>NC_062219.1:18919949-19227550 GCF_902686445.1 Sciurus carolinensis
TTGGGTTATACCACCAGCCTGTGAATTTTTTTTTAATACTGGTGAAAATGTGTGTGTTTGTGTGAGTTTAATTCAACAGGTTTTTTTTTTTACTTTAGTAATATGAAAAAGTCCTAATTATATGTAGCAAAATTTGTTAAAATAATCAGGTAGTTTCCTATATATTTTTTAAACCATCTTAGGCCCAGAAAGCATTATTGGTTACTTTCTGAATTGTACTTGGTCCTCATGTTACATCCCACCCTTTCCTAAACATAGCCCCTCGAAATAGTGGAGATTCAACATCCACTGCAAAATCATCAATAACAAGAAATCATAATTGTAGAAAGATCTTCAGTTTTTATTTTTTATCAAACTGGTCTGATAGATTTAAATCTTTTTCCCAAAGTTAATTGGGAAAAGAATTTAAACCTCAACCCAGTACTTGTTCTGTCACATCAGATTGTCTTGATGCTGCTTCATGGCTTCCACCCAGAATCACTTCTCTGCCTAATGTCAACATTTCTGCACCATCCATCCCTCAAGATCTGTTCTTTTGGCAAAATTTGTGACTATAAACTAAATTTGGCTACTGATAGACATTCAGTAAAATTCACTTAACATTCCAAAATGTCTATGCGTGCAAAGCCTTGTGGTATATAAAAAGTGGTGTAAGTATATTTATAAAACTTTGCTGGGGTGACATTAGTTTGAAAAGTAAAACAACTAGAAAACAAAATCAAGTTTATGGTAATGTAGTCACAACTGTGCATAAGAACTGAGGGGATTCCAGGAAGGGGAATAATCAAAGCAAGTCTGGGGTCACAGACTAAGACTTAGTCAAGAATATTTCTTAGTACAGGTAGCACTTAGACTGATGTTTGTCCTTCAAAGACTTTCTCTCCTGTTTTCTTTCTTGCTGACTCTATTGCTGTCAATCTCTTCTTGTTGCCATAAATCTAATTTATTGTTGAAACACTATGTAGAATAGTTGAGCAAAAGTAAAATAAAAGGATAATCCTATGATCAAGAGTAGCTATAGCATCTTTTGCAGATTCTTTCTCAAACATTTTAAGCTTATATGTAGGTTTAAATATTATCCTTAAAAATGGAAGTACTTTTTGCATATTGCTTTTATAACTTCTTATTCTTATGTGACAATGTTATGTGACTATTTTTCTGTATTTATAATTTGAGGCTTATCTGAATTTAAGTTACATAAATTCTATTGCATGGGCATACTATAATTTATTTAATCTTTATGCTATTTTTAGACCTTAGTCAATTCCCAATTTCTTGCTAGCGTAATATATATAAATTAGAATATACATATAATTAAGTGTACATATATACATACAGACACATTTATGCTCTTAACATTCTTACATATGCAATCTCGACACTTGCCCCAAATTTTAGTTGATTGAAAAAAAATTTCATTCAAATTTATTGAGGTAAAATGTACATATGCTGTTATTTTCTGATTGTAAAACCCTAGAAGTAGAATTGCTGGGTCAAAGTTATAAAGTGATGATAAATTAGTTCCTAGAAATATATCAGTTGATAATGTTATTAGAATGAGACTTATTTCCCCACTTTCATGCTACTACTGATTATAATTTTTAATCACAGCAAGCTGTTAGAGAAAAAAACAATAGTATTTTAAAAAATTTTTGTTTTTTTTGGGATCTTGTGTTGTTAACTTCTCATGTGTGAATTTCATTCAATTCAATTTTAAGTGCTTCTTTTAATTGCTTATACATGTCCTTCAATTAGTTACCAATTGAGTGTTGGTCTGTTTCTTATGGATTTATGTGGGTTACTTTTATGTTAAGGTCATAAATGACATATATCACGTTAACTTGTGTTATAATTAGCTATCTGTCTTTTAAATATGGTTTTCATTTGTTTCTTTTTTTCATGTTTTTATGTACATAATCTGTTAATCTATTTTACTGCTTCTGGTTTTGGTGTCATAACTCCAAAGATTGTATAAATATTTGCCTATTTTTCCTAATATTGATTTTCTTTTTATTTTATTGTTTTTTTTTTCTTTCTGGAGTTTGTATTGACTTAACAAGGTAAATTTTATTTGATATTTTTTCCCAAGGGTCTTATTTTTCTTTTCCTTGTCCTTAGTGTATATGTTCTTTCCTTTGATTTGCCTTTTTCTCTAAGAGTTTTATTTTTATTGAACTAGATGAGATTAATTATTTTTAGCTGCTAAATTATATTTGTTTCATTGAATGTATAATATTTTGTTACCTTATCTTCTCAGGAGGCATTTGGATTAGTATGGTTTTATCAAATGCTTTTCATTCATCTAACAAGGTGATTTTATTTATTTTTTTCTTAAAAGGTGAATGCAGTGAACTTATGGATGTTCTAATGATAAACCACTTTATTATTGCATAAATTCAACTTGATCATAACAGTATCTTTTTCTACACTGCTGGGTTCATCTTAATGGCATTTTGTTTAGGATTTTTCCATCTATTGTCTTCTCAGAGATTTTTCTTTCTCATATTTCCCTAATATTTGATGTCAGTATCATACTTACTTTAAGAAATGAATTTGGGACATCCTTATTTTCTTTTTGCCAGAAAGGAAAGTTTACTGTTTGTAGACTCCATCATTACTGGTAAAATTGTCTGTTAAAACTGTGGGCTTTTGTTGTTGTTTGGGAGAAGGTGTGACTCCTTGAGTTTTATGGTAGACTGTGTTCTTATCTTATTTGTTTTGAGGAGGGATGAAAAAATATTTAAATTACTGATTTGAATTTCTTTATAGGTCTACTCAAGTTTTCTTTCACTTTTGTCATAACCTTGGTCTAAGTAATCACAGAAAAAAATTCTGGGGAGGGTAAATATATGCCTTCTCAGTGGAACAAAGATCAAAGAAACAGTGACATCTTCATTTCATTCCATTGATCCAATATTGCATTTTAGCTTTCTATTTCAACAATCTGCTCTTTATTTCCTCCTTCCTCTTTTTTTACATTCTGTTGAGTCTCCTCTACACCCTAACTTCTTAAGATGGATGCCTATATAATTTTCGCTATTTCTTCTTCTAACAAAAGTAAATTCAATTTTTGTCAAATTATTGTTTACACTGACTTTCAAGTTTTAACAATATTTGTAATGTGCTTTCCATTCAGTTATGAGTAATTCTAATGATCTAGTATCATTTCCCCTATGACTTATGACTTATTTATATATGGTTTTTTAAATTCTAATCATGTAGATTATTAACAATGTAGTTGCATCCTGACAAATAAACAAAACTATGAAATAATCAGGAGAATTTGAACCGTGACTAGACATTTGAGAAATTTAAAAAAGATACATGATTGTATTGATATGTGATTGTGGCAATATCTTTTTAAAAATGCCTCCTTTCTAAGGAATTACAGACAAATATTTATGGATGAGTTTGTTCCAAAAAATGTGTATGGGAGTGAGTACACAGATGATTAAAGATTGGTTATGAATTCAAAAATTGTTGAAGCTGGCTGAAGGGTATCTTTGCATTCCATATACTATTTCATCTACTCCTGTATGTGTTAAAATTTCTTTGTAAGACATTAAATATTTACCTCATTGATGATAAGTCCTGATTTATTTGCACTGTGGTCAGAGAATATAGAATGTAATAGCACACATATAAGATATAAATGTACTCACACATATACATTTGGAGAATTGCTTTGTATATTCAATTTTGATAAATGTACCATGTGTGCCTGAGAATAATATGGAATATATTTATGTGTCTATCATCTATCTTATCTATCTCTTCAGATCCATTAAATCAAGTATGGTTATCTATACTTGTTATGTTTTAAAAGATTTTTTCCCTGGTCAAACTATTAGTAATTGAGAAAGATGTTTTATTTTCATAATATAATAGTTTGTTAATTTTTCTCATAGTTCTATGAATGTTTTGCATTGTGTAATTTGAAGTTATTCTTTAGGTTAATTTTACATAGCAAATTATTGTATGTAACTGATGATTTTAAACTTTAATCTTTAGATAGTGTGTTAGCTTCTTATTGCTATGACCAAGATACCTGACAAGAACAATTTGGAGAAGAAAAGTTTATTTGGGGCTGAAGGTTTCAGAGGTTCAGTTCATGGGCCTGAACATCATGGCAGAAGGGCATGGCAGAGGAGCACTGCTCAGAGAGAGAGAGAGAGAGGTGTTGGGGACAAAACAATCCCCAAGGGCATGTCCCCAGTGACCTACTTCCTCCAGTCACACCCCACCTGCTCACAGTTACCAACCACTAATCCATTCGAATTAGTAATCCATCAAATGGATTAATGCATTGATTAGGTTAGAGGCCTAATAATCGAATCATTTCACCTCTGAACATTCCAGCACTGTGCAGTACGAACTTTTGAGGGAACACCTCATATCCAAACCATAACAGATAATGTCACTCTTTCCTACTCATGTTTTTTATGTTGAAGACTATCCGAGCTTTAAGTTATTAATTACCTGGTATATCTTTAAATCATTTTTTGTCTTTAAATGTTAGGTACGTCATTTATATAAAAGCATATAGCTGAATTTGTTCAGCTTTTAAATTTTGTTTTAAATATGGTTTGTGACATTTTTTTATCCTTATTTCTATGACCTTTGTCCTTTTGTTTGTCCATTTTTTGCTTCTATTGCTTTTTTTGTGTTCTTTCTTTCCTCCCTCCCTCCCTACCCCCATTCTTTCCATTTCTTTCTTTTCATTGAGTTCACTTGTATGTTTTCTTATTCCATTGTCTCCCTTTCTTGATTAGAAATGGTATATTCTATTTTATCTTCTCTTACAATATGTGATGTGTTACTGGGTTTTCATTAGCTTAACTATGTTTAAATTTAATCAACTCCCCTTCCCTTTCTAAACACTATAAGGGTATTAGAATAATATGATCCCAAATCATCCTTCCCTAATTTCCATGTTATTACTTAGGTTTGATCATTTTAATTAGTTTATTAAAGTAGATATTTAATTATTATTTTATACTATAAGGTTTACTTAAATTAGTCAACAAGTTTATCAACTTCTTTTTATCTTTTTTCTTAAATCTTCTTGGATCACTTTTTTTTTCTTGAAGGAATTTTTAAAGAAATTGCTTGTGAAATTACATTGCTTCTGTGTCAGATTTTGTTTGTAAATATTTGAAATATAATTAGTTCTCAAACATGAAGAAATTTTCCTAAGCATAAAATAGTAGATTAACAATTATTTAATTTGTTAAAGAAATTATTTCATGGCTTCCATTATTGTATTGAGAAGTCTGCTTTCAGATCATTTTTTATGAGTGATCTGTCAATATTTTTTTAAATTGTTATTCTGCATTGATATCTTTCATATATATTTCTAGAGACTTGATTCTGGAAAATTCTCAAATATACATTCTGAATATTCCTGTCATTCATTGTACATATTGTTCCTTTCTGAGATCTCATTTGAGTCTTTCTCTTTCATATATTGCATCTGCTTTTCTCTCTTTGATTCATTCTGTAGTTTCTTCAGAGTAAATTTCTAATTTCCTAAGTCTCTCTTCAGCTCTAAGCTGCCAGTTAGCTCATTTACAAAGCTTTATTATATTTATTATGATTATTATAGTTTTCATCCCAAAACATTTGTAAAACATTTACTTGATTTTTTAAAAAAATTGCATCTTCTGCTCACTTTTTGAATTTCTTCACATATTTTATTTTATATTTTATATCTGAGAATTTCATAATTTAAAGTTATTTGGGGTTTAAATATGTTTTTACTTTTCTGCTGATTTATACTCATGGTGGACTGATTATATACTAAACCAGTTTTTATGATGTCTTCATAATACATGGTAATCCTTGAAGCTGAAATTGAAAATTCTGTTTTCCAGAAATAATTTGTTTGGCTCACTTAAATTCCAAGATTACTATTAATCTGGATCCATTCATTTTGTTCATAATCAAGGGCCTCAGTCAATTGTTGTTGATCTAAACTTGAGACAGATGCTTACAACATATTTTGTAGAAATTTGTCAAATTTTTCATTCTTTAAAGGTAATTCTGGGCTGGGGAGATAGCTCAGTTGGTAGAGTGCTCACCTCGCAAGCACAAGGCCCTGGGTTCGATCCCCAGCACCGCAAAAAAAAAAAAAAAAAAAAAAAAAAAAAAAAAGGTAATTCTTCCTTGTTTTCCAGTTTTACACTTAAAACTGTTTCTTTGGTTATTTAAGAGTTTTAGTAATAAGAGAGCCATTGAACACTTAGAATCAAATTGTGTTCAAATCAGAATCAAATTGGAAGCCCATAAATAGTGTTTTAAAACAGAAATTTTGAAGATGAAGTTATATTTGAAAAAATAGTATAAAATATTAAATAAAGTTAATATTGATGGATTGATAGGGAGGGTAAAAATGTAATTTATATTTATTCCCAAAGTAAAAGTTACCACTTTTCTTACAGAAAATATAATGGAAACTTGTAGAGAAAAATGGCAGTTATGAATAATATGAATAGAGTTAAAAGGCGACTAAGAACAGGAAGAGCAGGTTTGAATCTCTTGTTTAGTGAACCAGATATGATGTCAAGAGCGCTGGATTAGAATGATGAATAGGATGCAGAAACGAGAAACTTCAGCAGTGGTAGCATTTAGGCAGTGGAAGGTAAGACCTGGAAAGAATGTGCCAGTCGTAGTGATCTTGATGATGTTGTTATAACTACTTGGCGTCCAAGGAAGCAATCCTGAAGGTTTGTTTTCATGACATAATAATATTTTATATTATTTCCATGCCACTGATAATAAATTTAAGTTGGTAACTATCTTAACCTGAGCCAGCTGTGTTCATAATTATTTCCTATGTCCAATGCCTCTTATACAACAGTTCACAATCTTTCAACTTCCTGTGTCTAGTTTCAACCACTACTGTAGTAACCAGCTCTGCAGGAGTACAGAATGATTTCACTTAGGCAGAACTCAACAGCGCCTTACTCTAAAGACACACCATGTGACTCTCATTTTCCAACCTGGGACTTCTCAGTTGACATTAAGGTGTGAGTCACTTGCTTAGTACCCACAAATGCACAGTTGGAATTTTAGGGAAGTACTAGGAGAGAAAACCTTTGACCAATGACTAATAAGAAGAGTAGATAAATACCACTACTTTCCCCCCAACTTTCTGAAATGGCAGTTGATATGATTTTTCATAGCTCAGATTCATGATGTGAAACAGTCTAAATTAGTACTAACTAGTTCAGCAACATGCTCTTGACTCAACTCTCCCTTCTTCCCTATCTTGGTTCCTATTATACTCCCTCCAGACTCCCTTAGTAAAAATAGTGGCACTTAAATCTTTATATCCAGCTCTCCTTTCTGGGAAGCTCAGGGTAAAACGCCTGCCTACACCCCGCTCTGTGCTGCAGGGACATATTCAGGTCTGCATCAGGTCTGCATCAGGTCTCTCCTTCCCACTTTTCAGAGGAGAATTGACCAGGGATGGACATCTATTACAAAGGCTGCCAATGCGTTGTCTAAGCCAGTTATTCTACTCAATGTATGCGTGGAGATGGGAATCTGCTTTTTTCCAGTTCCACTTATCTCTTATGGATTATGAGCAGCTAAATAAATGTTCAGAATATATGTACGTGATTATTTTTTTTTTGAGACAACATGGGTCTCATAGTCTAGCCAGTTGAACTTCAGTTCAACTGAAGAATCAGCAATTATTCCAATAATAGATGGAAAATGGTTTATGCAGGCCTTTCTGAGAGGTTGTTCCAGTGCCATTTCTTCCTAAAGAATTTTCATAAGTAAATTGATCATATGAGAATTTCACCTTTAATTCTGACTTTAGAATCATGATGTAACCTGTGTATAGAGTTTAGGGATGTGAGAGAATTTCTGCCCAAACAAGTAAATGTTAGAATTGTTTAAGAAGAAAGTGTGACATTGAAACCAATGCCACCATGAATTGCCTTATCTTACTTTACTGTCACTGGAAAAGATGAGCAGACAATTCACAATAGCTAAGCTATGGAACCAATGTAGGTGCCCTTCAACAGATGAATGGATGAAGAAAATGTGGACATAAACACAATGGAATATTAACCAGAAGAATAAAATTATGAGAATAATTATATGAGAAGAATAATTTATGAGAAGAAGATTAAATTATGGTATTTTTCATTAAGGGGATGAAACTAGAGACTATCATGCTAAGTGAAGTAAACCAATTCCCCCCAAAATCAAAGGCCAAATGTTCTTTCTGATATGTGGATACTAACACACATTAGGGGGTGGAGGGAGTATAGAAATTCATTGGATTAGACAAAGGGGAATGAAGAAAAGGGAGGGGGATGGGAATAGGAAAGATAGTAGAATGAATTGGACATAACTTGTGTATGTTCATATATGAATACTTGACCACTGAAACTTCACATCAAGTACAGCCACAAGAATGGGAAGTTATACTCCATGTATGTATAATATGTCAGAAAAACACTACTGTCATGTACATCTAAAAAGAACAAAAACAAAAATGAGAAAGAACCCTCAGGCAAAGGGTGGAGGTGCTGGCCTTCAGATGTTGGGATAGAAGCAGAGAAAGTAAATTACGTTCTAGGAGCACCTGGTATGTGTAAAGCAAGATTATCATCTGAAATTTTTCTGTATTAAATATGATATAACCCATATCATAAATTGTACATTTCTTCAGTAAACTTCTAAAGTTAAAAAAAAAGAAAAGGTGAGTAGATATTGTCTGATGGAAACACACCCTGTTGGTTGAGGACCCATAACTTTTAAGCAGAGAAACTTCCTACTTTCCCTTTCAGTTAACTCCTCATTTCTGTAACCTAGGTCTTACACATACTTCATCTTTTGGTTCAGGTGAAAGCATTGAGAGCTAACTGTGTTTTAGCCATTTTGCTAAGGACATTATACAGTTTAATTTATGAGAAATTTATTACACTGTCAAGAATTATCATCATCTCCACTTTACAGATGAGGAAACCAATTCTACAAAGTGTAAACGTTTATTCAATGAATAAAATAAAGTGAAAAAGTTAGGTTTGGAATGCAGGTAAGTGCAACTATGAAGCCTCTTTGTAGCATACAATATCCTGTGTTTTAGTTTGCAGACTCTCTGGTCTTATCAGGATGTTTTGCTGTTGACTTGATGTCAGCACACTTGGTAGCCCTTTGAAGGACTGCAGGCGTTTCTTTTCCTCTTAGAGGAGAAGACTTTCCTAATAATCCATGAATTGTAAGAGTGCTATTATTTCCCATAGGCATTGCCAAAAGTGGTATCAGGTTATGGAAGCAGAAAGGACCTGGAGATAGGGCCCTGCTATGGCATGTCATCAATGTGCTCCTTGATTATCTATTGGGCTTCCTCAAAATCTTATAGTTTTGGTGGCATTTGGGTAAAGCTTCAGTAAGAAAGAGAATGGTTTAGTGTTCCTGATGGAAAGTTTAATTTAGCTCTCCAGCATGATGCTTTTAGCTTGTTTGTAGATATAATCGTTTACTTAATGAGGATGCATCCTTCCTTTCTGAGTACTGCCTTTAAAATGAATTTCCATAGATTTACATAAATTCCCTGGGGATCACTATAATATGAGCAAAGAAAGAATTGCCCAGCTGTGCACTTATTTAATGGAATTATGAAGCTTTAGGGTGTGGGTTCTGAAAAAGATATCTGAGGGAAATAGTCCCTTGAATTGTTGGAAAAATAATCCCTTAAATGAATTTGCTCTCACTTCAGTAGAAGGTTATTTTAGAAGTCAGCATCAGCCCAAGGTTTTAAAAAACTCATCTTAGGAAAAGCTTGTGAAATGCTGTACATTTCAGAAATTTCCTCAGTCTATTTGAGAATGGATGTTAATATTTTATTATAGCAATTTGGGGGTAGAGACTTTCAATTTAAAATAGTTTCATATAAAATGGAGAGAATTAGCAAATGCCCTATGTTTCATGCTGACAACACTCAAGACCAGGAACATGCTCAGATACATTTACCTTTAAACTTGTTTGGGGTCCCCGACCTTCTGTTGGGCAGAGTTCGTTGCTATGGTCTCTATGTCCTTCACACCTCACTCCCAATCAGTGATGGGAAAGACCTAAGATGATATCAGCTTCCAGGGCTCAGGGATTTTGCCATCTATCTAACTTTGAATCTTTCTTTATATGGTGGCATCCTGATTACATGATTTTATGCTCTGTGGCTGGTTCTATAGGTTGGGTAGGATAGCATAACGGCATAAGAGAGATCTAAGCTTCCCGTGACTTTGGAACATAATAAAGTGACATATTCTTTTCAAGATAATACTTCAGCCTTACCCATCTGTCTATGAATGCATATCTTTGGTTCAAGGAGGTTTATGCAGGAATATGAAGGGATTGGTGCTAATTTATATTCTGTGTTGGAAAAACAACCACTGATAGTCAGTATGTTCATTTTTATGTATGAATATGTAAGTCAGTCAGTAAGTATTTAGTAGTATATGCATAATGCCTTATGGGGAATGTAGGAAAGGAGATTTTTTTTTTTTCATGACACGGAAGAGTGTTTACCATCTATGTCAAAGAAAATAACAACAATAAAATAGCTAAATGTTTCATATATTCATCATGTGCCAGGTTTTTCCTCAGACTATCTCATATAAACCTCACAATGACCTTATACTTTAGGCATTTTGATGATCTCATTTTACAGAGGAGAAGACGGAGCATGAAAAGTGTGACTTATTTTACAGGCATCACAGTTAAGTGTGTGGAATATCTGGGGTGTTAACAATTTGAACCCAAACCTTATGCTATTTTTAAAATTCAATTTTAATTTTCATTGTGATAAAATGCACATTTTGTAGTTTTCCACTTTAACTATCTTTTGGTGTCCAATTCAATGACATTGAGTAGTGCAACCACTGCCACCATCTACCTCCAGGATGGTGTTCATCTTTCCAAATGGAAACTGACCATTAAACAACTCCCATTTCTCCCTTCCCTCCAGCCCTGGAAACCATCATTGTAACTTTCTGCTTGTATGAGTTTAAACTTTTTAAGACACTTCATACAGGTGGAATCATAGTATTTGTTTTGCAACTGGTTTATTTCACTTGACATAATGTTTCCAAAATTCATTTGTGTTGTGGCATTTGTCAGAACTTGGTTTCTTTTTATGACTAAATAATATTCCACTGTATGCATATGCTATATTTTATTTATCCATTCATCCACAGAGGGACCCTTGGATTATATCGACCTTTTGACTATTGTGAACCATGCTGAAATGAATATGGGCATTCACATGTCTATTTGAATGCATATTTTCAATTTATGTTGGTATGTACCTAGAAGTAGCATTGCTAAATTTTCTAGTAATGCTAGTTTTATTTTTTGAGGAACCTGCTGTACTGTTTTTCCATAGCAACTGCATCATTTTGCATTCCTTGACAACAAAGCACAACATCTTCTCCAACATTTTTTTTATAATCATCCTAATGGTATCAATTGTGGTTTTGATTAGCATTTCCTTAATGGTTAATGATGCTGGGCACCTTTTCCTGTGCTTAGTGGCCACTTGTAAATCACCTTTGGTGACAAAGTTGTTCAAGTCCTTTGCTTATTTTTATATGTTGTTTTCTTGTTGTTAACTTGTTATAAACTTGAGCGAGTGGGGTGGCATCTCTATGTCCTTTCCCACGTATTTCCTGGGAATTCATTAGGGTCGTGGGAGGTGCCTGGTGGTGAATTTTTTATCTATTCTGAATGTTAATCTTTTATCAGATAGATTTGTAAATATTTTCTCTTATTGCATGGGTTACTTTTTCACTCTGTCATAATGTCCTTTGATGGATAAAATTTTCTAATTTTGGCAAAATCTAGTTTATCTATTTTTTCTTTTCTTTCCTGTGCTCAGACTCCATGTTCTTAAACCAATACATTAAAGCATACAAGTAACGTTGTGTAGTGCTAAACTACTTGGTATCAGTCGGATCTCCTCATGAGACCAGGATGAGGGACAGTGTTGTCAAAAATGCAGAGAGGTAGCAGGGACACCAAGGCCATTTGAGATGGGTTAGTTCATGTTGCTTGATGAGATTTTAATTTTTCACAAGAATTGATTGAAACAAATAATTCTGAGTTACCTGTGTGGCATCTCTCTGCCCTTTCCAATGTATTTCCTGTGTGTTTATTAGGACAGGGGGAAGTGCCTGCTGGTGAATGGAGATACAGATGTCATTTTCTCAGCTGCAGGGACATTGCCAGGATATTTCTTGGCAGGAGTTTTATTACACCCAACTTGAAGAAGTGAGATGAAACCTTTCTGTAGTCTCCTTCTCGACTGCCACTGGAAGCTGCTTTCCCTTGGGCGTTAACCAAGACAGAAAGCAAAAGAGAGAAAACAATTCTTTCTCTCGCCTTTTCCTCTCTGCCAGGGGGAGCACTAACCACTGTCCTCCTGGAGAGGATGGTCAGAGACTGAGTCCATATTCTGCTCCTTAATCTGAAGATGATGTTCTTGAGCGCCTTGTTTCAATCAGAGTTCTTGGCCTCTAACAGCATACCTGCACTTTGTTTTCTAACTTAGCCCCTCTGGTTCTTTCTCTCATGATTTTTGAATTTGGGATATATATATAAGATGATTGTTCTTCTTTTTTTCTCCTTACTATTAGCAGATTATTAGTTTCATGACCCAGACTTTGAGTTGGGTGCAGATACTAGCATACATAACAGTGATTGGTGAAGTGTAATGAGAAATGTCCTCCTTCTCATCCAGTGTACAAATAAGCCTCAAGTATTCACCAAGTACTCACAGTGCAGGCACATGCTTGCTATAAGCTCTGAATGTTCTCTATGTGTATAGGAATCTTAAAAGGAATTTGCAAGTTTAATGGTGATTGTTCCGAGCTGTCAGGAAGTTTGCAGGAAGAGCCTTTGGCGAGCCTCCCATAGCCCCAGCCACCACATTAGGTGGTGTAGTTTTCTCTCTTTGCAATGGTCTGGGTAATAGGGAAGAAGACCATAAGACTGCTTGATTATGGGATGAGGAGTGAAGAAGGAGAGAATAAGGTGGGACTTTGGATCTCCCAAGCTAGGGACTCTGCAATCCAGGTATTGGATTCCTGTAATCCAGGGTATCCTGGCATCCTGGTCAGCTTCAGACTCCAGGTGACTTCATTTCACCTTCCCAGGGCAATTCCATCTTGACTTCACCCCACCTCAGGTCTTTACTTTATGCAAGAGGCCAAGTAGAAGATGCATTTTGCAAGATGACTTTAATGCTATTATTCATTGCATTTATACTATGTGTTAGGTGTTTATCTATTCTGTTGTATTCTGTAAACAACTTGAGGTAGATTTTCCTATTCTCCGAGGGAATTGAGGCTGAGGCGGGGAAGTGTGTTTGCTCATGGTAACTCCATTGTGGCAGGCAAAGCTGGAAGTTTGAGCAGGTCTCCCTGACTCCAGAGCTTATCCCCCTTCCTCTCTTCAGCACTGCCTCTTTCTAGTCCTCTCTCTCTGGCCTTTGATATTACTTCCTTTTAAACTCTCATTACAGATTCCAGAAAACAAAGGCAAAACAGGGATGCTTTTTATGGAAGGTGTTAACTGAAATTAGAAACAATTACCACCTTTCAGAGGAGAGAGCTGCTGTTGCTTCTGCATTTTAGAATGACAACATAAGGCCTGATGTAATGCAAACATTGGTTGATTGTCCTGTTCTCCTGATAAATGAAGCCAGGCACACTCTTCTCATGGTGTCATTGTTACCTCCTCATGGCAACTTCAGAGATGTTAAAGGCAGTTTTCATACTGCTTATGGAAACTGTCGGGTGAAAGAATTGCTGCACAGGTGGAGATAATATCATTCAGCTGCAATGAGGGCAATTTGCAAGAGAATTGTTCCTGTTCATGCTGAGGCCAACGCAGAGCCGTGGCTTCTCATTTCACACAGAAACGACTTCCTGATACATTATTTTTTTCCTTCTGCAGCTCAGTTGTTGGTTTAATCGTACTTGTTTTTATCAGAATAATGATTTTTTTGTAGTGTCAGTTTGTTACATGAATATTCTCTGCCAAATGCAGTAATTAAAAGCATTATTTATTGAGTTTTAGAGAGAATAGGTTTATTGTGCCTTGATTATTCTTGAGTAGGCTAATTTGATGTCCAGAAAACCCCCTTAGGGTCAGATGATGCCACTAGTAATATAGTTTGCCCAATAATTTAGAAAAAGTTATTTTCTTAAAGAGGACACAAACAGACTGGTATTCGTTTTCAGATGATGTTTATGAAACAGGAAGAAAAGACTCAACTTTACCTGCTGTGAACTAAAGCAGAGGCTCTTAGCAGCAATGGTGGCATCGGTTTTTCTGGGAAAAAGATGCAATTGGGTAGCTACCACTTAGTGGCTGTCCTCACGATCTAGGGGCAACCTTATGCCTGTCTGAGAGGGTCAGTAGGTGCAGGAGGTGCAACAAAGGGCACCTCCTCAAACTGCAAGGCATTTCTAATGTTGGTGCTTTGGGTGGGCAGTGAGCATGGCCTTTGTCATCTTTTTTTTTTTTAATTGTAAACAAATGGGATACATGTTGTTTCTCTGTCTATACGTGGCGTAAAGGCATACCGTTTGTGTAATCATAAATTTACATAGGGTAATGGTGTTTGATTCATTCTGTTATTTTTTTTCCCTCCCCCCCACCCCTCCCACCCCTCTTTTCTCTCTATACAGTCCTTCCTTCCTCCATTCTTGCCACCCTCCTTGTCACCGTTTTGCAATAGTGATGGCAAACACGTAACTTACCAAGTGGGAGGTCCTGTTCTGAGCAATTACAAACAGTGGTTCTTTAAATCCTCACAGCAAAGCATGGAAGTAGAAACTATCTACAGTTGAGGATACTGAAGCACAGAGTTTGCCCAAGATTTACACAGTGGGAGAATTGGAAATATATCCAAACAACCTGCCTCCAGAGATCATGTTCTTAACTACGACCCTACATAGCAACATGTATTGAGGCTAGTATCTTATCAAGGTACTATGACATGGAGGGATAAAATCCCTCAAGGGATTTACAGCCAGTGCACATAGATGCAAACGTATCTTTTCCTTGTCTTTAAGGTCATTTTTAAAGTTTCTGATGGCATGATAAAAAATTCCCCAATTGATTTTTGTGACCATTAACAAAGAAGCACTACTATCGTTGAAGGAAGTGACTCTTTGCCTCAAGTTAGATTGAAGCGTTAACATCAACTGCACCAATTACCACTTAATGAGTGCTTCCCTGAAGTAAGCGCTGTGCTGGATACTCACGTATGGTCTCACGGGAGACTCGAAGCGAATGAGCTAGGTCTTAATTTGAACAGCCACGGCTCCCATCGTCACCCCTGCACTTTTGCTTTGGGGTCAGTCTTGCTGGACTTAGTCTCAGGCAGTGTTCTGGCCATGCCTTTGAGTTACAGAGAGGCAAAGGATATTCCCTTGTTAGTTTTATATGGTTTCAGTTGTTTAACATCTCTTTTCACTTAAGATCCAGAAATCACACCTGGCACTCAAGCTAGTCTGATTTTACAAGTTCTCTGTGTGTGTATGTGTGTTGGGGGGGAAATCAGCTATTTTCCACACTCCTCTGATCCTGTAATTTTCATCATCACACCTTCCTGCATTCCTTTGTTTGAATTAGGACTGAAAACAATGTGCCAAAATTGCATGAGGATCTATTCTCAGAATGCTTCCCTCCATTGAGGAGAGACAATTTCTCCTCTTACTCAGAAAGGCAGGAGACTCAGTAGTTGATTGTCCATTTATTAGCTGGAATGGACCCTTACAAACTTGGCAAACTTTGTGAACCTAGATAAAATAAACCTAAGTTAAAAATTCTAAAGGTTTGGCTACTGGTCCATTTTGATTTTAGCAGCTAGAACTGTGAACTGTTAAGCTACATACCACTGGGTCATAAACATCCATGATTGTCACTTGAATTACTACTGAAGACTTCATCATAAGCCAGCCAGTTCAGTTAGATCCTATGAAAGTAGGCTGAAAAGGTCTCAATTCTGAAGACTCTCAATGACCCATCCTTAGCTCTTATAAAATTTCTATATTAGAATTTTTTCCCTTGGGTTTGAGGATTGTATCCAGGGCCTTTGCACATGCTGCTCCCCAGCCCAATCCATAACATTGACAATAAAGATTTTAAGAACATTTATTTGTCTTTATGTCCATCTCCATATGTGTAAGATTGTAGCACACACACACATGCAAAAGATAAATAACAAATGGACTTGAGGGATACTAAAAAAGGTAGGCATATTTGTATTTTATACTTTAGTGTATTATAATTAAAACTACATTTCTATTAAAAGTTATAGATAATTTTAAAATAGAGAAGTACATTTTCCTAGAGTGCTCAAAAGAAAAGAGACATAAGTCTCTTCCTTCTTCAGAACAAAGAATCATCTTCTCAGGGGATATTAGGCACTCCTTGGAGGCTTAACCTACACTTGAACAAGTGTCTACATCTGCATAGCCAGTTACTAAGACAATTCTCACATTTTAATGCAACCATTATTTACCTGTCATAGAACATGAAAAAATAGTTTTAAAGTGATTTCATAATTATACTTCTTTAATGCTATGCTTTTGCTTCCCAAAAGTCAGACCTGACAATCCAAAGCATATTTTATATTATTTTTATATGTAAGAAGAGACTAAAAATGGGTGATTTTAAAAGTTTGTCATTTTATTGTGTCATCCTTAGATAAATTATAGCTGTAGAATGGATGGGGCAGTTTTCAATAGCAGCATTGTGTTCTTTTTATGCAAATATGACAAATATCTGGATCATGGACAAAATTTACAAGAACAAAATAGCCTAAAGTCTTTGTAATCTTCTAATCAGATCTGTTTCTCATGATTGCACAAGTGCAAGAGCACATATAATATTTTTTTCTTTAAACAAAAGCAGTTATCTATAAAAAGTTTTGGTCTCCTCTGCCAATGCTGGGAGATGGCTGGTAGCTAGGAAATAAGTGAAGTTTATCTTCGTAGTACCTGTTCATTTTTATTTGCCCTTTCTTCAGTTTCTAGTTTGAGTATCTTTATGCATCTATGGTGTCTTTTGGAGTGCCTCTGGTACCCTCATTCCATTTAGATTCTCATATGTGAGGGCATGCTGTCTGTCCAGGGAGTGTGTTTTAAAGGGCAAGGATTACATCTTTAATGCCTGAATATTGAACATGGGAAACAGGAGACAATCTGGGAGAAGATCATTTCCCAATACTTCAGAAGCAATAAAATGAATATATTTTAGAGTATGTTTTACCTGTCTCTGATCTTCCCAGAGAATGTATTTTGTTATACTCTTAGGGGAAGAGTGTGATTGGATGTATCTTCTATGTATTACATTTGGGTAATAACATCTTTTGGTACTCTTCTTTCCTTATAATTTATTTTTTCTAATACCATTATCATCATTTTAAAGTTCAGGTTTTAGTCAGTGATACTTTATAATTGATCTGAATTTAAAGAACAACCAAAGTAGCCCCAAAACTATTTTATCTTGATATATTAGTATTTAAAACATTTCAAAACTTGGAATCACTGAAGCCACCTCTCTGCAACATTCGTTTGGATAATAATAACAAAAGTCTTGACCAAAATTAAGTGTGGCAAGCACTATGCTAAGTTCTCTTTATGTATTAAATTTTTAAAATATTTTCAGGACTCCTAGGCAGTAGAGACTAATTCTTCCTCTTTAGAGAGCAGGAAGCCAAGGTTAAGGGGCCTAAGCAATCGGTTTGACAGGCAAACTGGGAAGTGGTAGAATCAGAATTTGAGTCTCATTGTGTTTCACTCCACAGCCCTTCGCTCCTCATCATTGCACTGTAGATTTAATTATATGCCTTGCTTATCCTTATTAAATGCCAGCTGTGTACTGGGCACCGACCTTAGATGCTTACATACCTTTGCTCCCACGTTTAGTCATATTTAAGAGGACTCACATTTTGCACAACTTAGAAGGAGCAGAACTAAGGCTCAGGTCTAGGTCTTATAGTTTCATATTGAGTAGTGTTTCTACACATGCAGTTAATCTCTCAATCAAGTATTATATAAAATCAATTTTTAGAAATGGGCTCTTTGGTGTCAATTTACTCAAAAATCCTCTCAGGAATATTTTCAAAGCAAAGGAAACATAATTCATTATTTTACACTTTTGGGGTAAGGTATTGATTTAAAAGTATAACTAAACTTAATAGTTGTCATGCTTAATATCTAGTTAAATGATATCTGGCCTTTATTTTATAGTAGGTTAGAAGTAGTTACTTTGTTTTCAGTTGCTAGAAATTTATAGAATTCACAAACGAAACCCCTAATTGATTAAAGTGATGACATTAAAGTTGGGTCATTTGGGGTGTTTTGAATAAAGAAAGAGGATCAGGAATGTTGTGTGTAATGGTAGAATGAATGAAAAGTGGTTTTATTACAAGAGAAAGGATTTAAGAAAGGCAATGAACTTTTCTTGACTAAAGAAACTAGGTGGATAGAGATGGAAAATAAAAATATTGTAACAGGAGCAGATTGATGACCAAAATTATCTTGGTTGGGTCTCGTGAAGATGGTACTCATTCTCAGATCGGAAGACTGATGACATCTCCAAGTCCCCAGGTCTTTACATAATTCTGTCTTAAAATCCACTTGCTTTTCTTTTTTCATTTTTTCCTCCTTTATCCTCAGTTGTTCACTTCCACTTCTCCCAAAGCTTCAAAAAGAACCCTCACATCCACCCTTGTCCTTCCTAAGTAGGAATCTAGTATTATGCTGTATGCTGTCCTAATGGATCCTCTCTAGCAGCCTCCACTAGACTGTGATTGCTCTCAGACTGAGGAACAGGCAAAGCTCCTGAGTGGAAGAAGCTCTCCTTAAGAATAGGATGAAATTGGAGAATATCATGCTAAGTGAGATAAGCCAATCTCAAAAAAACAAAGGATGTATGATCTCGCTGATAAGCAGATGATGACACATAGTGGGGGGTGGGAGTGGTTAGCGATAGGGTTAGGGTTAGGTTTAGGGTTAGGGTTAGGGAGGGTGGCAAGAATGGAGGAAGGAGGGACTGTATAGAGGGAAAAGAGGGGTGGGAGGGGTGGGGGGAAGGGAAAAAAATAACAGAATGAATCAAACAACATTACCCTATGTAAATTCATGATTACACAAATGGTATGCCTTTACTCCATGTACAAACAGAGAAACAACATGTATCCCATTTGTTTACAATTAAAAAAAAAAAGGATAGGTGGCACCACTTTTGCATCCAGAACTCCAGATTTCGAATGATTTGATTGTTCAAATAAATTATATTTCCATGACACACTGATTCTTTCAACAAGTATATTTCCTAATGCACTTTAAACTACATTTTCCATTGTGTTTGTTTCCTATGGTGTCCCTAGCAAAGTACCAGAAATTGGGGGGCTTAAAATGACAAATTTATTCTCTCAGCTGTGGAGGACAATTCAAAATAAAGGTGTTGCATGTCCATGATCTTTCAGAAGGCTCTGTGGAGAAATCCCTGCTAGCATTTTCTAGCTTCTGTGGGGTTCCAGCAATTTTTGGCATACCTCACCATTCCTTGTCTTAGACCTTTCCACTCCAATCTCTGCACAGCTGGCTCTGCATAGCCTTAAACCCCGGGTCTATGTGAGGACACCATCATTGGATTTGGGGCCAGCCTAATCCAGTATGACCTCATCTTAATATATTCTAAGGTTCCTGGCAGGCATGATTTTAGGGGCACATTAATGGAGTCACTACAAAATGTTGTTCTAAGTCAGGCATTTGTCTGGTACTTGGGACACAATAAAGAGCAAAACCCAATGTGATTTCTGTCTTCATGGATCTTACAGTCTAGCAAGGAAATTAAGTATTCCTCAAATAACTGTGGATCGAGAATGTTCAGTGTTTTGAAGGACATGTCCTCTCTGAGGGCATATAACAGGAGAAATCGATTGTGTCTGGGAGTTGAAAAAGACTTCCTGGAGAAAGAAGTTTGAGCTGAAATGTGAAAGGTGAGTGTGGGGTAGAAAAGAAGGTAAAGAATGTTTCAGGCAGAGGGAATAGTGGAGGTAACTGATCTATGATGTACATTTAAAAAACTAAAATACAGTAGGTGCAGCTGGTATTTCTCACACTTGATAACATTAAAAAATCAGATTGTGCCCAAACCATTGTTTCTAAATACCATATACTCCCAAAAGGAGCCAGGGTACTTTAGGGAAATGTCTGCTTCCTGGATTGGAAGAGGAAATATATAACTATTTTGTTATACAAAAGAGTAAAGAAATCAGCAAAAACCTCTGCAATTGTATCAAAAAGATTCAGGAACCAATGTGAAAAGTCTCCAATAGTCAAAAGATTGAACAATTTGAACATAACATCAATAAGTAATTAATATAATATATTGAAACACACATCATATGTTAAAATCTATGAATACAAAATGATATTAAGAACTCATTTTTAAACTTTGGAGAATTCTAGGAAACTCACTTTTTATTCAAAAAATTAGTAAATAAGAGGAAAGAATCAAGCACTTATCTTGTTTTTCCTTTGTGAATTCTCTTCAGGAAAACCACAGAGTTCAAGGAAGATTTCTATCCATTGTTTTCATCTAATACATGATGAAAGAATGACAAAAATTACTAGATTCTAAACTCCTCATGAAATAATAGATCTGGGCATCAAGGATTGATGGACACAATATCACTGAAAGAGAGATAATCAAATATGTGAATTTATAAAACAGTCTACCTCAAATTTGAAACTGAATTAATTCATGCTTCTAGATTTAACAATTTATAGGAACATATCAAATGACATGATAGAGATGCAGTCGGTAAAATCTTAGAATATTATGAACCCTGTGGCAATAAATGTTCTAGTTTCCTTAACTAATAAATTGTTAGCAGAAAAATAATGGAGGAGGGACTTTTCAATGAAAAAGAGATAAAGAAACTATCAAACAAATGCAATATGTAGATCGTATTTGGATCCAGATTCAAACCAACCCAATGATTAAAACAAATAGGGGAAATTTGAACTCAGTGTGGATAGTTGATGACATTAAAGAATATTACTTTCTCTTAGGTGGCATAACGGATATTGTTTTCATTAATTAAAAAAAAGATTTCTTAATTTTGAGATACATACTGAAATATTTTGAATGAAATAATGCAATAGCAGGGATTGTCCTCAAAACATTCCGGTTATTATGGGGAAAGGAAAATGCAGATAAGCGAATAGGTAAAACCAGCAGTCTTGTGCCAGGCGACAGGTGAGTGGAACAATCACTCTCCTTTTATATTTTATCATTTTTTCAATGGAAATGAAAAGATAAAAGTCAACTAAGAAATAGTAAAGAGCTCTCCTGGTCGAGTGCCTGAGTCCTCTGTCACATGTGCTGCTGGTGTGTGACTGGGCAATGCCTCCCTCTGACATGCTCACCAAGGTAACCATCCTGTGGTGTGTCTCCCAGCAGGAACATGGCAGAGTAAGCAGGTCAAGCATCCTTTGAGATCTTTTAAGCACTGGATTACCAAGTGCCACAGGAAACTCTGAAAGAAGATGAAGACCACAGGAAGCTGTGAAGAAAGCTGTGTACCTTTTCCCAGTTTTTAAACAATTATTTTTATACTTCCTAAAGAAAAGACAATAGAGAGATCCAGCACAGGATGTGTGTGTCGTACTTGAAAACGGAGATCATGTTTCTTCTTTTCCTGAACATAGCAAATTTAGGTTTAAAAAAAAAAAAATCAAGAATTTAAACATTATTTGGCTTAAAAAAAAAAAACCCTCATTGTGTGGATGCTACCTTTGAGCGTGCAATGTTTGTTTATAACATTGCAATATTTTGAATGTTCCTGACCTGCCCTCTTCCACATTGCTACTTAACACTTTCATTGAATTAAGGTGAATATTTGTTTTAAAACCACTTGAGTTCCTTTTATATCATTTGAGGAATCAATAAGATATTAGATTTGTTATCATTTTAGAGTCTGATTATCTCTTTGTGGAAAAATTCCCTTGTAGGTTTATACATTCTACTAAAGACATTGGAGAGGAGGTGGTAAAAATATCAGTATCTACTCATTATTGCAATGTATTAAGTACACATGGAAATTATAAAAATAAAATCGTAAACTTATTAATCAAGATAGACTCTGGAAAATAATAAAATATAATTGTGGACATCAGTCAAGAAAGTACATATGCTGACAACACCCAAATATATTTTCAGCTTTAACCTTTCTCTTGAGTTCTAAAATGACAAATTGACTTCTGGACACTTCCACATGGGTGACCTTCCCACAAACAACTAAAAATCAATAAACTTAATTGAGTTCAATTCAACATTTATTTATTGGACCCCTTTCAGGAGATGTGTTAGAAGCTGAGGATACAAAGATAGCTGAGATCTAGACAGAGGATCCAGAGAGGTCACAAATAAAATGCAATTATTTTTCCACCAAAGTTCCCACTTCCTATTGAGTTCAGTGTCTTAGTAGATGGCAACACAATGTCCTCAAAGCTAGAAATATTGGCATTTTTGAAACCCCTCAAAACTGGCATTCACAACTGGCTTTTGACCTATTTCTAATTCCTTTTGATTCTACTTCTAAAAATTCTGATTCTGTTCCTTTCCTTTCTATACTTCTGTTAGGAGTTAGTTTTGTACTTTATCATCATTCTCCTGCAACAGGCTCCTAACTGGTTTCTCTGCTTTCAAATTGTCCCCTTTCTTCCCTGTTCGCCTGCCTCCCTTCACCCCTAGAGTTGCTTCATGAAATTAAAGATAGAATTATTTGCTTTCTTGCTTTAAAAACGTAGTGCATTGTGCATCTTTGAGGTCTCCATGACTTTCCACAGCAGCCACATGCAAGCCTGCAGAGGACACACAGGTGGTATAAGGAAAAGAAAAGTACAGAGGAAGACACTCCCTAAGGGGCAGAACTGCACAGCTCCAGGTCTGGGGAGTAAGAGACCAGTTTTGATTAAATTTTTACGTTTTTTTCCTCCTAAAAATCAGAGTCTTGATTTTTATTGCAATCTCTTGGATTTATAATATTGGTTTATATTTTGAAACTCCTTTGTGGTCCAGTTTGTGACCTCTGCTTTTGTGTTCTGAACCTCTTGTTATGAGGAGTATGGCAAACTCCTATTCACCTATTGAACACAGATCAAATATCCCTTAATCTCTGCATCGTCTTTAATCCTTCTCAAAATTAATAGCTCAGTAGTCTAAACTTCGATAAATCTTGACTAAACTCAAATTTAATAATAAGAAGCACAAAGAGTTTCAATTATAGATTTTTTTAATATAGTAAAAGCAATTTTATTGGGAAAAATGTAAGTTATTGTTGAAAGAAAAAAGAAACCTTTGATTTTTCTCAGCGTAGTCAATATTTATAAAAAACAAATGAAAACTTCAGAGTACATGTCATTTTGGAAAAACAAGAGTTTGAAATAGGTCTAAGGGATTCCATTTAACATCACAGAGTGAATCCATGCTTCAAATACCCGCTCTTCACCAAGCACACTGCAATAAAAGATACTACATAAGAAGACGAAGCAGAGAGAGAGTTGGACTCTCAGACAAGATGTATATTACTGTTGAGCTGAACTGGCACAAAATAAGGTAGGGTGAGGCTGAGCTCAGGGGCGGGCTGGTCTTTCAGCTTCCAGTAGGGAGTCAGGCTCCAGAGGAATGAAGAAGGCCAGAAGATGGAAGATTCAGCCAACAATAGATTGAAAATATTTGGAAAAAAAAAAAAAAAGAATCTGTATTGAACATGTGCAGATTCTTGTCCTTATTCTCAAAAGGACACAGAATAACAACTATTTATATAGTATTAGGTATAAGTAACCTAGAGATGGTTTAAAGTATATGGGAGCTTTGCATAGGTTATATGCAAAAAATATGCCATTTTATATAAGGGACTTGAGAATCTGAGGATTTTAGTATTCACAAAAGGTCCTGGAACAAATCCTCTAACCAGCCTCAGTGAAGGAGAAGCAAATACAAATATTTCAGACATACAAAGATTAAGAGAGTTTGGTCTGCCAATGACTCAGCACAAAACTATCAAAAGTTAAAGTGAATGCAGTAGTTAGGTATGGGATGTACAAAACAATAAGCACAGGAATGAATATGTTGGTTATCTTCATTGTTTCATATAAAATAATGAATTTAAAAAATTAGGCTTAAAGGAAGATGTTCAGGACTGCTAAGGTCAGAAGGAGATTGATAATACTAAGTAATTGTTGATTTTGATTAGAATATATAGAAAAGTATAAAATCTAATGTAAGCAGCTAAGATGCAATCTATAGTTTCTGTACTATTAGAAACAGAATAAGGATAATAAAAATATGTATGCAATGGAAGTCAGGAATGAAAATTTTAAAGTTAAGGGGAAAAGATGGTAAATAGAGGACATAAAATACAACAGTACATGTAAATTCAAATACATTAATGTTTATAGTAGATGCAAATAGACCATAGTCTTTGGCTACCATAAGTTTACTAAAAGGGGTTTTTAAAAATTCAACTATTATTTATGTTGTGCATAAAACAGAACTATACAAAAAGTGTGAAATACAAGCACAACAAGAGACATATCATGAAAATACCAACCTAAAGAGAGTTGATATAGCAGTATTAATATCAAATAAAGACAGAATTTAAGGCAAAGACATAGATAATAAAACAGAATGACTATAAATGATGATAAAAACAAACACCCCATCAAGAATATAGCAATGAACTTGCATATATGGCCTTGGGCAACAATGTGCAAGTTGATTGGAAAGGAGAAACTGAAAAATCTATAACCACCTAGATTATTTACATTTACATCTATTGGAAAGAGATGAAGCCTTCCAAAATTTAGTGAGTGTTGGAGAATATGAGCCACAAAGTTGATACCTATACAAATGATTGTGTACAATGGGGTGCCAGGGCCCATCCTTGTAATCCCAATGACTTTGGAGCCTGAGGCAGGAGGATCACAAGTTGAAGACGAGCCTGGGCAACTTAGTAATGACCTAACTCAAATTTAAAAAGGTCAGGGGACAGCTGGGTATGTTGCTCAGTGATTAAACACCCCTGGGGTCAATCCTCAGTAATAAAAAAAAAAAAAGATTATACACATTTGTACATGAAATCTTGTACCCAATATCAAAGAACATGCATTCTTTTCAAATTTTATATAGAATGCTTTTTAAAATTGAACCAAATCATAGAAGAAAGAAATATCTGCAAGTTTAAAAAAATTATAGTAAAGAGACTAGAATCTCTAAACACAATGTAGATACATCAAAAATGAAAGGATAATTCAAAAAGTCTAATTAAACTACTTTGACCTATTTAGAAGTAACATAGCATAAATGTTGGGGCCCAGCTTTTAATTATTTTCCAAATTGGACTAACATCATATTGATTACAGATGCAGTCTTTTGTGTGCACTATTCCCACATGCATTTAAGTCTTTGATCAAACTCTATGTTAATCTCTATGAATAAAACAGTACCAACTTAATTTAGCACTGAAGCTCTGTGGTATGTTTGAATTCACTAGTTTCACCTTATTTTTCTTTGTAAGACATTTTTGTAATGTGGAGTTTTTTCTGATTAATTTTAATCTTATTTTTTGAAGTTTCCAAAAATATTTAATCAAATTTTAAATTTGAGTGCATGGAATTTTTAGTAAACTTGAGAATAACATGTATATATTATTTATACTGGAGCGTGAACCCAGGGGTGCTTTACCATTGAGCTAGATGCCCAGTCTTTTTAAAATTTTTTTTTCTTAATTTCGAGACACAGTCTCATTAAGTTGCTGAGGCTGGCCCCAAACTTGTGATCCTTCCTTGTCAGTCTCCCAAGTTGCTGGTATTACAGGTGTGCACCACCATGCTCTGCAATAACTGGTATTTTTAAAATATATATATGTAATACCAAAATTGCTTATCCAAGAACATGACCTTCAATGCATTTAAGTTGGTTTTGTTCCTTAGTAGCATTTTAATGCTGTTTTTAAAAATTAAATATAGATCTGTCTTTCTTGTTAATTGATTCCTACATGTTTTTTTATTTTCGGTTGCTGTTATTACTGGCATCTTATACTTTATCCATTTTTTTGCATTTAGATAAACAATGGGTCTATATAACATTGTATATGGTATATTTATTTTCTAAGTAGGCACATTATTCTCTAATTGTTTCTAAACGTTTTTAGTTCATTTAGGAATTTTCAGGGTTATGATAATGCCATCTCTAAATACTGAAGAACTTTTCTTCTCTTGTTTTATGTATTTAGGTTTTAGTTCTTGCTCTTTCCTCACTGAATTGATTCATTACCTCCAGAAAACAATGTTTAGTGAGGTCAAATAGTAGTAGTGATGATGAGGAGATTCTTCTTTTGCTCCTTATTTTAGTGAAAATCCTTCTAGCTTTTCATCATTAACTACTACCTACTCCCTACCAATCAATAACCAAAGAAAACAAAGGAAATATTAAAAAAGAAAAAAATAGAATTTTGACCAATTAAGACCATATTTTATCTATCAATACTTGCATGGGAAAAACACCAAACTAAGCACTTAATACAAAAGATGCATTCAAAACAAAGTAACTCAGAAATGTTAAAAAAGGCATATAAAAGAGATAAATGCTAAAAAAAGATGAAGTGGTAATGTTAACATCAGACCATCCAGAATATGGTGTTAAATGAGACAAAAAAAGTATATTTTAAGAATAAGTGAAAAATTCACAAATAGATGTGATTATTTTAGATTTTATGCAACAAATAACAAAAGGAGAAACCAAAACTGATATCTGGCAGGGTCTGCATATCTTGTAGCACCACTAGAGAAAATAAAACAACAAACCTCTGTCTTAGATCAATTGCAAAATGAGAACCCCTTGCTAAGAACCAGTCTTGAAACCCTTTCCTGCAAGTTTCTTGCTCTATGAAAGAGCAACTTTGTCTGTGACATCTGAAGGATATGTAGCAGTTCTTGCAGATATGATGATCATGTGAAAGAAAATGTCCTCTTAGCACCAAGGACAAAAGTGAAAAAACTGAAACTTTTTGAGTATTTTTTTTTAATTCCTTAAAGCATTGACTGCATTCATTATTTAGTAAGCTCAGTTCTTCTGAAAACTGGACTTGTCTATTTTATTACCAATATGAATATGATTTACAATGTTCAGATTTTTCTTTGAATTTAAATGCAGGAAATATAAGAAGAAATGAACAGAAACACAATTATAATTATAGTGTAATATTAACTCCCATAATAAATACTGGTGTATAACTTTGGAAAGATATAATTATATTTTTACTCAAAATGTATTTTTCATTTCTAATAGACTTCACCAGTGTTGATTGTTCATAGAGAAAGATAAATGTATTAGTGCCCTTAAACTAACTCTTTCACTAGCTCATAATTTTAGTTGCTTGTATTACTGCAATTCAACTTTAACAACTTCAAATTTGGCAATTTCCTCCATAACCATATTTCCCATACATTTATTTGGTGCTCACCTTTGTTCCTTTTGTCATGGATTCTCTAGTCATCTGTTATTTGGCCATCAAGCAGTACTTTTATTCAAGAAGCAGTTGTGGATTCTCTCTCCTCTAAACTCTCAGATATTTGAAAGTATCTATCTGAGGTCAGTTTTCAAGATGAAATAGAGGAGGTCACTGTCCTGGCTGCCCTGTGGTGTGAAATCAAGAAGCAGATAGGCAACTTCTCAGCATGTGAGGTACTGGAAACCTTCAGGAACAATACAAGTGCTTAGTGTGGAAACTCTACTGCCCCAGATCCAGACTATTAGATGGGTAGACACACACAAAACATGAAAAAGAAATGAAACAAATCACCCCAAACAAGCCCAGATACTCCAAAAACAGAATCTGTTGACACCAGAGTGGGTGAAGAAATGTCAGAGAAGGAGTTTGGAATGTACATAAACTGATCTGTGAAGTAAAGGATGGTATAAGGAGTGAAATCAGAGAAAATCAGGAAGTGAAAGATCACTTCAATAAAGAGATGGAGATTCTGAAAATAAAACCAAAACACCAAGCAGAAATCTCAAAATGAAGGAATCAATAAACCATATTAAAAATTCAATTGAAAGCATCGCCAACAGACTAGAACACTTGAAAGACAGAGTTTCAGGCAATGAAGACAAAATATATTATCTTGAAAACAAAATAGACCATGGAGAAAAGATGATAAGAGACTATGTACAGAACTTCCAAGAAATATGGGATAATCTCAAAAGATCAAATTTAAGATTTAGTGGGATAAAGGCTCAGAGATTCAAATGAAAGAAATGCAAGATTGTTTAAATAAAATAATTTAAGAAAATTTCCCAAACCTAAAGAATGAAATGGAAAATCAAATGCAGAAGACTTATAGGACCCTAAGCATATAAAATGACAAGAGACCCACACTATTATGAAAATGCCTTACAGAATAAGGATAGAATTTTAAAAGCTACCAGAGAAAAACAACAGGTAATATTTAGAGGGAAATCAATCTGGATCTCAGCTGGTCTCTCAACACAGACCCTCAAAGCTAGGGAGTCTCAGATAATATGTACCAAACTTTGAAAGAAAATGGGTACCGGACAATAAAAATAAAAATCTTCCATGGTAAACAAAAGTTAAAAGAATTCAGAACTAGAAAGCCTGCACTACAGAACATTCTCAATAAGATACTTCAAGAAGAAGAAATGAAAAATAAAAGTGAAAACCAGTAAAGGGAGGAACTACACTAAAAGAACAGTGAATCAATGGAGAAACTAATTCAAATAAAAAATCGGAAACAAAATGACAGGTAATAAAAACCATATCTCAATAATAATATTGAATGTAAATGACCTAACCTCATCAATTAAAGGATAGAGAATGACAGATGGGATTTAAAAACAAAACCCAGCAGTATGTCTCCAAGAGACTCACCTCATAGACACAGACATTCACAGACTGAAATTAAAAGAATGGGAAAAACATATCATTCACATGAATTTCATATGCAAGCAGGGGTTTCTATCCTCATATTAGATAAATTGGGATTCATAACAAATTTAATCAGAAAGGATAAAAGAGGAACTTTCCATTTATAAGGGAAATATACATCAATAAGACATAATAATCATAAACATTTATAGTCCAAACAATGGAGTATCTACATACATCAAACAAACTATTCTCAATTTCAAGAATCAAATAGGCCACAACACAATAATACTGGGTGACCTTAATATACCTCTCTCACTACTAGATAGATCCTCCAAACAAAAACTAAATAAAGAAGATATAGAACTAAAAAATATAATAATTTAGACTTAACAAACATATATAGAATATTTTATCCATCAATGACTGAATACACTTTCTTCTCAGTAGCACATGGATCCTTCTCTAAAATAGACCATATCTTAGGCCACAAGGCAACTCTTAACAAATACAAAAAAAAAAAAAATAGAATTAATACCTTCCATCCTATCAGATCATAATGGAATGAAATTAGAAATCAATGATAAAATAAAAAACAAAAGCTACTCTAACATCTGGAGACTAAATAAGACACCATTGAAAAATGAATGGATAGCAGAAGAAATCAGGAATGAAATAAAAAAAAATACTTAGAGGTAAATGAGAATAGCAACACAACTTATCAATCTGGGACACTATGAAGGCAGTGTTAAGAGGAAAGTTCATTGAATTGAGCTCATTCATTAAAATAATAGGAAGTCAACAAGTAATCTAACACTACATCTCAAAGCCATAGAAAAAGAACAAATCAATACCCCAAACAATAGACAGCAGGAAATAATTAAAAATCAGAGCTGAAATCAATGAAATTGAAACAAAAGAAACAAAAAATCAACAAAACAAAAAGTTCTTTGAAAAAAATCAACAAAATTAATAAACCCTTAGCTATGATAACAAAGAGAAAGAGAAAACTCAAATTACAAAAGTTCACAATGAGAAAGGAAAAATCACAACAGACACTAATGAAATACAGACAATAATCAGAACCTATTTTGAAAATTTATACTCTAATAAAATAGAAAATCTCGAAGATGTCAACAAATTTCTACAGACATATGACCTACCCAAATTGAATCAGGAGGACATAGAAAATTTAAATAGATTCATTTCAAGCAATGAAATTGAAGATGCCATCAAAAGCTCACCAAGAAAAAAAGTCCAGGAACAGATGGATTCTCAGCTGAGTTCTACCAGACCTTCAAACAAGAACTAATACCAATCCTATTCAAATTATTCCATGAAATAGAAATGGAAGGAACCCTTCCAAACTCATTCTATGAAGCTAGTATCAATCACCCTGATACCAAAACCAGACGAAGACACATCAAGGAAAGAAAATTTTAGACCAATATCACAGATGAATATAGATGTAAAAATTCTTAATGAAATACTGGTAAATCACATACAAAAACATATTAAAAAGATAGTGCCTCATGATCAAGAGGGATTCATCTCAGGGATTCAAGTTTGGTTCAATACCTGGAAATCAATAACTGCAATTCATCATATCAATAGACTTGAAGACAATAATCACATGATTATTTCAATAAATGCAGAAAAAGCATTTGACAAAATACAACACCCCTTCATGTTCAAAACACTACAAAAAGTAGAGGTAGTAAGGACATGACTCAACATTGTAAAAGCTATATATGCTGAACCCAAGAACAACATCATTCTAAATGGAGAAAAATTGAAAGCATTTTCTCTAAAATCTGTAAAAAGACAGGGAAACCCTCTCTAACCACTTCTATTCAACATTGTCCTAGAAACTATAGCCAGAGCAATGAGAGAAAAAAGAAATTAAAGGAATACAAATAGGAAAAGAAGAACTCAAACTATATCTAACATGATTCTATATTTAGAAGACCCAAAAAACTCCACCAGAAATCTTTTAGAACTCATAAATGAATTCAGCAAAGTAGCAGGATGTATAATTAACACCCATAAATCAATTGCATTCTTATACATGAGTATTGAATCAACTGAAAGAGAAATTAGGAAAAGTTTCTCATTCATGATAGCCTCAAAGAAAAGAAAATATTTGGGAATTGATCTAATGAAAGAGTTGGAAAACCTGTACAATGAAAATTACAGAACACTAAAGAAAAATTGAAGAGGATCTTATCCCACATTTTTGGATAGGCAAAAATAAAATTGTCAAAATGGTCATACTACCAAAAGTGCTACAGATTTAAGGCAATTCCTATTGAGGTTCCCATGATGTTCTTCATAGACATGGAAAAAGCAGTCATAAAATTTTATGGAAAAATAAGATGCCCAAAATAGCCAAAGCACTCCTTAGCAAGAAAAGTGAAGCAGGAGACATCACAATACCAGACTTTAAATTATACTACAGAGCTATAGTAACAAAAATGGCATGGTACTGGCACCAAAACAGACATGAAGATCAATGGCACAAAATAGAAGACACAGAGACAAAGTCATATAAATACAGTTATGTCATACTAAACAAAGGCACCTTAAACATATATTGGAGAAAAGATAGCTTCTTCAATAAATGATTCTGGGAAAGCTGGAAATCCATATATAATAAATTGAAATTAGACCCCTATATCTTACCCTGAACAAAACTCAAGGACCTAGGCATTAGATCAAAGACCCTGCACCTACTAGAAGAAAAAGCAGGCCCAAATCTCTGTCATGTCAGCTAAGGAACTGAATTACTCAACAAGACTCCTAATGTTCAAGAAGTAAAATTGAGAATCAATAAAGGGATTGTATCAAACTAAAAATTTTCTTCACAGCAAAGGAAACAATGAAGAACATGAGATAACCTACAGAATGGGAGAAAGTGTTTGCTAACTGCACCTCAAGTACAGCATTAATCTCTAGGATATATAAAGAACTCAAAAACCTTAACAGTAAAATATCCAAGTAACCCAATCAATAAATGGGCAAAGGAACTGAACAGACACTTCACAGAAGAAATACAAATGGTCAACATATATATGAAAAAATGTTCAACATCACTGCAATTAGAGAAATGAAAATGAAAACCACACTGAGATTTTATCTCACTCTAGTCAGAATAGCAATGATCAAGAATACAAGTAACAATAAATGTTGGCGAGGATGTGGGGAAAAAGGTACACTCATATATTGCTGGCGGGACTATAGATTGGTGCAATCACTCTGTAAAGAAGTATGGAGATTCCTCAGAAAACTTGGAATGAAACCATTTAACCCAGTTATTCCACTTTTGGCATATACCCAAAGAACTTAAAATCAGCATAGTATAATGATATGGCCACATCAATGTTCATAGCAGCTCAATTCACAATAGCTCAACTATGGAACCAACCCAGGTATCCTTCAATAGATGAACGACAAAGGAAATATGGCACATATACATAATGGAATATTACTCAGTCATAAAGAAGAATGGAATTATGGCATTTGCCAGTAAATGGATGGAACTGGAGACTATCATGCTAAGTGAAATAAGCCAAACCCAAAAAACCACAAGACCAAATATTCTCTCTGATATGTGGATGCTCGTTCACAATAGGTGGGGGAGGGTGGAGTGGAGGTTCACTGGATTGGATAGGGGAATGGAGGAAAGGGAGGGGAATGGGCATGGGAAAGACAGTAGAATGAATCAGACATAGCTTTCTTATATTCATATGTAAATACATGACCAGTGTAACTGCACATCATGCACAACCACAAGAATGGGAATTTATACTCCATGTATGTATGATATGTCAAAATACATTCTACTGTCACGTATAACTAAAAAGAACTGTGAGAAACCATCCATGATGACTTGTATGAGAACCGAGCATAGTTTGAGCCATTAACCAAGAAAATCTAGCCTCAGGAACTCACAGTTGGATAACTGTTTGAGCATGCCTGAGTCATGTGATTATCCTGTGTTAGCTCACCACTCAAGTTCAAATACAAGCATGGGATGTGGGAGTGACCTATGAGAGTCAAATGACTTGCTTACCCCCTTCCAGTTTTTCATAGAAGAAGCTTCTACTGATTCCTTTTGATCTGTACCACTATAAATAAAGCAAGTGAGGGCTCCTTCCTTTGTTAGAGCCAGACACTTCTGGATGGCTCAATGGTCATGCCCCTGCTCTTAATATAATTCTGTCTTCTGTCTTTATTACTGATAAATAAATTTTATAGCTTTTATTTTGCAACCAGCCCAACCCTCTGACAGGAATCCTCACAGAAAGAACAAATAAAATTTAAAAACTATTATGAGAGAAACACACAAAAAAGAAAGTATCTGAGGCTATAGAGCGTAGTTGGGTGTTCAGGCTTTGTAGGCAGACCGCTTGTGCTGGGAACTAGCTTTGCCTCTGCCTATGTGACTGTAAGAAATTAACAGTGCTTATTTCCTTATCTTTAAAAGAGGACTATCTATGTGTGCTGTTCATTGCATTTGTTGGTTCTCTCACACCTGCCCCAGATTCGCTCTTGGCCCTTCTCAGCTTCCTTCTGTGCTGAGGCTGAACTCTGCAGTTTACATCTTCTGGGCTCACTAGCCCACTGCCTTCCCGGCTGCGCTTGGCCAATGGGAAGTGCTTGCAGGAAATCAGAGGGTGACGGGAGAGAGGCAGTTGCTTCCCCTGCTTTCTCCCCGTGTCAGAAGCAAGTCTCAGGGAAGAGCTGCATCTCTTGTGAGGATGAGGATGGCCCCTGCACATGGCTGCTTTTACTCAGTTTGGTCAGGGACAGAACTGAATTCACTGCCAGGGGAGACATTAAACAGACCGAAGGGACTTGGACTGCTTTTCAGTTCCTTTAGAGTGGAAGTTTAGGGAATACTTAAGGGAATGTGTTCTAAGGGTTTAAAGCCAGTATCGGCAAATTTTAGTTTGTAGGTAAATGACCAGTTGCCTGCTTTTCTATGGCTTGAGACTTAAAGATAATTTTTGCATTTCTCAATTGTTGAAAGAAAGGCTGTTTTAGGTCACATGCAAATCATGTTTCAGTGTCCATAAATAAAACTTTATTGGACCACTATGCTATTGATGGCTATTTTTGTACTATAAAGTAAATAGTCATGACCATTACTATCTCTTTCTTTATGGAAAAATTTTCTGATCCCTGCTATATAAGATGCTGATGGTATAGGAAAATACTGCTATTGAATTGAAATCCAACTTTTAAAAAATATTTTTCATTGTAAATGGATGCAATGCTTTTTTTTTCTATTTATTTATTTTTATGTGGTGCTGAGGATCGAACTCAGTGCCTCACAAGTGCTAGACAAGTGCTCTACCACTGAGCCATATCTACAGCTCTGGAATCCCAATTTTAATGGGAATAATGAAATCCTGATGAAGCAGAGTTTGCGGGGTTGGGGAGTTAAGCATCAAAGAGAAAAATGAACACAATTTTTTATGTTACTAGGGATTGATCCTGAGGGTGCTTAAGTTCTGAGTCACATCTGCAGCCTGTTTTATTTTTTATTTTCAGACAGGGTCTCTCTAAGTTGTTTAGGGTCTCACTAAGTTGCTGAGGCTAGTCTTGAACTTGTGATTCTCCTGCCTCAGCTGCCCAAGTCTCTGGGATTACAGGCAGCAGGCTAGAATGTGTTAACTATATTGACCTAAAGAAATCTGTGCCAGTGGTTAATTGATCATGGGTCAATAGGAATAAATGGGTAAGTGGACTACTGAAATATTGATTGAGCTACTTAATTTTTGTGGACATAAACATGACATGTGGGAATTCACAGGCTATCATCAAGTCTAGACTTAAATCAGTTCAAAATTGGGAAAGTGATTGAGAGGAGGCCAGGTCCCTTTGGGAAGGATCCTGTAACTACATGTCCTACACATCTTCCCCTGAGCCTTTCACTTAGATATTTATATGGTGATTATACATTGGTGAAAGGGAATTTTCAGACTTTCCAGATCTGGTAAGATCCTAACACTGGGATGAGACTGAGGAGGTTTATTACTAAATACCTATCGTATCTTTGGAGTTCCCTATGATCAATTAACAGAAGAGGAAAAACTGAAATCCTGTTTTGCATGTGTGAGTGCTGGTCTAGCCAGTACTGGACAGTCAAATGCTTTTACTGACTCATTTAATAGTGTCTCGGGTGGTCAGTGAAGGGAAGCTTCCTAGCTGGCAGAACTTTGAGCAGTACATCTGGTGGTCTGCTCACCTGAAAGAGGAAAACTTAAATGTGGATATGCATTGGGTTGTGGGCGTGGCTAGTTAGGGACAGTCTTAGAAATAATAGGAAAGTTGGTGACAGGAAGGTCTGGGAAAGAGTGAAGAGCCATCTACTTGCAAGCTCTCAGTGATGAAGTGGCAAGAAGACCTGTGTGACGGATGTTGACGCCAAGGGACTTATTTATGAAGTAGGCATGGTATCAGGGATTGAAGCTGGCAATGGTTCAGCAGAATGGACTCTCCTTACTAAGTCTAATGTGGCTTCTGTTGAGTATCGTTGGGACTAATGACACGTTAACTCAGGCTGACTCCTTACTCTCTGGCGGGTGAGCAAGATCAAGGCCTCAAAGGTGGTTTCAAAAGTTAATGACAATAAGTCGGACAACGTCAGGGATTGGTTAACAACAGTTCCGCGGACGTGATCAGCTCGTGCTTGCCATATAGTCCTATGGGACTCTCGCCTGGGTGAGCCCCCGTGCCTTGCTGACCTTTAAGCTGATTGGTTCCCGCCTAGCTCCACCCTACATAAAAGCTGTGTGACTTCCTCAATAAACGAGTTCCTGCTGTGACTGGTCTCCCTGACGCATCTGATTGTCCTCCGCCTGGAGGGCTGGGTGCCGGCGGTCAGTCGGCCCTACCTTTCCTGGTCTGGCCTTGTTGGGGAGTGCTCCCTTCCCTTGTCGCTGGTCGAGAAGAGCAAGGGGGCTAAAGACCCCAACAGAGATGGAACTTATCCATAGCAGAAGCCAACAGAGAGCGCCCAGTGCAGCTCTGTTCTTCAGGGGAACCAGTCACACTCTTAGTGGTAAGTTGAATATATTGAATTCCTATCATCACCACGTTATGGAGGGGGAAGCCATATATATATATATATATGGCAGGAATGTATATTCATATGTGAATGTGCATATCTGGATACAGATTTCCCTTTCTTTCTCACCTTTCTTCCGTCACCACTGCCACCTATCATTCATTGAAGGACCCACAAAAGGTCGTGGTGTTTTCTTACAACATCATCTTAAACCAAGAAATTGATTTCATAGTTAAAGGAGTATAGCGATGAGGTCAGGTGGAATTCACTGGTTTTCCCACTTATTCAAGATCTAAATCAGCTGAACGGACAGGATAGTAGACAGGTGTACTTCAGTCGGAGTTATGGTGTCAGCTTGCAGACAACCTCTGTGAAGTTTTAGTGCTCTCCTACAGGAGGGAATGTGTACCTCATGTCAGCAGTATTTGTGTCATCTCCCAGTTGCCAGAATATACAATGTGGGAACAAAGGAACAGAGCTGTGGGTTATCCTTCTTGCCACTGCACTTAACAATCTAGAATTTCTGCTTCTCATACCTGTAACTTTGGTCTTTGTGAGTCGAGAGCATACCACCTGAGGGAGGGGTGCTTCCTACTTGATACAGTTTTGTTGTCTCTTCAAAGAGAAGGACACCTGGCCATTTGAGACTCGAGGCACTGAAACAACAGGTGGAAAAGCAACAGGCGGTGATACCTAGTTATTACCGAAGGGAAAATGGAGTTATGTGAGGGGATAAGAAAGACTAAGCATGAAATGTAGTCATCATCTCCTGACATGCTACTCTTAAAAGATACATTTCCACACATTAAATTTTCAGACTTTATTTCAGCAGATAGCAATTCATGAATCAGGTAACTCCAAACCAGAAGTGGCTCAGGATTCCTCTAGAAGTGGCTGAAGTTGGAAAGACTTCATAGGGTGAAATCAGGAGCAAACAAAGAAATTATTTGATTGATTAAATTTGAGCAATGGCTTTATTTGGACTATGCCAATGGGAAGATGAAGACAATATGACTAATGTTCAGTGGGCTGCCTGTGATTGGCTGGGCTTTAAGTTTCTTCTTCTTTTAAATGTAGCTGCTTATAGGAAAAAATTCATAGTTAGATTTTGTTTGCTTACTAAGGAGCCCAGAGCATTAGAGTAACCTCAGTTTAATGGCTTCCCATTTAATTATTTAAGCACTCTATATTTATTTTTGCCCTATTAAACTGTAATCCCCATGAAGGTAGGACTTTATCTTTTTCATTACTGTATCCCTGACTCCTGTAATTTAATAGTTACTTAATAAATGTTAGCTGAGTGAGTAATGCACTCTGACGTTCTCAATTAGGAGTTAAAATTTTAGATTCTAGTCTGGGTTTGCATCTAGCTTCCATTACTTTCTACCTATTTGATCTAGTAGGATTGTGTCCTAAATCTTTCTCTGCTTTAGTCTCCTCACTTGTTTGTGGGCTGCTATAGATCACAAATTCAAAATCCAAAATTCTCTGCAAACCTTGTTTGTATAAGTTTGGTCCAAATTCATTTGGTGGTAAAAATCTGACCTAACATTAATTGATATGAGTTACTTATGGAATTTATTTTTCAAACTTAATGTGTATATTCATAGACTTCACTGCAAAATATGAACATATTTGAATAAAGGATGCTTCTCCAAAATCTGTGAATTTTATGTCTTAGATGGTATATTTTATTACCTTTCTAAAATGAAAAAATATCAAGACACACTTGGTTCCAAGAGTTTTGAATATGAAATTGTGTTTATCAAATTTTCTGTTACTGTGATAAAATACTTGAGATAATCAACAATCAACTTAAGAGGAACAAAGGTTTATTTTTCCTTATAATTTCAGAGTTTTTAGTCTCTAGTTGTTTGGCACCATTGCCTTTGGGTCTATGTTGAGGCAGCACATTATGGTCAGGAGCCTATGGTGGCATGAGATATTACCTCACGGCTACCAGGAAGTGAAGAGACAGAAATAGGAGGGGACAGGGTCCCAGTATCCTCTTTGAGGGCTAGTTCCCAGTACCTAACTTGCTTCTACTAGGCTCTACCTCCTCACGGTCTTACCACCTCCCAATAGTGCCACAGACTGGGGACCTAGAACCTAAAACATGGGCCTTTGGGGAATACTTAAACCATAGCACATGTATATCATTAGTAATACCTACCTTATTGGGCTGTTGTGTGGACTCAATTAATTAATATATATAAAGCACTAGTGCCCAGGCACACAGTAAACAAAAAGTGGTGTTAGTATTATAATACCTTTTGTATTCACAGATCTTGTAGGAGTGAGGTCTCTTTAGCTCCTTTCCTATATGATCTGGGAACTTTTTTGTCTTTTAGAGCTTATCACAAGGTCTAGGTAACGTGTATTGTGCTTCTTTTCTGTTCCAAGAGGGGCTGGGGAAAAGAGGAGAGTATCAGGACTTGGGGGGAAGCTGTGGTTTGTGAACCCGATCTCTTCTCTCACTATTCCAGTTTCATCCAAAGCCCAGCGTGCACATCACTTCAAGTATCTGAGGTCTCGTCCACGGCTAAGGAAGTACCCATACTAGTGTGGAGCCTAAAAACTGTTTTATTGCATAGGGACAAGGTACACTGGGATTTTATTTCTTCTTTCTAAATTGTGTCTCCCCATCTGCTATTCCTATTTCCAAAAATAGTATAACCTGTAAGCTGAGCCTATGACCTCATCATTTGCTGGGAGGGAGCAACTCTATAGGTGGGGCTCTGTGGCTTCCCACCCTGGGACTTTTGTATCTCCAAAGGAACTTGTTTAATGTCTCCTCTATTCATATTTTCTTTGTTTTTGGTTTTCTGTTTTACTAGATACATATATTTTGTTGGATATAACTAGCTCTAGGTGATTGTGAATAGCCTGCATTCTCCTTGCTAACTAGCTAAACACAAAATAGGAAGTATGCTCCTGAGATGTATTTTCTGATTTGGGGAGACACTGGTGAACTTTGATGTTTCTTTTCTTTGGACTATTTATACTTTTGGTAGTGTTTCTACATTGAAAACTGTGTGTGTGTGTGTGTGTGTGTGTGTGTGTGTGTGTGTGTGTGTTATGCATTAGTCCAATAGCTAACTGCTATTGCTGAGTGTCAAACCTATCCATAGCTGAAGCCAACAACTTCCCGGTGGCCCCATTCTTCACGGGAACCAGCCGACTCCTGATGGTAAGAGTTTTCAAGACATTGTTCTACCATCATGGAGAGTGAAGCTATCCTCACAAGTTCATATTCTGGATATAATTGTGCTTCTTATAAAGTAAGTAAAAGTCCATATTATTTCCTTTGTTTGATTACTACTTTTATGTGTAGTTTTACCCATAGTTTGTAAGTTTCTTTGGTTATGATGGGAGAGAATTTATGATAGTTTCTCTCTTAACTTTCATCTTAACTCAGAAAATTTCTTCTACAACATTATCTGTTATAGTAGGAAGGTATGTTGCCCAACAAGATAGTTTATCAGAATTCCTGGCTAAGGTTAACTGAACTCAGGCTAGTTAAAATTTTATAAGCAGAAGGAAGCCAGAAGAAGCCCATAGAATTAAACCTTACCAAGTGTCACAGTGAGAGACTTTCATTAATTATGCACCAATCATTCATTTTATACATTAGTTGGTGCTATGAATATTTCTTGAACACCTACTATGAGCTGGAGACTTGCAGGTATAGCAGATAAATGAAAAAATCAGGAAAAGTTTGTACTTTCATTGAGTTTTTATTCTTTTGGAGAAACACAAAGAAATAACAAAAGAAATAAATTTATCATGTAGCTTTTTAGGAGATGTGAGAGCTATGGTTGTAATTTCCTCTATTTAGAGAATTCCTTCCTGGGAAGGTAGCATTTGAGAAAAGATTTGAAAAATAGGAAGCAAGTCATATATTTTTCGGGGGAGAAGGATGTTCTAGGCATAAGAAACAGCAAGATAATACCCCCCACCATATTTTCCTCCTTTTTTCTGAACATAATAAGTAAAACTTCTTTAACGCTCTGAGATTCTCAGAAAATTGTATCTATTCTTTATTTCAGTATCCATGTATAATGACCAGAGAGGGTTGTGTACTTTAAAGCAATTATTTAAGATTTCTAATACAATTTAATCCTTTTGGCTATACAAAATGAATATGCACAAGTTAGTAACTGTCAGTAAATACACATTCCAATAAAGTTAACTTGGGGCTTATTCTTTGAGTTTTCTCCCATAGGTGATTGCTTAGAAGCCCATGCAGAATTGCTGAGTGGTCCTCAGCAGAGACAAGCTCCATGAGATGACAATAGATCTGCCAGATTCTTTGAAGCAAAATTTTTTCCTCTTTTCTATTTGCATTCTTCTTTTGAAGGCCAGATGATGGTCTGGGTGTGACTTGTGATTTCCTCTCTAGTCTTTGCATTGATCTGCTTCATAAAGCAGAGGAAAATTAGCCAAAAAAGCAACAAACTTTTGCTTCAAGGAGCTGGATGGTTTTATTAGGCGATTTCAATCTGAAAACAAATTGCTCCCTGGAGAATATATGCTTATTGTCATTTTTTAAAGAAAAGATTTAACAAATAACTTTTAACATATGTCTAGACTGCTTGAAAAAGACATTAATAAAACACTATTTGGGATTTAGAACAATGAGCTAAAAATAGCTGAGAGACTATACTCGCATTTGGGAAAAATTGTTGGGAAATGATTTTTGTCTTCTTATTCTGAGCATTGCATAAGGCAAAACCAGTTCACAATAACTCAGAATATATTCTCAAAAAGAAATCTCCAGTCATTTTAAGCTCAGGACCCTGGAGACCTCATTATTCTGCCATTACAGACAGACCTGCAGCAGCTGTTTACGCCTTTGTGCTGGTGATTTAAGGAAATGCTCAGGGATTGCTGTGCGGGTACAGTTACTTGTCACTGGCACACATGCGAACATCGTTTGTGGAATAAATGTGTTTTTGAAACACCGTGCTCTAATTTAATTATATTTTAAAGATTTTACATCAACGATTTTCAAAGGACATACCTTGAGTATGTTTATCAGAATTAATGATGCTTAGGGAACTTTTTGAAAATTCCAGGTTCCATCCAATCCTATCTTGTGATATCCTATATGTGTGAGGGGGAAGGTGAATGTCTTCTACCCCCAACTCGGCCCCTTCCGCTTAGGGTAAGAATCTCCACCGTGGAGAGCTGCTGTTGTTGGCTGGGGAACGTGAGGGCCCTCAGAGATGCTGGAGAGGAGACAAGTTGAGCACCATGTACGACTTCCTGCTGGTCGTTCTACAGAATCAAGGCTGATCTCCAGTCTGTGGCACTTTGCACAATGCCTTGTAGTTCTTTGCTCACATGTGTATACTTTCCTACCAGGAGCATATTAAAGATAAGTGTGGTGATTGTTTATTTTACAGCACCTTTTATATAGCAACTCTTCAAGTGGATGAGTGAATGCTTTTAAAGACACTGTGCATTGTGAGGTCCAAGTTGTATAAGGAATCTTAGTCCTCAGGGATTTAAAATGTAATTAACAGATTAAAGTTCACATAGGTTAGGAGAAAAAAAAAATGAGTTTTCGATTAAACCAGCAGTTTTCTGAGGAGAATGAAGCCTACTAAATCAGCTTTTTAAATCTTGCTGAGCACCTTGATGCACTTTGTGTGTACAAATGTAGGCCTAATGCTTGATGCTGACTTTGACACTAAAGGAAATTGTCAGAATGAGAAAGGACAATTTTTGTGAGCTTCCAGAAGGTGCTCCTGCAGGGAAGAGAGAGAACTGAAGATGACAAAAGGGGGTAGTTGAGTGGAGAGGAGCAGAAACCAATGAAGAAAAGCTGGGGTACAACATGGAGTAAAAAGGTCAGTGAATCTCCCCAGTATGAATCCCCAGATTTCACTACTCATTGTGCTACCATTTATGAATGGTTGAAATGTAGACTTCTGCCCCTAAGAGATCTTCTCAGTTTTTCAATAATGACTGTTGAATCCAGAGCTGAGACTACAAGGTCTTCCTTATAGAATACACACTTCCACACATCTTTCTGAGTCAATATACTGCAAAATAGCAACTGACTGCACTGTTATGTGAATTTATTCTGTTTTCCAAAGTTTTGGTTAAGTCTGTCATTCATACAACACCTTATAAGAGTGGAGTTTATTTGCTCATTATGGGTTTTGTTTTGTAGACATCAGGAAAGGACTGAAATTCACTTCTGGATTTCAGGGGCAGAGTAGGAAGAGCATGTGCAGGAGAGGAAGGCGATCCTCATATCGAATTAATTCCAAATAAGAAGAGGTGCAAAGCCAGAGGTGACGATGAGCACAAATGTCCTCCAGGAATACTCTAGAATCTTGTTGAATGTGCAAGATTGGCAGGAGAGGGGTTTGAGACACACTTAGATAGATCTTAGTGGTTAGATAGGCTTTAACTGACATCTGAGTTACAGATACATGAACAGGAGAAATTGAAATTACAATGCAATATATTATAAATGTCAGATGAATGACAGATAGAATAAATAGTAGAGAAGTTCAAAGTGGAGAGTGTCAATTTAGCTGAGACAGATGGAAAAGTTTCTGGAAGGAATGTGAACTTAATGTGAATCTTGTAAAAGAAAAATTTCTTATAAGGAATTATTATTTATACTCTTACTTGCGATGCCAACCCTCCCTTTATTTTCTTTTAAATATTTATTCAGCTCCCGGAAGTTGTCAGGCATTATGATGTACTGTCCATATGTAAAGACCATGGAGACATTTTCAGTTTCTACAAGAAACACAAAACCAAAGAGCAAAAACAATTTCATAAGCAAATAATGATACTATCTTAGAGTGACTTGAATCCTATATTGGGGTCTGAATAAAATTCTATGAAAGAACACAGGCGGGAGTAATTCTTTCTTTCAGCCCATTTGAGTAAGAACTTGACATTTGAACTGGGCCATGAGGGAGGCATAGACCATAACCAGGGTGAGAATAAGAAAGACTGTTTCAATCGAAGAGAACAACATGTGAGCAAAACTGGGAGGCTTGAGTATGTGAGAATATAAAGTGCATAAAGTCCACTCTAGCTAAAGCACAGGAAGAGTGTTAGCAGAAGGCTGAGATGTTACCTTGAGGCAAAGAGGTGAAAGATTTATAAGGATTTATTTATAGACAGCAAGGAACCATCACGGTTTTCTGAGATGAAGATACCATTGAATTTATTTTGGAAATGTCATTGAATGGACAGGATGACAACAAAAAAGAGAAGTTCATGGCTCATGCTTGTCCACATTTACATCCTGCTAGGAGATTCCCCGTCTTAGATACACATCACCTACTCATGACAATGTAGGTCCTGTTGTTGATCTCATTTTGTAGATGAGAAAGCATACAGGTTTCAGAGCAAAAGAATGGCAAAAACAGGTTTGAGCCCATCTGGTCTGACTGCAGAGTATGTAGTCTTAAATGTGGCAGTGTCCTGTCTCTTAAAATTGTGAAACCAAGGCAAAAGTCCAAGGTAGGAATTATGAGATTTTAAAACAGGAAAATGTGCACAAGAATGGAAAAATGGAGATGGCCCCAAAGCTCTGCAGGTAGTGTGGGAGAAAGAAGTGACAAAGATGAATCGGCTTTCTTATTTGGATTTCCAGAGATATGGTAAAGATATTAACTAAGAGAGAGACACCAATTTCCTAAGAAAATAAGAAAAATATGGCAGCTTTCCTTTGCATTGTGATTTTTATGTTCTCAATAAGCATCTAACCAAATGGTGACATTGACACATACTACTATTTCAGTATGTATGGATGATCTCAAATTCATGAAAAAAAAGTTGATATTACAAACTTTCAGATTAAATTCAAATCTGTGATACATAATGCCAAGAAAATCAGATACAAAGGGACCGTTCAGTTAATCAATCAATCACTTCATTGTTTGGTATCACCTAATAAGAACATCTGGAAGACTGAATGAATTTCACTTTAATATAATTTCTTTGCCATTATGTAGCTACTCCATTTAAGAAATGAGGCCAAACTCAGAGATATATATGCAAAAAAACAGGCAATAATAGCATCTGCCACTATTTCTGGATTGCAAAAATATCTTAGCCCCTGGCATGTGCAGATAGATTGCTGGATTTCTTGAAATAATAAAAATAATAATGCTTTTTATTGGAATAACACTTCACATAGTTATCAACATTTTCTCTGAAAATATGAAGCCCAATATGCATATTCTAAAATGATTGGTGATATAGCAGTATGTCTGACTCTTCAATATTTCTTTTTGTGTTTCTTGGTAATGTATTCAGAATGGAAATAGAAGGATTACAGAGAGTTCGGTAGAGTACAATCACATATTTGTTCTTGTATATTTTCTAATCCGGCTGGAGGAATGTTGAGATGTTTTATTTCCTACGGACTGACCTGCTTAGAAGACAGCTTCCCTTTGCTGAGCTGTATGCTTACACATTGTTAATAGATCGCTTTCTACTTTGTCTTAATTTGTTCATGGATTCAGTGTTCATGCAGTTTTTTCTGGGTCCATTGGCATGTTTCATTGGAAGCCCTGGAAGACAGCCGCTGTCTGCTCGCTCATCCTGGACAGCATGGCAAACAGAGGAGGACAGGGGCGTGCAGGATGAACGACTCTGATGACAAAGGGCAACTATGATACATGAACGTCTTTGGGGAAAGCTTAGGTAATTATGTGGAATGTATAATTCATAGTGTTAGATATAGTATATCATATGTAAAGATATAGATCATGGGATTTGATATATGACAAAGAGAAAAAACATGTTTTGTTTCACATTTGCCCAGAAAAGGATAAACCAGTAAAATCTCTATTCCCAAGACAATTATAGAACAGTACCCAATAATGCTTTTTTTTTTTTTTAACATATTGCTTACTTTGCCAGGCATTTTACTGGTTAAAGTGCTAAGCACTTTAGAATTTTTCATCTTATTCTAGACTAACAGCAACCTAACAAGGTAGTGATATTATTCATGTCTCATGAAGAACCCAAAGCTTGAAACGTCTGAGTAGCTTTCTCAAAGTTTCACCCTTAGTAACTGCTGCTGAACATGAGCACGTCAAGGATGTGTGTCCTTCTCTATCTACTGCAACAGTCACAACACCATGCACAGAAAGATTTAAAGGATCAAGAGCCAAAAAGAACTTCAAGGAACCGATCCTGCAGTTAGAATGTACAAGGCATTTGTAGATTGTTAAGAGTCCTGCATAGTCCCCCAAATACTGCATTTATGTCCCACACTGAAGCTTATCTTTCCACATAACTGAACTTAGCCATTAACTCATTTGGTTGAGTTTGGGGAAGATGAATTATTCACAGCTATTACTTGCATGATGACAGAGTACAAAAAAAAAAAAAAAAAAAAAAAGACCGTGAAAATAAGCCATACATGGCCATACATGTACCAATTTATTTTAATGCAATTTCTTTCAAACCAATTCCACTTATAACTAATAACTAAGCATCTATAATGTGTAATCTTATTGTGCTGGGCACAGTAGCAAGGCTTTAAAAAACAATGAACAAGCATGGTTTCTCTCTGCCTGAAGCTTGTCTTGCTTCGGGGAGAGTAGACTGGGGGCTCCTCCCACCTTTTACTTATCCACAAGACAGCCATACTTGTTCAACTATCTTACAAGTCATCTGTACTCAAAACATTCTACATGAAATTGAAGTCATTAGGTAAAGTTCTTAGTTTGGGGCTGCTTTTCAGAGAGCTGAATGAGAGAAACCAACATACAATAGGTATATCTATTTGGGGGAAGTAAACCAAGAGATTGCAAGTTTTATACTAGTGTGAGAATATACAAAATGCTGAACAAAACAATCTGGGTGTAATCCCAGGACTGACAGATTAGAAAGTACAGGTAGTTGGTTGGTATTTCACAAGGAAAAATTTGAATTTGCAGAATAGATATTTAATTTTTATGTAAAACCTGAGGCATTTTTTTATGGTTTGCCATTTGTATCAGCAGAAAACAAAACTTGCTGACATCCAAGTAAACATGGTCAAAGCCATGGTGAAGTGTCTGTTAACCTACTCAGTCAATGCAGGGGATTTTCTTGCATTCTTTTATTGGACTGTGTTTATGTTCCAGGCAGTTTATCACAGCACCACAACATAAACAAAGAGGGAGGCTCTGCTCTTTGAGTATGCTCTGCTCTTCTTGACCCACATTGGTCCTTGCTGGTGTTTACTGGCATCTATTCCTGATGTTGCCAGTTCCTTGCTTTCAGTTTCAAGTGCTCTGGAACTTTCTCCCTCAAACTGCAATTTGTACTCTCACTTTACCTACTTCCCCTCAGAGGGTTCAGAAACTGTCTTCCTTAACTCTGGGGTGTCCACACCTCTCAGCCTGCTTGTAGATCATCTGTCTAGCTGTGTCTTCAGCAGTGGGTATTTTATTTTTCTACTGCTGTGTTGGATGGGGGCCCACTTGAGTTCCGCAGCCTCTCCAGTCTACCCCTGGAGATAGGAGATGCATATCTTCTCTTTTCTGATATACAAATTACATGTTTTTCTGGGTTTTTATGCCTTAGGCTCAACTCTTTTTTAGGGGACAGCAGGTAAAACCCTCTTTCTCAGAGAGCCATATAAGAGATAACTAATTTATTTCCTCTCCGTTTCTGAATGTTCTCCTTTACTGGCCTAGAAATCTTCACCTTCTGTGAGTTTAGAAACACTAAAGAGGCAAATTTAAACTGTTTATGTGTCCTTCGGTATTTTGGCTTTTATGTTTAAAGTTGAGCTTTTGGTGCTTAAAAACCTTATCCTTTAAAAAAAACTTGATTCTTGCAAATCAAAACACCTTGACTTTCAAAACTATTATTTTTTCCCTCTGAGTTTCAAAATTTATTTATAGACTCAGTTGACTTATATTCTTAGCTAAATCTTTCTTTCCATTGAGGAAACAAATGCCAAGTGATTCAGCGAGAAAAAGGTTGTAGGGAAATGAACAAAATGCTGAAAAGAAAACTCTTGCTTTTCATAGAATTTTATTTTTTTCACTTTCAACTTTATGCTAATTTTCCTTTCCCTGAAGTAAACACATGCCACCCTCCCATCCCACCTTCCCCATCCACACCCTAGGCAATGGATCGGGATATTTGTTCAGAATCTGTTTATCCAGATGTGCATTCCCACATGTGAATGTGAGATCATTTCCTCTTCTACCTCTGGAACTGAGCTGTCATATAGGAAACCCAGTTACTGGATGAAGTTCTTGCCTCCCTCAGCTAAACTACTCTTCTCCTGGAGGGTCTCCTTTGATTCACTGTGTTTTCTAGGTGGTGTAGACACGAAGGCAGAAACTGTTTCTTCAAAAGGGCAAAAGCAAAGAGGAATAGCTGCCTTGTTAACAACTATTGTTCGAACCATACTGCACATGATTCTCCTGGTCCTCTTGCCCAATACCTTCCTCTTTGTATTCTTGGCCCCAGCTTGGAGTCCTCTATGCCTGCCTCTCTGTGGTTTCTCAAAACCTCACAAACCTAGAAAGATCTGTATTGTTACTCTCAGTGTTCCTACAGGCAAAGCAAAGAACTTTCCTTTTAAAAACCCTTTGCAGCTCCTCACAAGATTTTTCTCCCAGAATAGGTTTTGCTCAATGCTTAGTGCATGAACTAGGGAAGTTGGAAAATCATTCTGTACCAACTAGGGAGAGGAGTTAGTTCTTTTACCATTTCAGAGTATTTTGAATACTCAGTTAAATTCGGGTTTCTCCTCACTTTCTCCTTTCAATTCCTCACTTATGTAGAGGAGAGAGGATTACCTATTGCAGAGCACCGAGAGAGATGGATGTGGCATGGGGAAGAGGGATCTGATCCGTGCTGTTGACATTTGTGCATAGAGTTTCCATAAAGTCGCAGTCACCAGTGGCCTTTGATCATTAATATCTATTCAACTGTCATCTGAGAGATGATGGATAGTCTTCTCTATCACATCTACAAGGCCTCTTTGAGTTCCCAGTGCTAACCTGCACCTCCTGGGATTACAAGGATTTTTGTTTCTCCTCAACATTTTTTTCCCTTTCTCCATATTCTGCTGCCAACTACTTTTATTATGGTAATACATGTACTTAGTGACCATTTGTGTGTATTTATAGAAATGTCTATTCAACTCTTTCTTCTTTTTTACGGTTAAGGTTCAGTTTTTTTTTTTAAAGTATTCTGTCTTTAAAAATCATGTTATATGCATATGTAGATATACCGCAGGACATTTTACCTTCTTGTATAAGTAAGAAGAACCCATCAAACCTAAATCAATAGATGAGTGACAGGAAGTCTAGCTGAGTAGAGGAAGGAGAACAGGGGAGGGGAGGGAGGTTGGGATGGAAAGGGGGGAGGAAAAGGGGAGGACCGTGAACTGAAATTGAATTCCATGCATGTATGATTTTTCTGGGATAAACCCAACTACTATGTATAACTATAAAGCTCTAATAAAAAGTATATTCTGGGTATTAACCTCATGAAACACATACGAGTTGAAAATATTTTCTCCTATTCTGAAGGTGGTCTTATCATTTTCTTGATAATATCCTCTTAAGCACATTTAAATTTTTTTTTGAGTTAGTCCAGTTGATTTTTTTCCTTCCATTGTGTCATGTCTAAGAATACCTTGCCAAATCCAAGGTCATGAAGATTTACCCCTATAGTTTCTTCTGAAAGTTCTATGATGATAGCTCTTATATTTAGTCATTGATACATTTTTAAATTTATTTTTGTATGTTGTGTGAGGTAGAGGTCCAATTTCATCCTTTTGCATGTAGAAATTCAGTGGTCCCAGTTGCATTTGTTGAAGAAATTTTTGATTCCCCATTGAGTGTATTCAATACTTGTGTCAAGTACAGGTGAACGTGGGTGTGTGTTTTTATTTTCACATGTTCCATTCTATTCCGTTGGCCCAATTGTCTACCCCTGTGCCACAGCCTTGCAGTCTTATCTCATTTTGGATAGGCAAACTGCTCTTAGATCTTTCTGTTTTGTTTTCAACTGTGTTGTTTATGTATAGATTTCTGCCTGTAATTTAGGTTTTTGTCCTGAAGTTTCAAAGTCAAACATATAAATAGATATACATTCAATAGACCCTCCCCTCCATGGAAAAAGAATGCTGGCTCTTTCACATTACCCACCTTTTGTATGTTACAAGGCCATGCTCTCAGCTGTGGTTGTTTTCAATCTGTTAATAGTATAATATTTAAAACATGTGGGTTTCATAATTTTTGGATGGTCTGTGTCCTTCCTTCCTTGAGGCAAAAAAAAAAAGAAAAAAAAAAAGAAAAAAGAAGTCTCCGTAAGACAGAAGAGACAGTTTGAAGGGGCAGAAGAGGCTGTGAGAGACTTACTTGGAGCAGGGAGGATATTCTAATAATCATAGTGAGTTTTGTCTACCACACTATTATTTATATTGCTTTGATGAAAGGCCATATGAAAGCAAAAGAAATAATCTCTTTAGGATAGAAAGAGAACTTACAGAAAAGAATAAGGAAGGAGAAATTAAAAAAGAAAAAAAAAAGGAAAGGAATATGGAATATTTTCTAGGGCACCCCATTAGCAACTGCATCAAAAAATTTAATATGAATCTAAAACAGTATCGCATGCCCTGTGAAATTTAATAGGAATGAAACCTAATACTGATTATGGTCAAAAAATAAGTAACAAGGAAGAGCACCAATATTTGACCTGTTTTGACAGAATTTGTATTTTAAAAATATAGCTATTATATATACTTGTCTATAGAACCCCAGTTTGCCTTGTTAGCCTACAAATTATAAATGGATTAATTAGCACCTCTGTATCAAGGATATGGTCTGAGGTCATATGAAAATCTCAAGATGGAAATTATCTTGAATTTTGAATTATCTCAGTGTAGTAGATCTGCATGATAAATCTGAATTCAACATAACACTTACTTTGCATTTCTAAAGAAACAAATTTAAATAATAATTTAAACAACAAAAAAGTCGAGATTTTTGATACCCCTGAAGAGTATTTACCAGGTCATTTACAATTGCCATTCCAACATCACAGCATGTTATGTAGTCTTCCCACATAGCCTTCTCCACCTCTGGTGAAACTGTGGGAGAAGCCTCAGAGAATGTAGTCTAATCCTGCCTACTTTTGGACAATTTCACCCATATTTTTTGGCACTTAGAGAAAGAAACTGATATAAATCTGAGACATTTATTAATATAAATGTATTATTATACATATGTATTATTAATATATATTATACACATATGTATTATTAATATATATTATATATACATAATATATATGTATATATGTATATATATAAAATAAATATACATAAAATTATATATATATAAATCTGAGACATTTATATATAAATATATGTAAATCTGTGACATTTATTAATATAAATGTATTATTACTCACATGTATTAATATATTATACACATATGTATTATTAATATATATTTACATAATATATATGTATATATGTATATATATAAAATAAATATATATAGAATTTATACATATATACATAAAATTTGAAAAGTAAAGTGAGAAATCAAGTAAGTACTGGTTGTCATAATCCAGATTTTCCATTATTTCCCGAATTTCATAGAAAACACATGATTCAGAGCAGGGATTTTTCTCATGAATGGATGGATCTAAACAAACAATTAATGTATCAGCTTTTGGAGTACCAACAATTACCTGAAAAAGTATGAAAAAGTTTTTTGTATATGTGAATTTTTCTATAAAAGGTTCATAACTTTCACAAGTGTTTCTTATTCAAAAAAGACAAAGTGCAAAGGTGTCAAATAGGTTTTATCTTAAGCATCAAAGTAAATTTTTAAATAGTAGTTTCTTGAGAGCACTGGAGGAGAAGGATTCTGAGATTCAGCAGTAAAGGCTGAGAAGTGGTATCTGATGGGTGCATAAATGGAAGTATCTGCTATCCTTAACTTAAAAGTGAGTTTTTTTTTTTTTTTTTCAGAAGGATCAACAAACCTTAGAGTTCTTATGGGGATTATTGGGGAAACATTACCTAGGATCAAGGGAAAATGCACTATAAAAGGAGTATTTCAGCATAGTCTATGAATGAATTGTAAATTTGCTTTTTAGTACTCGTGCACTGATTTAGGTTTTTAAAGTTTTCATTTCTTGATATTTTGTGTATTGGAACCATCTGTACTCCTGCAGCAGTATTTAAGACATGTACAAATGTACATCAAGGAAAGACGTATTCCATGGTAGCAAATTCAGTTGTTAAATGTATGAACATAGCTCTTGATTAATTTAGTAGCAACTGTGAGTATGCATTAAAGACCAGAATTTGGCCCTTTTTGTCTACTACTGAGAAAACAACATGCATAAAATATGAAGCTCTGAAACTAGTCTGTAGGATGATTCACAAGATAAACAAAGAGGGGTCTATCCTTAGCATTACTTTAATTGCTGTCTAGTAATCACTGAGAGACTTGGGAAATGCTTAGGAGTCCTGGAAAATGTAAAAGCATCCTCTTTTGTTCACTCAATGCTCCTGGCTTCCTTGTCTGGAAGGAGCCTAGATCCCGAAGAGGAGAGGACTTCTGATCTCCACCCTCTCCTCATTAGGGAAAGTGGGAAGTTGGAAGTGGATTGATGAAGAGGTAGCTTAAGCTTCATTTGAGGTTTACATTTTCTCTCCTAAGGATTCTTGGAAGTGTTATAGCAATGGGGAGACTCCATTCTTCTTATTTTGCCATGGCAATTGTAAGAACCCTGGAGAGGGTCTGGAAGAGCAGAGCCAAGTTCTTTGTGTGAGGCTTCAGTTTATCAACAAATACTTGCTCATCACAAATTGGTGGCCAAATATTGGGCTTGGTGCTGAGAACACATACAACCAGATATGGGACCTGACTTCGTGCCTTTTACAATTTATGTAAAACACGTTTACTATTCACTCCAAAAGAATGTGGTAGATTAAAGTGCCTTTAGAGAGTACAGGTGAATTGTTACCACAGTCCAGAGGGAGCATGGCCTCACGACACACAGGTGCCAGTCAGTCTGCCTACTGGCTAGCTGGCTTTACTCCTTCCAGTCTGTGTTATGTGCTCTTGGAGGGACACTTCTGGTACAGGATCTGCTGAAGTATTCTCTATTTAGCTGCCTGAGTAGCCAGAGAGGATGCACACTCACCTTCTGGACCTTGTAAGGGAGACCGAACTCCTGTTTTCTGGTATTACAAGTATCTTCTATAATTTGCAAATTTATTTAATACAAGCACTCTTGGGTTTGTCTTCATGGCAGAACATTTTTATGATTCATTGTTTTAATAAAGTGTCATGTTAATTTTGTTTTCAATTGAGTCAAGCATTGACTTGCTGCTTTGACAATAAATTAGCCTCCTCTAAGCATAAGTCAAGGGAAGAAAACAAAGAAAAATAAATATATTTAATGTTTTGGGAAATGTTTTTTATTTTATATAGTCAAATTCTAGTAATTGGAAGAAGGCAAGGGAAAATCAGAGAAGAGTTAAAGACTTGGTGGATACCTTAAAATAAAATGTTTCCCCTAATATGTAGAAATTATTAGTTATCATCGAGCAGTAATTCCTAACTAGAAGAATGGGGTGATTAATTACAGTTTTCAGTAGGAGTCTTATGATACATTTTAAAAATAGTTCTTAAACCTATAACAATTTGTTACTAGACTCAGAGACTGAAAACCAAACCCCACTGAAGAAATTCTGCATTTCTTAAACCTTTTAGAGGATCATACAAGGAAGAAATTGCCTGCTGCATATCTGGAATAAACCATCAGCCGTTATCTTTAGTTCTAGGACACTTAGAAAAAATTGGAACTTGGGGAGTTAATATCCATTTCAATCTCAGATATCCCTTCATGTAATTCTTTTACTCCTTGTCTTTCTTTTTTTGGGACTGGGGAATGAACTCAGGGGGACTCAACCACTGAGCCATATCCCCAGCCCTATTATGTACTTCATTTAGAGACAGGATCTCATTGAGTTGCTTAGCACATTGCTTTTGCTGAGGCTGGCTTTGAACTTGTGATCCTTCTGCCTCTGCCTCCCAAGTCACTGGGGATTACAGGTGCGTGCCACTGTACCCAGATCCTTGTATTTCTTTTGCAGGTCAACCTCACCCCTATTGACAACCTTCATGTAGCTATCATTTTTAAGAAATGCAAGCAAACCAGTTTTTAGAGACTGCCAAATATGTTTCCCATCCACATTGACCTTTATGCTGTGTATTTACATTGAACAATTACAATTAACAGAGTCCACAGTGTGCAATGTAGTGTAATTCAGTTTGACTATCTTTGACCTTCTTTGTATGCCATGTTTCATTATTTAGCTTCTTTTGTACACAGAATCTAGTCAACCGTTCATGCATGTGCATGGCAAGAAATAGGTTTGCAGGATGTTTGACAGCTTGGGGAGAGTGATAAAGCAATGTTGTCAAACAGCTGCACAAAAGACTTAAGAAGCACTGAGTGAGCCATCAATAAGTGATAACATCAGTGTAAATTATCAGATCAAAACATCCTCAATAAGAAAAAACTGGAAGTCCTAGAAATCTTTTAATTCCTTCACTTGGAATCTTAAGGATTTATTTAAAAATGAAACTTGTAGAGAGATGAAGTAGAAAGTACACTGATGACTGAGATTTTGTCCTCTTTCTATTGTTTATAGGCTCTATGACATATGCCAGGTCATTAAATCTCTTTTTATTTTCCTACTCTGTTAAATGTCAGTGATGCTTCCTGCTCTAGTTACCTACCATTCAGGGATGCCATGAGGGTCAAAGAAAAGGGGATGTGGGGAACAGCTTCACATGCTCTGAAGTGCTCTGCAAATACTAGTCATTCCATCCAGCCTTCTGTTAAGGAATGGGGTTTTAATAAATGCTTAAGAAGGGTATGGCTGGTGATCCTAACACCTCTGAAGTTTTGAATCCATTAAATATCATGTCAGGCTCAATAGTTATCATACTAAGTTAAAGAAACAGTTTAATGTATTTTAAGGGAAAATTGAACCAGAACTGCAAAAAAAACCTAGAATAGTGTGCCTTCTCCAAACGTCTGTGACTATGGATCACAGATCAGAATGTCATTCTGATAAGTGGATAAAAATCACCATTTTAACCTAGTAATGTTTCAACTTAAATCCAAAACCATTTACTTTTTCTATAATCTTTATTTCATTTTCTTGTGGGTGAAAAAAATTATTCAGTCCTAGTAATCAACACATTTTGAAACACTGAACCACATATAAGTTATTTTCCTGGGTCTTTTGGAAAATACGGCATCTACCCCTTAGAGACTGGGAGTATCCTAAGCAAAGCAGGACATATACATTATTTTTTAAAAAAGAAAATTCAAACAACTCCATGAATAGGAATAGGGGTTATGCAAGGTCATTTGGGAAGAAACAGCAGCACAGGTAGGACTTGCACTGAGGAGAAAGGAGCTGGGTCTAGAGAGAGTTGAACAGGGCAGTCTAACTACTTCAATTTATCTCCTGAGGAAAACTTTTTGAAAATACTAAGAACCTTGACTTTTGAGAACAGAATTCCTTTAGGTTTCTATGAACATTTATGTTAATTTGTTACCATGACCTTTTGTTACCTTAGGTAACTATTTTTGAAACAATTAATAAAAATGTGCAGCCCTGGCTGAATTTTTGATTTGACTAAAGTATTGCATTGTGATTTTTAAGTCTAATCAATATTAACACTCACACTCTAATTGATGGTAGTATTGAGACATTCATAGCCCACTTTTTAAAAAGTCCCCATTTAATCCACCCAGGGCTAAGTTTATCAAATTTTTCTGTAACATGAATGTAGTGTTCAAGACTCAGCATGACCTCAGGTAGAATTCCAGAATGAATCCTGAGAGCACCCTCACCTCCCTATGCCGGATGTTCCTCTCAGATTCACAAGGAGTTTTGCTGGCATTTCAAAAGTACTGATGAAATTTTTAAACCGTGAAAGTCCAGTTGTACATTAATTAGCTCTCTGTGGTAAAGTCAATGCAGTATGCTTTGCATTCTATTTCATGGATTCAACTTTTAATTTGTGCAGGATCATTCCAATTTTGAGTTGTTTTATTGCAATAAAAATCACTCCTGGATTTTCACTGAAAATTTAAAGCAGCACCATTTTTCTCCAGAAGCTAATGGTAACTGCTTTCTCCGCTCACATCTCCCCACACTGTACTGCATTGACCTGGGTGGTTGTAAATAGCAGATCTTACAGGGGATTCCCACTTAGTGCTCTAGAAATCAGGATCTCTTCTTTAGTAATTCTAATAATCCACTGTTTCTTATATACTAAATAATATGGCACATAAACACCTTTGATTGCCCATTTTAGGTAAGTCACTAAAATCAAGCACCAGGGACTCATTCGAACTAGGGAGTGGTAAGCAGGCAGTTAAATGGAAAAAATACAAAGAGAACCATAGGAGATTGAATCTGAAAGGGTCAGAGGCCCCATGCCAAATCAAATTCATGTTGAGGAGGTTGTTCTAGTTTTTCTTAGCTCCCAATTTGTCTCTTTTTTCCTGCTCTGGTTCATTGTAGATTTGTCAAATTTTATCTCTAATCTTTCTCTTCTTGCTCTTTCCTGACTTGCTTCTCTGAAGCTCCTATACAGTCTAGCTTAACATGTGGTAAGGAGAACTAATCGACTGATTTTCTTATAGTGTTAAAAAAATCTGGTTTGAGTTTTTAAATTATTGTAATTTTCAGTTGACATGGTTGGGGTTATCCATGAATCCAGGTGATCTTTAGCAAGAGAAACATTTGGAAGCCATCTGAGTTCTGGTTCAAGTTAAATGATCTTGGGCCTCAGTTTCTTTATCTCTAAAGTGGGACTAGAAAGAAGATGTGTGGTTATTGGAAAGACTAAGCATCTTAATGTATGTAAAATTGCTCTGTGTCCTATAGTGTGCAAAATAAAATCTCTAAAACACTCCAAAGGAGGCAGGCTTAGCAGTTACAAATAGCCTGTGCTTGGAAAGAGAAAAGCAATTCCTCTGGGTTTTATTATTTACATGAGAGAGATGTAAAGGGATTTGCTGGGAACATCTTTTAAATAGGACAGAACATACTAGTTCAAATGGAACATTTCCCTGAGATGTCTCCCTGGGGCAGGCTGGTTCTCTTGTTAAGAATGCATTGCCTACACAGGTTTCTTCTGCCACAGATGGTCAAGATACAGACTTTACAGTTTACTTCCAATCGATCTGGTTTCCTGAATGCACTTGTTCAGTTTCCATTTACAGGCCTTGTCTTTTGAAGTTGTGGGGCAAATGGTGTTTGTGCAGCATGGAAGTCCTGTTTCTCTCTTCCTGGATTTATTCCTGCCTGTTAGTGACATAGTGTTCCTTTACCTGGTATGTGCTGGGCATATTGACAACTCCAACAATGGGGGCAAAAGGCCAACTCCAGCGGCACTTGACCTACTTTGACTTGGCTGCTGATCCAGGGACTACCTGTGCCAGTGACATCTCAAGAAGTATCTTTGATTATGCTGCTGGACCCCTTAGCCTTAGGATTCAGAATAACCTCTGGGATTAAGACATTTCCTTCTTTGCTCAGCAAGGTCCTATGTCCATGCAGTATTATTTAGTTTAAGGTACAGAGAGTGTTTATAGCTAATTATTATGTATGCATACCCATAATTCATTTACTGTCACATACCTCCTGTTCAGGGCAAAATGTTTCAAGGAATTGACTGAATGAGGCTGTACTTCTATTTATATTTTTAAGAAGTGGGTTCCATCAGATGCCTTCTTTACTATTGACTGAGGTTTGACTGAGGTTGATTTTAGTATTGCCTCTGGACTCTGACTCTCTGGGTTGGAATCTCAGTTCTATTTCTTACCATGAAAACCTGAGACAGAGAATTCTGTGGATATAGCACTGAAGTAGATAGCAGGTGTGTAGATAAAGAAAAAGTTTAGAGAGTCCAAATTTTTGTTAGTTGTATTTGGATATCAATTTGGGATACCCAAAAGGGTATGTAGCTGTCATTCATTACAATTGTGCTTTCCTGGCAGAGTAGTGCACTTGTAACCCCAGTTCCTCAGAGGGTAAGGTTGGAGGATAAGTCAAAGTTTGAGGTCAGCCTGGGCAACATAGCAAGAACACCCACCCCCAACAATATATTCATGACTTTCAAATGTTTAATGAGCAGGAGATCTGAAGGAAACTTCTGATTTGAGTTGGGTTTATGAAACAAATTTATTCAATAAGCATGGTTTGAAAGCTGCAGTATGCCGGGAAGATAATTTGGCTCAGATGTGAATGTAGGATTCCTCCTATTCCTAAAGCATCTTTTTCACCTTTGAGACATATTTTCCACTGGAATCCTTCCTTTGCCATATCTGTATTGGCATACTAGGTTGTTGCAGCTCTAAACACTGAACTCTGATGTTTTGGTTTAGGTATGTGGTGTCCCCAAAAGCTCATGTGAGAGACAATGCTTGAGATTGAGTTTAAATGATTTGGTTATGAGAGTTAAAACCTAATTAGTGAATTAATCCTTCAATGTGAATTAACTAGGTGGCAAATGTAGGCAGATAGTGTGTGGCTCAAGGAAGTAGGTCACTGGGGTTTGTCACTGGGGATGATATTATCCCTGGGTCCTTGCACTCAAGCTCTGTCTGCTTCCTCTTTGCCATGCCCTAAGCTCTTTCCTGCTTCCACATCCTTCTGCCATTGTGTTCTGCCTTTGGGGCCAGAGCTATGGAGTCAGCTGATCATGAACTGAACCTCTAAAATTGTGAGTTAAAATAAACTTTTCCTCCTTAAATTTTTTTTTTTAAAGTCAGATCTTTTGGTTGCAGCAATGAAGAACTGACTAAAGCAGAAATTGTTACCAATAGAGGGATTATTGCTGTGACTAACCTGACCATGTGGTTCAGAAGACTTTGGAGGTTGTTTGTGGAAGGAATTTGGAAAAGTTCAGACATACAATCTGGAAAAGCTTTAGAAAATTGTAAGTGAAGCTTAATGAGTGATTCTGCTGGGAGCTCAAAAGACCACAATGCCAGCAGGACTGTGGACAGTAAAGACTGGACTCATGAGATTTCAGAGAAGGACTCTTGGAAATTGGACTAAAGGCAATTCATGATACATTCTGGCAAAGAAGTTGTCTATATTTTGCCCATATCCTGAGACTTTCTGTGAGGCTGAATTTAAAACTGATGGACTAATCAATCTGGCAGAGGAAATTTCAAGGAAGTACAGCATTCAGGCAGAGTAATGGATATTGCAGGCAGCTTTTAGTCAAGTGCACTGTGATAATCAGGAGAGCAGAAATCAGCGTGGAAAGATTTGAAAATCTTGCAATTTGGCCAGAAAAGTGTTTTAAAAACTGGGAACAAGTTGTGGAAGGTTGTGCTTGTTGAAGAAGTTATAGCCACTAAAGAGATGCTAAGTATTTTACCCAAAGAAAATAGAAAAAATAGCTTGAGAGATGACTCTCAGGAATTGGCAAGTCTATACCCTTCTCAGGATCAGGGGTGTAAAAATAAAAATTACTTTGAAAAGAGATCATGGGGGCACCCTGCTTGCACAGGAGCATCTTGGAGTTTGGTTAAGTTTGCTCAGCAACCCATCCACACAGAGGTTGTGCGATCATGGTCCCAGGAGACTTGGCTACTGTTTGAGATGGTAGTAGAACTTGTTATTAACTGTGTGGTGCTGGTTCTGCAGGAATGCAGTATGTGGAGTTTTGGGGGTCATGGAGGCTTTTGCTGAGATTGCAAAGGAAGTCCTGGGAGGTGAAGCAAAGTGTAGCAGGGTTGGAATTTTTATAGGCAACTCTTGAGAGGGAGATGTGCGAAAACGTGAGAAGAAAGCTGAAGTTGCCTTAGAGACCCCTGAGATTAAGAAATGTCAGTAATTTGGAACATCTGTGAGTAAAGCCACAGGAATTAAACAGAGACAAGCCAAGAGAAGAGGCCATGTGGGTGGAACCAGTAAGGCCATAGGGGTGGACTTTTAGTCTTTTAGTAAGAGAATCATAATGCCATACACCCCAAATGCTCATTGTGGAACTTCAAGACTTGTTTGGCTAGCTGGATTTCAGCCTTACTTTGGTTCCATCTTTTATTTCTATACACCTATTTCTCCCTTATTCTGGGTCATTACATATTGGACATATGTAAGATGAATAATTTGATCTTTATAGGGGAAACCAAGAGTTTGCCTTAAGTTTCAGATGAAATTTTGGACTTGGACTTTTGAGCAATACTGAAACTGTTGAGACTATGGGAAATCTTGGAAATGGATTAACTATATTTTGAATCACGAGAAGATCATGAGCTTTAGGGAGCCAGGGGAAGAAAGTTATGGTTTAGATATGAAGTGTCTCCCAAGAATTCATGCATGAGACAATATAAGACTGTTCAGAGTTAAATGATTAGATTATGAGAGCTGTAACTTAATTAGTGGATTGATTCACTGAGATGGATTAACTGGGTGAATAAATGTAGGCATGTAGGCCATGACTGGAAGAAGTAGGTCACTGGGGGCATGACTTTGGGCTTTATATTTTGTTTCTGCTAAGTGGAGCTCTTTCTCTGCTTCCTGGTTGCTATGTCCTGAGTTGTTTTGCTCTGTTACACCCTTCCACTATGATTTTCTGCCTAACTTGGGCCCAGAGCTATGGAGTCAGAAGACCACAAACTGAACCTCTGAAACTATAAGTCAAAATCAACTTCTCCTCCACCAAGAGGTTCTTGTTAGTTCTTTTGGTCACAGTGACAAAAACCAAAAACAACAAAAAGGCAAAACAACAAGGACAACAGGAAAACCAAACTAAAACACCTGAGAATATGCTGATGATTCTCATGTTCCATATTTCTTTGACTTATAGACTGTATAACCAACAATGTGATGTGATGTTGTATGTTTACTTACTTGCCTTAGAATTTTTTCCCCCTCATCTATAATGTAATTTCCATTAGGGTAGAGTTTTCCCTTATGCATGCTTCTTGGATATGCTGTGAACCATATGATGAAGTCTCAGTATTTATTTTCTTAGTGAAAGAATCCCTTTGTCTAGAACTTTCCAACTTTGGGTGAGCACATTTTAAATATGTGCTCCCTATTTCCCAGGTATATTTTCTTTCTTAATATGGAACTATCATCTCCATTGCTTCTCTGTTGTGTTCTGAAAATGAAGATACATGTGCAGAAGGTGCATTGGGGCAGCAGTTTGCTCAGGGACTTTTTTTTGACCCAAGGGTCAGAGGCTTTGGTCTCTGTAATCCTGTTAGGAAGCTGAGATTCCTTGGAAGGTTTCATTGTCTGACTTGGAAAATAATTTTCACTGAGAAATGAAATCTTCAGGCTGTGCCATCTGGTCTCAGGACTGGGTTTTGAGGTGAGTGCTTTCAGATGGATGCTCTGCACATGGATGCCAGCCCTGAGAGTCCTTACAAGAAGGATTCTGAGGTGGACTTTGATGAATTACATATATATGCTGTCCCCTGGGCAGCTCTTTCGGTTTGATTTTTGTTGTACTTTACTTCCCCATCATTTTCCTCTTTATAGACATTTGTGAATAATTTTTGGTTGCAACTTCATGAAGTAAAACCTTTCATTCCAATTTTCTTGCTCTCAAGTTTTTTCTTGTTCATAGACAAGACAGCTTTTCAGGGGACAGGAAGTGAGAAATGAACATGTGGGGGAAAAGTAACAGTGAACCTCCTACACAAAAATCCTCATTTCCTTTTAATTTAATCCTCTATTTGATATAAAAATAACTCTCAGATATTATGTTCTATGGGATACTAATTATTAACATTTATTAGCATTTTTTATGTACTGGTAACTGCTACATGTTTTACATATATCAGCTCAGTTAACTTTCATAGTAATCTTATGAGGCAAATTTTATTATTATCCCCATTTCAGAGATGGTTCTGCAGAGGCATGAAGTTTCAGTGACTTCCCAAGGTTATCTGGCCAGTATATATGTTTGCTGGTTCTAGATCCATGTTCCCAACAAGTAAAGCATCTTAGGATTTCTGTAAAGTAAGCTAATGTTCTTAAGGCATTTAGGTGAAATGTTGGTGTCAAGTGAACTTTTGGTTCTCTTGAATATAAGTATGTGGTTTATGCCAACTCTTACTTGAAAGTTTTCTTAAAATAATAATATCTCCCTAACTTCCTATTAAATTAAGACAAAATTTCTTAACCTGACATTTGAAGATTGCCCATCAAAATCCATTTTGACTTTCTTATAATTTTTCTTTATAATTTTTACCTCTTCTTAAAACTTAATTGAAAAAATTTGAATAGTATAATGCATTTAAAACATGATTTTAAAAATCACAAATTATAATTTACGTGCATTTTCCATATGGGACATTAGTTGGATGATCACAATAGCAAGTATAATTTGAGGACATATTTTATGCAAAATACTCTTTATATGTGAAGTTATTTAACATGCTACTTCTAAAAGTAAATTTATAATCATTGAAATTTAATTCTGTTCAAATGAATTTATTAAGCACCTGCTCTGTGCTAATCATTGTGCTTAGAACTCTGTGAATATTGAATAATCTATGATATAGTCCAAGCTTTGAAAGAGCTTAAAGTCTTAATAGGAATATTTATGGGGATTTATAAGTGGCAAACTTGTAATTAAAAAAGACATAGCCATTAAGCTGCAGAAATGAAGCTGAGATGTTTTATTTATTTATATACTCAAATTTTTGACAAGAATTTGAAATACCTAGTATTCAATGTACTATTTTTCAAATCACCTTTCTATGGTTTTTAGTTATTCAGTCACCTGTTCATTCAATAGTTATTGAACAAATATGTGTAGAATATGATTATAAATTCTTTGAAGAAATCCTAACATTCTGTGCATAGAGTTTGATAGCCACTTGATAGATACTAAAGATAATTACATGTTTGGAATATCAAACAGGATGATTGTTTATACTTCTATTCAATAATTTTAGGCTGGCATCATAGACAAAATTGTTTTAAATCCAACAGTTGGCGTTTATAGAACACCATTCATTTTAAAAAGTAAGCATTTGGAATTAGAAAAAAAATAGATTTTTTTTTCTTGAAAATAAGGAAAGGTAAAAAGGGACAACCCCCAGTGGATCCCAATGCAGTGATGAGAGCTGAAAATAGGAGTGAAGGAGTGTGATTGAAAATGGGAACCCAGAGGATACCGAACACAGCCTGGAGAGGGCAGAAGGTTCTGGGAAGAAGAAACCTCAAGGGGGAGAAGGAATAAGGTTGCACAGAGCCCTCGTCACTGGGTTGAGAGACAGTGTATCTTACTTAGGTTCTTTGTGAGACAGAGCTTGTGTGTTTGGAGGGAATGTTACAGGAAATTATTTAACCTGAAGATTGAGACTGAGTTTCTTATTTGAACCACAGACATACAGAATGATTTGAGTCAGTATTTTTTTGGTTGAACCAGGGATAGCACGTAACTAGTACAGTAGTCAGTTCCCCCTTCTCTGTAGCTTTGCTTTTTGTGGTTTTAGTTATTTGAGGTCAACTGTAGTCTGAAAATATTATGTAGAAAATTATAGAAATAAACCATGTATAAATTTCAAATTGTGCACTATTCTCACCAGTGTGCTAAAATCTTCTGACATCTGTTTCATTTCACCAGTGCCTGGATCATCCCTTTATCTAGCACATCCACTCTGTATATGCTACCTGTCCATCAATATTTACAGGACAATAAAATATTTTGAGAGAGAGATTAAAGATTGCCTTCACATAACTTTTATTGTAGTATATCATAATCATTTTCTTGATACTGCTATAATCTTTTACTGTGCTAATTTATAAATAACGTTATCATAGACTTGACTATATAGAAAAAAAACAGTATAAATAAGGTTTGATAATAATCTTTAGTTTCAGACATCTACTGGGGTCTTGGAGCATATCCCTTACGGAGAGTCTACTATAATCAAAATGCTGAGGAAAAAGTTAATTCACATACAATGGATGCCTTAGTGTATTAAGGCTTGCTTAAGTCTCTAAGGAACTCTAAGTGAGAGAGGTCCTAGGATAATTAAGGCAAATATAGCAGATTATGATTTTTTAAGAAAAATTCTATCAGAACTGAAATTCATTTGCAATTCACTCCCAAATGCTGTGATTTCTTGTAAAAAGTAAAGTTGTTCTGCACTTAATTTATTTTGTGAATATTTCTTTAGTCATATCTATAGGATGTCTTTCGTTAGTCTCCACGTCTCACCTTCTCCCTACAAAAAAAATCTCTTCCTACACTTATTCTGTAGTTTGAACTCTAAAACCATCTGCTACTTTCCTTGTAGCTATTGATATATCCTGACATAATTTTACTAGTACGCAGCTGTGAAGGCAATTGCTGAATATGACTCCTTGGTATAATTTTTGAATTAAGATTCCTTTTGCTTTTGTTCTTATTTCTTCCTAGAATCCATGCTAAATTTTGAATATTGCTCTTTTGAATTGTTATCTTTCTTTCCCTTCACCCCTTCTCCCACCCTTCCTCCTCTCTCTCCCCTCTTTACCTTCTTTTCTCCTCTTTTCCTCCTTCTTTCTTTCTTGCTCTCTTACTTCTTTGACAGAGTCCTCCAAATAATTGACCAATTAGACCTTTCTTCTCCTGCATTATCCTAGAGTTTTTCTTCAAGGTTTTAATCCTTAGTATAAAATCCCATACTGTTTTACCCATCTACATCTTCTGCATTAGGTTTTATATTTTATTTTTAAATTTCTTGCAAATTTTACACAGCCAAAATAAAAGTCATGGTCTCTGTCAGGGTAAAGATAAAGTAGAAATTAGCTTCTGAAAAGTGGTTTTAGGGTGAGTTGAAAAAGGTCTGTCTTTTCAAAAGGAAGGATTTTCCAAGGTAAATTTCTATAGAAGTTATCTAAGCTTTTAGAGTGTGAAAAGCCCTTCCATCCTTCCTTTCCTCCTGCCTCTTTTTTCTCTTTTTTGTAAAGGTTCACCTCTTCAGAGGTCCTCTAAATAATGTGCTTTGTGTCTCTCTGTACACTTTCGAAGTCTTGGTCCACCTCTTACTTTGCTGGGAAGGGTGTCAACAGGGGTCTTTCCTCAGTCATAAGGCACTTCTTGTGAGGGCAGATGAGATGTAACTTCTGCCCTTTGACTCTGCCAGCAGGCTTTCTGTGACAGGAGACAGTCTTCATCTTAGTGACCAGTCCTGTGTTTCTGGGGCCTCCTGGCTTGGAATTGAAATAAGCAGGTCTAGGTACCCAGAGGTTGGCCCACAAATTGGCACTCTGCTCCTCTGAAGCTCTGTACCAACCAAGAAAGGTTATTCTTGTGACCTCCTTTTAAATTTGTGCCTTGTTGCTTATAGAGACAAGATTCATTCTTAACAGATGCCTGTTTCTTCATCTAAGTCCGTGTATAAATTCTGCACAATTCACAGTAGAACTGGAGAACTGGAGCCCTATGATATATTTGAAAAGTCATGTTAAAGCCTCTGAATTTCAGGACCTGAAGAGATAGTCAGTGTGTTCTTCTAAAGGGAATAGTCAATTCAATCAAAATAAGGAACAATCACAGCTTATTTTCATGACTGTTAGGTGGATCAGGCCACATATTCCTCTAATACTGCTCCTCCGGCACTGCTTTGAGAATGAGAAAGGGTGGGTAGTGGATGGGAGCAGAGGACCTTTTAGCAGCTGAATAAAGCCAACACTGGAGCATTAAATACAAAATCTTTTCCTCTTGTTGATAAAGAAGAAAACCGTTTGCTCACACAGATAATCTATTGATATATTTATTATATGAAGAAGGCTTTGTTCAATAGGCTCATCATGGAAATCCTTATGCTCGTATGTACAACCAGTTTTATGAGCCTGCTGTGGTGATGTGTTGGCCTGGCTTGATGGTCGATGGAATCCACATCCCTTTGCTTTCATCTTGGCAGTTTCTGGGTCCACCTTTTCTTCTTGGTGAATCTCATTATGTGATTTGAGCATCTAAATGAAAGATTATTTTCTGCCAGTATACTGAATAACACTCTTCTTGCTTCTGGATTCCTTATGAGCTTCTCTGTTCATCAAATAGCTGCATCAGCTTTATTGGAAATGAGTTCATTGCTGGGCTGGTTTTTCTCAGTGAAGGCCATGTTTAGCATGGCAGAGATAACTATGAAATCACTCTGATAGACAATGCAAAAAGTTTCATAAAACAATAACTTCCTAAGGCCTCCTTTGTTTCAAAAGAAAGTAAGTTAGATCCAGATATTTTCAAATATTTACAGAAGTAAATTATATGCTTTTCAGATTTTGAAATTTCCTGCTGCAGAACTCTCTTACCATTACATTCATTAACACCTATCACCAAACTTCATTTCTCCATTCAAGTGCACTTTCTTTCAGTTTGTTAGGGATTGCATATAGAAATTGAAATGGGAGTCAAGGTTCTTGTTTTAAATAATTCTTTTGCAGCCATAGCTGCTTTTTAGCAATGGAGCAAATTCTGAATGGAAGAATATATTCAAACATTTCAGTGAAAATAATAATGTCACACAAAAAACATTACATACTATGTCTTTCTTTGATGCATTGACTTAAATTTTTCAAAATAATATTTAAGGTTAAATTATTTTGATTTTATTTATAACAACTGAGAGCTATATATTTTTGTTCCTGTGATTTGTTAAAAATATATACAGCCTCTGGCTCAATCAAAAGTCTATTACTTTTTTATTTTCACATTTGTAACTTACTCTACTTGTGTGACTCTAGCTAGCATTTATAAGCAGCAAGGATTTCATACTTAAAAAGCCCTGAATCATTTTCATCCACAAAAGAACCCTATTAGAGGATGTAAGAAGATTTTGAAAATTTTTAAAAAACCCTCAAGCCATTGACTTATAATGGCTCACATAACGGATCACATTAGGTAAAGGATGCTTGAATATTACTTTTCAGTTTTAAGGTTATTATTCGTTCTGCCAGATTTCAGAGAGGCAAAACAAATAAGGTGGTATGGGAGACAGGCAGGGGAGGTATGTGGGAAACATCTGCAGGGTGGCAGCTTTCCCATTCTGAAGGACACTGTCATCCCCAAGGCTCTGTTCTCCACCGGGCCCTGGATGCTCCAGTGGAGCCAGGGTGGAATCCTTGCCTGCGTTGGCGTCAGACTCCCATCAGAAGTCTGCCATGCTGCCAAGTATCTTCTTGGCCTTGCAATTCAGACCCACCATGTGATTTTCATGCTTTGTGCACAAGCTGAGTGTATGGAACCATATCTGAACCTTGACCTTTTGGTGTCTCATTCAGATCACTCATCACTTCTAGTGGCCATGCATGGTAACTATTATTTAAAAAATGTTCTCTATTTTGACTGCGATGCAGTTACAATAGTATATACCTTGGTCAAAAGCCATCTATACACTTCAAATGGTTCATTTCATTGTGTTTAAGTGATACTTTAATAAAGTTGACTTAACAAAAAAAAATCAAGAGTTTGGTAAAGGTACTAAGGAATATAATTTTGTACCTTCTCACGGTATTTGTTTTTTCCTCCTTCACTTTCTATATATTTTTACTATGGAAATAGGCCTGGGGGTTGCACGAGTTTCACTGGCATGCATCTTTGGGAAACTGGCCAGCATGTGGAAAAGAGTATAAGTCACATATCACCTAGTGAGTACAGATTGTGGCAGTTTGAGCATTGGTAAGGCAAGTCGTGATTTCTCTGCTTTTTCAGTTACATGGGGCAATACTGTCTTGTCTACTTTGTCCAAATGTGTATTGAATGATACCCAGTATTAGTACTCCTAAAAGTAAGTTTTAAAAGATCATAATCAAGTGAAATGTGTTGCTTGTCATCATTTCTACTATCGTTATTAAAATAGAGACCATAAAATTCTTAGTTGGCCAAGCAACTAAGAATTTACTTCAAGAAGTGATTGTGTGAGAATTCTATCCTGATTCTCCTCCTTTCTTTTCTCATATTCCCACTTAGTCTAATGAAACTGTGAATGTTGTATAAGTCTCCTTAGAATTTTCTTTAGGAAAGAGAACCAAAAATGGCAAGATTGAGGTGAGCTTGTAAGTGGCAAAAAATGAACTAAACCCATGTCATGTGATCTCTGCTTTTGTAGCAAAGAAAATAGTAAATTCAAATTACCACTTATTTGACTTATTATGTATACTTATTAAGGAATACTTGTTGTATATGATCCTGTATGTTTTCTCTGCATTATTCTTTAATTCTTGCAAGATATCTATGATAGCAACTGGTCTTATTACTCCCATTATAGAGATGAGGAGATGAAGCTCAAAAGAGGTTAGTTAACTTGCTGAGTATTCCAGAGCTAGCAGATTCTTTCTCTTGGAAAGAAGGTCTGTGTTGTGTGGGAAGTTGCAGTATAAGATGTATTCTGCTTTCAATTTTTTTTGTACTTATGTGAAAGTAAACTTAGACCACCCTTCAATTACAGTCAAAGATAACAGCATTTGGTAAGTGGATGAATAAACAGAGATATTCAAGGTGTGATGTCACTGAAACACAGAAAAGTCAAGGAAAGCTGGAGTAATTAGTCAGTAATGGTTAAGACATTAATTGGACATTACGCTGGAATACATTAATGGCCCGAACAGTGCTGTAGATGTAGGTTTTTAACTACAACAGTAATTATTCCTGGGCAATGTCTTGTTTTGAAATAAATACTCTGGTTTAAATATGGATATCTAAAACAAAAGGATTCTTGTTGCCCTGTGTGTGTTAATGAGGCTGGCGTAGGGAAAAGGTATTAGACAGACTGATTGCACTTCTTTACAGCAAAATATGAGAAAAATTTTTAAGTATGTAAAAAGAGAAGCATATTTGACTATGTTCTACTCCATTTTATTGTTGTAGAAGCTGGATTTGCATATTATCCCTTTTCCATCTGCAGAGTCCCATCTAGACCTTGACCTCTTAGTTTTTCATTTAGATCATTCACCATTTCCAGTGGCCACACTTGATAAATATTGATAAAAAAGGGAAAGATCAAGAGTTTGGTGAAGACGCTATTACTACGGAATACAATTTTGTAGCTATCCAGAGAATACTGAGCAAAGATAGAGGCCAAGAATGAGTTGGGTTGAGAGGAAAGGGAAAAGAAAAAGGGAATTGAGAAAGGTGGAATTTCAAAGAATATCAGCAGAAACAATTGGCAAAGGGGAAGAAATTATGGAAAATGCAGGGGACATATAGATGATCTCAGAGTTGTCACTTGATCTTTCCCTTGCACTCATTTTATTAGCCCCTGCTATGCCTACCTTGCTTGTTCATTTCACATTTCTCATAAACTGTCATCAACAGCACCATTATTGCAATATCCTAACCTATCCCCCACCACCTGGGTCCTCGCTGGACAATGTGTACTCCTAGGAGAGGTCAAGATTTGAGCTACTCCAGACTGGTAGTTTTGAGCCACTCCAGACTGGTAGTTTTGAGCCTTTCAAATCAGTGCTGTTAAATAATCCTTAAGGGGGAATGAGTGATGTCTGGTGCAACTCATTCTTCTGCTAATTTTAGGCAAGCTATGGCTCCATGCTTGCATGGCAGCAGCTCTGAGGTTACTGGGACTGACCCTATGAAAAACTTGAGCAATCTGGTTTAACTTGAGCTTGGCTCAAGTTAAGAAGCAGAGGGAAGGGTATCTCACTTTTTTTCCACCTCAAGAAGCAATCAAATTTTCCTCCCTACCTTACTTATTACTGCAGTCACTCTTTGAGTGAAGTTCAGGTAAAAGTAATTTTCTACAGTGACATTTGAATACCTTGTATAGATTGGTGCCCTGACAAGCTTTAAACTGGTTTTCTCTGTAATTTTACTAACCAGGTGGGAACTCCCTCGCAGTCCATTATATCTCTCGTCTTTTCAACTCCACTCCCACCTCATTTCTCTCTTTCTCTCACACATACGCATTTATAAACAAAATCTTTAAAAGTCAATTCTAATTTGTCATCTATGCTCTTGAGTTATCCTTTTCTATGTCCTCCAAGACAGTAATTGATCAATTGTAATGTTATTTCTACTAACATTAAGTCTGTAGTCTACAAACAAGCTTACTTTTCAAATTAAAAACAATGTTTTTCTCTTGATCTTGTCATGCCCTTCTGTATTCATAATCCTATCTTTTTCTAAAGCCATATTTTGATGATGATGGCAATAATAATTTATGTTGATTATAAACATGAATTTTAATATCTTAAATATTGACTTTATAACATGTTTTATTAAATATAAACACTAACACCTATCATTTATTTTCTTAAAAATCATCTGTACATTTCTACTTCTTTTGTTGAATGTGCCCCATGAAATAAATCTTCCTCTAAGTACTGCTTTCATAGTGTCCCAGAGATTTTGATATGATGTGTCTTTGTTCTCGTTTCCTTCTAAGAATTTTTTTATTTCCCTCCTGATGTCTTCTGTTATCCATTCATCATATAATAGTGTATTATTTAATCTCCAGGTATTGGAGAAGTTTCTGTTTTTTATTCTGTCATTTATTTCTAATTTCAATCCATTATGATCTGATAGAGTACAAGGTAGTATCTCTATCTTCTTGTATTTTCTAACAGTAGCTTTGTGGCATAAAATATGGTCTATTTTAGAGAAGGATCCATGTGCTGCTGAGAAGAAAGTGTATTTGTTCTTTGTTGGATGGTATATTCTATATATGTTGGTTAAGTCTAAATTGTTGGTTGTGTTATTGGTTTCTTTATTCAATTTTTGTTTGGAAGATCTATCCAGTGGTGAGAGAGGTGTGTTAAAATTGCTTAGTGTTTTTGTGTTGTGGTCTATTTGATTTCTGGAATTGAGAAGGATTTGTTTGACGTACGTGGATGAGCCAATGTTCCGGGGCATAGATATTTATGATTGTTATGTCTTGCTGATTTATACTTCACTTAAGCAGTATGTAATGTCCTTCTTTATCCCTTCTGACTAGTTTTGGCTTGAAGTCCACATTATCTGAAATGAGGATGGATACTCCAGTTCTTTTGCTGTGTCCGTGTACATGGTATGTTTTTTGTCATCCTTTCACCTTTAGTCTATGGGTGTCTCTTTCTATGAGATGAGTCTCTTGCAGGCAGTATATTGTTGGATTTTTCTTTTTAATTCAATCTGCCAGTCTATGTCTTTTGATTGATGAGTTCAGGCCATTAACATTCAAGGTTATTATTGTGATATGATTTGTATTCCCAGTCATTTGACTCATTTATGTTTTTTGACATGATTTGGTTTCTCCTTTATTTGGCTATTCCTCCAAATATTCCTTTATTAGGCTAGTTCCTCCCATTGCTGATTTGCATCGTTGTTTTTCATCTCTTCCTCATGGAATATTTTGCTGAGAATGTTCTGTAATGCCGGCTTTCTTTTTGTAAATTCCTTTAGCTTTTGTTTATCATGGAAGGATCTTATTTCATCGTCAAATCTGAAAGTAAGTTTTGCTGGGTATAAGATTCTTGGTTGACATCCATTTTCTTTCAGGGCTTGGTAAATGTTGTTCCAGGCCCTTCTAGCTTTTTGGGTCTGGATTGAAAAATCTGCTGATATTCTTATTGGTTTCCCCCTGAATGTAATTTGATTCTTTTCTCTCGCGGCCTTTAAAATTGTCTTTATTTTGTATGTTAGGTATTTTTATAATAATGTGCCTTGGTGTGGGTCTGTTGTAATTTTGTATATTTGGAGCCCTATAAGCCTCTTGTACTTGGTTTTCCATTTCATTCTTCAGATTTGGGAAAATTTCTGATATTATTTCATTGAATAGATTGTTCATTCTTTTGGTTTTTTTCTCTAAGCCTTCCTCAATCCCAATAATTATTAAATTTGACCTTTTCATGATATCCCATAATTCTTGTAGATTCTGTTCATGATTTCTTACCATCTTCTCTATTTGATCAACTTTGTTTTCAAGATTAAATATTTTGTCTTCAATGTCTGAGGTTCTGTCGATGTACCTTACAGAAATAGAGCAAGCAATTATGAAATTCATCTGGAAGAATAAAAAACCCTGAATAGCTAAAGCAATCCTCAGTAGAAAGAGCGAAGCAGGGGGTATCGCAATACCAGATCTTCAACTCGATTACAAAGCAATAGTAACAAAAACGGCATGGTATTGGTACCAAAATAGACAGGTAGATCAATGGTACAGAATAGAGGACATGGACACAAACCCAAATAAATACAATTTTCTCATACTAGACAAAGGGGTCAAAAATATGCAATGGAGAAAACATAGCCTCTTCAACAAATGGTGCTGGGAAAACTGGAAAACCATATGCAACAGAATGAAAGTAAACCCCTATCTCTCACCCTGCACAAAACTCAACTCAAAATGGATCAAGGACCTCGGAATCAGACCAGAGACCCTGCATCTTATAGAAGAACAAGTAGGTCCAAACCTTCAACTTGTTGGCTTAGGATCAGACTTCCTTAACAGGACTCCCATAGCACAAGAAATAAAAGCAAGAATCAACAACTGGAATAGATTCAAACTAAAAAGCTTTCTCTCAGCAAAGGAAACTATCAGTAATGTGAAGAGAGAGCCTACAGAGTGGGAGAATATCTTTGCCACTCATACTTCAGATAGAGCGCTAATTTCCAGAATCTATAAAGAAGTCAAAAAACTCTACACCAAGAATGCAAATAATCCAATTGACAAATGGGCTAAGGAAATGAACAGACACTTCACAGAAGAAGATATACAAGCAATCAACAGATATATGAAAAAATGTTCACCATCTCTAGTAATAAGAGAAATGCAAATCAAAACTACCCTAAGATCCATCTCACCCCAATTAGAATGGCGATTATCAAGAACACAAGCAACAATAGGTGTTGGCGAGGATGTGGGGAAAAAGATACACTCATACATTGCTGGTGGGGTTGCACATTAGTGCAGTCACTCTGGAAAGCAGTATGGAGATTCCTCAGAAAGCTTGGAATGGAACCACCATTTGACCCAGCTATCCCACTCCTTGGCCTATACCCAAAGAACTTAAAATCAGCATACTACAGAGATACAGCCATATCAATGTTCATTGCTGCTCAATTCACCATAGCCAGATTGTGGAAGCAACCTAGATGCCTTTCAGTTGATGAATGGATAAAGAAACTGTGGCATATATATACAATGGAATATTACCAGCCATAAAGAATGATAAAATTATGGCATTTGCAGGCAAATGGATGAAATTGGAGAATATCATGCTAAGTGAGATAAACCAATCTCAAAAAACTAAAGGACGAATGATCTCGCTGATAAGCGGATGAGGACATATAATGGGGGGTGGGAGGGGTTAGCATTAGGGTTAGGGTTAGATTTAGGGTTAGGGATAAGGAGGGTGGTAAGATTGGAGGAAGGAAAGACTGTATAGAGGGAAAAGAGGGGTGGGAGGGGTGGGGGGGAAGGGAAAAAAATAACAGTATGAATCAAACAACATTACCCTATGTAAATTTATGATTACACAAATGGTATGCCTTGACTCCATGTACAGAGAAAAAACATGTATCCCATTTGTTTACAATAATAATAAAAAAACATCTGTAATTAATGTAGTGTCTGCTGTACAGATGGAAAAATTGCCATCTACAAGGTTAAGTATAAGGTCACAGAAAAGAAGTGACTGGAGCAAGGTTTAAAACCAGATCTGGAAGAATTCAAAGCCTTTTGACAGTAGTCGTACAGTTTCTTGCAAGCCTATGCTTGCTTTTTGTACTTGCCTACTTTCTAGAACCTGGTAGGAAAGTGACAGCAATGTGTGGATGTTGCAATGGCCACTTCTCAGTCCTTGTTGATACTGATTTTTTTAAAAGAATCTGATTTCCGGAGGCACTCTTTTCTCATGTGTTTTAGTATAATGGTCTTGCATATCTTTTATTAGACATGTTCCTAGGAATTTTCAATGCTAGTGAGGCCTTACTGATTTGTAAATTTCATTTTTTATTTGCTCGTCGATGGCATATAGATATACAAAAGTGTTTTCTTCTCCATCTTGTACCCTACACTTTGTCAAATCCACTTACTAGTTTTAGTAGCCTTTTGTGTGTCTGTATATATTCCATAAAGTTTTCTCTGCCCCTCATCATGTCTTCTGAAAACAAAGACAGTTTTTCTTCTTCTTCGCAATCTCTATGCCTTCTATTTCTTTTTTTGTCCTATACTGGGCAGGCACTCCAGGACAGTGTTGAACAGAAGTCTTAAGACCGGGTATCCTCTCTTTTCCCTAATCCGGAGATACTTTCCTAAGTGCTCAATGTCTACTATTAATGACAACATAGTATTTTTAAATGTCTGTTATTAGATGGATAAAATTCATAATTTCGATCCCTAGTTTGCTGATATATTTTATCCCTAGTTTGCTGATATAGTTTTTCAATTTTGTCACATGCCTTTTCTACGTCTACTGATACACATTATTTTTTTCTCCTTTAGTCTGTAAACATTGAGGTTTTCATTTACTTATATGTCATGTCATTATTTATATGGTCAGATCTAAGTCTGCCCTCCTGGCAGCAATTGTCCTTTTCACCTCTGTCATTTGTTCCTCTCTTTCACTCTGATTGCCTCCCTTTGAATGAATTAAGTATATCTTGGTATTCTACCTTATCATTTCTATTGACATTTTAGATATGCTTCAGTCTTTCTATTAATGATAGCCTGAGAAACTCTAATGCATTGATTTAACCTTCCACAGTTTACTTTCAAATAAAATTTTAATACTTTATGAAAAGTATGGATCTTTAACAATAGAATTCCAGTTTTTGCTACATATTTTGCTCGTTTTCATATATTTAACTTTTGCATATGCTAAATTCCACAATGTAATATTATTTTTGCTTTAAAAAAATCCTTCAAAGAAATTTAAAATTGCATGTATAAAAGTAACAATGATATAAAACATCCTCTATCTACAGGTCCATATATCTTTTCTAGTGCTCTTTTTTCTTTCTGATGATCCAGACTCCCATTTGATATCTTTTCCCTTTAGCTTGATGAAATTATTTTGACATTTATTTCAGGACATACTTTTGGATATAAATCCTCTCCTTTTCAGTTTATCTCAAAATGTTTATTTTTAGAGATATTTTCATTGAACATGAAATTCCAGCTTGCCACTTTTATTTTTCAGCACTTCAAAAATATTATTTCTGTGTTTTCTGACATGTTTCTTTAGTGGGAAGTTAGTATTGATTCTTATTATTGTTTCCATGCATGCAATGTTTCTTTAAATTTTTTTCTCTTTATTTTCTGAATTCAGCAGTTGCTTATAATGAGCCCAGGTGAGTGTACTTTCCTCCTTATCCTTCTTTGGGTTCACTGAACTTATTCTAAAGGTTGATATCCTTCATCAGTCTTAGAAAATTTTTCCATTAGTTCTTCAAATATTTCTTTCTTCCATTCTGTCTGTTTCTCTCTCTCTCTCTCTCTCTCTCTCTCTCTCTCTCTCTGTCTCTCTCTCTCTCTGTCTGTGTCTGTGTGTGTTTCTGTCTCTTTCTCCTTTTCTCCTGGCACTCCACTTGGGACACAAGATGTCTCACAAATATTGGATATTCTGTCTATTTTACTTTTACTCTTTCTTTTTTTATATTATGTCATTTCTATTCATAAGTCTTCTGGTTCACTCATCCTTTAATCTGTGGTATCTTATTTACTGCTAAGCCTATTAAATAATTCTTCATTTCTGATATTATAATTTTTATGACTAGTTTTTTAAAATTTTCTTCTTTCTGTCTTTTTGCTGAAATAGTAAATTTGTTGGTTTATGCTGCCTACCTTCTTTTTTTTTTTTTTTTTTGCGGTGCTAGGGATTGAACCCAGGGCCTTGTGCTTACAAGGCAAGCACTCTACCAACTGAGCTATCTCCCCAGCCCTGCCTACCTTCTTTATCTTGATGCTCCAGCCTATTTATCATAGTTATTTAAAATCCCTGACTGAAACAACAGTCAACTGTTGTTTTTTCCCTCTCTTGAAAATGAATTGAAATTATGTCTTCTTTTTAATCCGCCATTTTAATTTTATTATGAGCATTGCGTATAAAAGTAGCAATTGAAGTTATGTTTATTAGTGGAAAATGACACACTCATACTTCTTTAGGCTTCTCATGGTGTGTGGGGTCAGGCAGAGTGAGCCTAATTGCAATTGAACTGCAGGTTCACTGCTTTCAACACTGGCTTCTAATACAAATGTTTTTAAGGAAAGATCAGGACCTTCCTTTAGCAGGCGGGGTGGGGGTTGCTGAACTCCAATGGTACTCTGGAGATCTCTTTCTATTTTATAGATCAACAATCAGCTTTCCCAGCTTCAGGAGCTTTGCCTGTGTTAAAGCCCAACTATAATTTTTGAGTCACTGAGGAACCCTCTTGGCTCTAAGTTCCATCCTTGGATTTTTAGGTCTTCAAATATGTCTTAGTTAACTTTCTATTGCTATAACCGAATACCACAGACTAGGTAATTTATAAAGAATTAAGGTTGATTCAGCTGTTGTTCTGGGGACTAGAAAGTCCAAGTTTGAGGGGTTGCATCTGACAAGGGTCTTTTTATTGATGGAGAGTCTCTGTAGAGTTCTGAGGTAGCACAGGGCATCACAAGAGGCATCTGAGAGACAGGCAAGCTGACTTTTATAACAGGTATGCTCTCAAGATAACTTATTAATCAATGGGTCCCACCTGCTCCCACATTTCAATATCTCACAGTGGGGATTAAATTTCATCATGAGTGTCAGTAAGGACATTCCACTATAGCAGGAGATCTCTCTCTCCCCTGCTGTCCTGCCCTCAGACTCTGGAGGATTTCCACAGGTAAGAAGTAAAGATCTGGATTGGCTTGGACAGATTAGCCTCTTTTCTTTTGCCTCTCTTCAGTCTTCAGTGGTTGCTGGCTGTAGGAAGCACTGGCGAGTCTGTAGTACTACAGAGAGATTTCTTCCACGTCTCTTGTTCCACCCTCAGCCTTTGATGCACCACTTTCTGCATTCAGTGAAAGGTCCAGAAAAGTGTTGGAAATCAGGTATTGACCATCTCTGTGACCAGAGTTCCTCAGGATTCTAGCCCATCATGTCAGCCCATATGTTGCTCTTAATGGTTTGTTGGAAGGTGACAGTTTATCTCTACCCATGGAGTGTGCTTTCCTCCTCTCATTGCTCTGCCAGAATTAAAAGCAACCATGATCTCTTCTTTCTTGGGAAGGGCTGCTCAGTGTTGGGAATTTAACTCAGTGTCTTAACATCCTCTACTCTAGGGTAGTTTTCAGATGTACTGTGTAGCTTTTATGGACTTGTTCATATTTTATAGGTGAGAGGGAAACATGATCTCCCTAAATCCTCTGAATTGTCCTTTAATGTACTTTCCTCTCATGTCCTAACATACCTCCCCATACTGTAGACTACATTAAGACTACATTAAGGTCTTTTTTTTTGTAGACAAGGTTCTAGGTGTAATTTAGGTTAGGTTAGTGAGACACACTCTCATGAAATACAAAGGGAGAGAAAATGAGTTGAATTGTCTCTCCTGATTCTCCTACTTTTTGCTGTCAAGCATGATCATAGAGGCAGCAGATGTTTCTATGATTGTGTTGATACAGATCCCTGAAACCCATCCTTAGCTTTTGGATGTACAGAAGGAAGTCTGAGTGTAGGAGGTATCTACTTATCGGCTGAGTGACTTGCTCTAGTATGAACAATTTTGATGGTACTGTCCTGATAGAGATCATAGTTTAGGATTGTAGCTACAAATATATATATATATTTATATACACACACATGTATACACATATACAAATATTTGTATATATATGTGTATACATATATATATTTGTATACATACACATATATATGTATATGTATGCTGCAGGTCCATTTGCCCTATTTTTCATAGCTGAATATACTAACATTATTATGATAAATGCTTTTTAGTATTGTAGCTGCAAATGTATATATTCATATACAAATATGTATTTGTAGCTACAATCCTATAATAGTTGTAGAAATAACTTTCTGATTTCCCAGCTTTCTGACACTTGTAGAGACAACAGATATCAAATACCAAAGAGCCCAGTACTGTCTTGATGTTCTGAGAATCACTCTTGAAGGTACTGCCTGGAGCCTGCTGCTCCAGGTCTAGGAAAGATTTTGTGAGAAACTTGATCAATCCTTTTCTGCTTAAAATAACCGGAGTTGTTTTTCTTATCTTCTACTGACTCCTGACAGTCTCATTATCATCTTTTTTATTTGTCATGTACAAAGCACTTTTCCCTATGTGATCTTATCTGAACTTGTTGCAGGTACTATGTTTCCTGAGTCTAACAAGCCATAGATTATAAATGCACTTTTAAAGATGTTCCATTACAAAAAGCAAAAAATTATTCCATTTAACCATAATGAAACACTTTTCTTAGAAGTTTTATGCTGCCCGTAAATGGATTTTGAGTCTTCCCTTTAGCCTCGTTTCCTAATTATTCTGTGGGTGACTTATGATTTCAAGTGTAGCAGACAGATAATAGAGCTAAGTACTAGATCAAGGAAATCTACCTTACCCTGTATTCCACATTAAATCTCCAGATTCTCAGTCTGGAGACTTCCAAACACAGGTTCAGCAGAGAGAGGACTTGAGACAAAGGACCTCTGTGAATACAACCAGGGAAAAAGGAATCTTTAAGGCAACCATAAATTTGTAAGTTGTACCTCAATTTCAATTATTATAATGGAAATAAATTTGTAGGTAACAAACAACAAAGATAATTCTTATTACCTTTGTATAGATAAGGACATTTAGACTCAGAGATTTTAATGACTAATAGTAGTTATAAGGGGCAAAGCCAGGAATTAGATTTGGATTTTCAAAGTTAAATCCTGTGGTTCTTTTGACCCTTAAGATGCCTTTCTTGTCTAAACTCTGTAGCCTGTCAAGTTACACATCTGAAATTATAAGCTGAATTTTCAAAGCGAAGATCAGTAATACTGGACTGGATTTTATGGCAGTTCATTGTTATTTTTTATTAAATCAGACAAGAAATTCTCAACCTGCAGGGCTCAGCTCAAAACACTCAAAATGGATGAGGATCTGGAAAGCCATTTTCCTTGAGCCCTTTCACATCTTTCAAAGCCTACTTCATCTAGTACTGTGTGCATGTGATGATATCATCCCACGGCTAAAAACAGAGTCTATTTCAGTGATGCCTTAAATTCACAGAAAATGAAACAAAATCCTAGATAATGACAACAATTTTAGAGTCTCTATCCTCCAGGAATCATAAAAAAGGGCTCAATAGCATATCACCAAGAAGAACTGAATAGAGAATGAAACAGATCTAGTGGCACCTCCTTAAAGTAATGATGAAACACTGATTTGTCTAATCTGTCCCTGAGCACTGATGTTAGTAGGTCACTTCTAATTACCTTTCCCTTTCTGGGCTATATATAGAACTATGCTTGGAATATTAAAATGCTTTGTGGGGTGGTTATTTAATTGCTACAGAATTGATTTCATGAAGGAAAGAAAACAGATTAGGTTCTAAGATGTAAATGTGAGACTTGACAGACTGCAGTGTGTTGCTTAAGTCTATCAATAGATCTGTCAGCCCACAGTTCCTAGCTGGCTATTATGGATTCTTATAATATGGGAAGAACATATTTGAAAACTATAAGAGCAAATGGAATTGCTCTTCTCTCCAAAATAACAAGAACTAATGTATTTTGGTATTTTTATTCCTCATACCATCTAACATATTATACATCAAAATAATTTTAGATTGGAGTGTCTTCCCTGCTTGCTCATGAGATGTTCATGCTTTCCTTTTGCTCTTTTTTCTTTGCTTTTTCCTCACTTCAGTTTCACAGGTGGTGATGGCATGCTCTATTTTGGACACCAGAGAAGTGGATTTTGTATTCTTGCTGTGTCTCATTACTGTAAACTAGGAAACAAAGTACAATTTCTCAAATGTTTTTCTTCAGAAAAATCTTGCCATTTCAGACTAAGGATGCAATATCCAGATAGCAGAAAACTCAGAAAATATTACTTTGAAATATTTATTTATTCAACATCCATTTTTGTAGCAAATATCAATTGAGTAGCTACCACGTGTTACTACTCTATGTGTTGGAGATTCAGTGGTGAACAAGACAAAATCTTTGCTCTCCTCTTTCCTTCTTTCTAGGTTGGAGGCAATAAAAGCAGAAATACAGTGTTAGAACATGATAAGTGCAAAGAAAATACATTTTATTAATGTATAAAGGTATATTTCTCTTTATTGCAATTAAGAAGGTAGGATAGTGTATGTCTGCCTGTGATAACATAATCAAATACCACCATTTGAGTGGCTTCAACAACATTCATTTAGTTCTGGAAGCTGGGAAGTCTAGGATTGAGATTCTGGAAGATGGATTTCATTCCACTCTCTCTCTTCTTCACTTGCAGATGACTGCCATCTTGCTTTGTACTCATATAACCTCTTTGTGTCCTTGAGGAGAGAGGGAGAAAGCTCTCTGAGATACTTCTGATAAAGTCACTAATCCTGTCCTTTTAGGGACTTATCTTTATGACTTCATTTAACCTTAATTACTCCCTAAGAGACCCCATTTTCTAATGCAGCCATTTGGAGATTAAGGCCTCAACATGAATTTGGAGGTAGCACATATATTTAGTTGATAGGAGGCAGAGTAAGGGGATGAAGTGAGAGGATATCTGATGCCAGGTGGGTTAGTGGAGAAAACTATTCTACAAAGATGATCAGCTAAGACTTTCTGGTAAGAGCAGATGGAATGCTCTTCTTTCCAAAAAAAAAAAAAAAAAAAAAAAAAAAAAAAAAAAAAGAAATAATGTATTTTTGTGCTTTTATTTCTACCTAACATTTTATATATCAAAATAATTTTGTTTGGAATGGCTTCCCTTTCTCTGTTCAAAGGTAACCTTTGAACAGAGATCCAGATGAAAGGGGTGGACCAAATGGACAACTAGGGAAGAGTGTTCCAGGATGGAGTAAAAAGCACAAATGTTCTGAGGCAGAAGCAGATGTGTGTGTCTGAGGAACAGGAAGTTAGGCAGGGGTGGAATGAGCCAGGAGAGCAGTGGGAGATGAGGGCAGAGAGGTTGTGGGCTTGGCTTTATAGCTCTTTACAATCTTCATGCCCCATTTTATGGCAAATATTTTGTAATGACCATATTTTTCTTTCAAAATAAAATTTTCAAATATATATAGGAAGACATCATAAGAGGCATTACATAACATGTAGAGTGTAATAACTTAATATAAGCACCAAGTAAAAGTTGGTAAGTTTATGTCCTGTGTTAATAAAACTTAAGGTCCTTGTTGTCATCAGGTGCTTTGAGGTAAGCATTCCTGTGGTACTTATTTACTTCGACTTATGTGTGTAAATATACAACATCAAACTAAACTTAGAATAAAAACCTTACAAAACTCAGACAAAGCAAGGTCTGAATTAAATGTTATTTTCCTGAATTATTTTGCAAACTGTTCAGATATGTTAGTAAACAAACTACTGTATTCCAAATACATGTGCTATACCTCATAACTGCATCCTCAAAACATACAGGAGCACCATAGATTTTTCCCTCTTTCTGACTATAGTGAATCACACATCTTCTGCATAAATGGGGGAAAGGTGTTAAATTAGATGAAACTCAAAAGTGAAATTCTGAAGGGAGATTTGAAAAAGGTAAATGAAGTTTCTTACAATGCCCTAAAGATAATCAAAGGCTAGGGAAGGTGGTCTTTGTGAGAAAAAGTTAAATGAGCTCAGAGTTTATCTGATCAGGGGAATAGCAGTGTGGACAGAGCTTAGCAGAGACCTAGCAGATGACCTGGATTTAGAATGAATTTTCAAGGTCAGGGAGATAAATATCCAACAGCCACCCAGAAAAAATAGCTAATGCCTAAACATGAACATTTCTGACCTGGTCTCTCATTGCCTAATATGTTAGGCAAAAAGTGAGGTGTTTCATGACACCTGTGTGCCTGGGGTATTTTGGATGCTATTAGGTATATGGAGGATGAGATGGTTTGTAAAGTGACTGACTTCCATTGATTTGTAAGTAATACTTTGGAATTTTATTTTTATGTTTATTCAGAAATTTATGTGATTATTAATGAACTATATTTCTTATCATTTTAAATTCTTTCACTCTGTACTTAACATCAACTGGGGATTTAGATTTGGAAAAAAATGGGGAAATTTAAATCCAATAGATAAAGTTTTCATTTATTTCTTTGTCTATCATGATGAATGGAATCTAAATATATTTTATATGGGCAGCTAGATTATATTGTGAAAGTACTTTAACAATTAAAAATGATTTTATATTTTGGAGCAGGACTAGTAGGTTTTTTCAACAAAAAGAATGTGTTAGAAGATATATTTAATACTGAGTACTCTTTAATTTTCTTCAAAAATTGAATACTGGCTCTACTATAGCTACTCTAAGCTCCCTCTAACCTTTGGTCAAAATGTTGGAATCACTTGATAAAATGCCAGTTTTTATGCCTGTAGAGTCATGGGCTGCCATAATCCAGGCCACTGAGTAGGACAATCTTCAGGCTAGAATGGGAGAAATGGGACTGCCCTGTACTTTTAAATATTCTTAAAGACTAATAAGATGGAGTTATTCCTGCACTCCTGAAAGGAAGGAGTGGAAAGGGGAATCCAGGAGGGGAACTAGTGTATGGCCCTCTGTGGAAAGACACACTCAGAGTGGGCAGAGCATTCCTCTTCTAAGAAGGAAATCTTTGTGTCTACAATTTGTGAATCCTGTTTACGTTCTGCTACAAAGTAATGAAATTATGAGGTCATCTAACCTTGGAAGGTTTTGAAGAAAGATACAACATAACAAATGGATTCCAATTAGCAGAATGGAGGGATTTCTCCTTGACAGAAGAACTACCTATTGAAGGCATCACATTTTATTTCACAGAGAATGAATCCTGATGAACTGAGAGGATAGTTATTCCAAGTACTGAAGGTTTTGCCTTGAGGTCATCGTTCCAGCTTGAACAGATTTTGAATGGATCAGCTGTACCAGATGCTTTTTTTTTTTTTTTTTTTTTTTTTTTTTTGCTTGGTCATTAGATTTTATATTACTGCAGAGGCAAATAAAATAAAAATCATTTCAGAAGCAGCAGCTTATTAGACTAGCATTTTTGTTATGAGTAGTCTACTGTTTACTAAATATGAATTTAAATCACTATAAAACATAAAGAAGCAATATTAAGTTCTGTTGAATTATGATCTAGGACTAAAAGCCTCCCCACATTTTTTTTTTAAAGAAAAGTGGCCATATTTAGATAATGGGAGAAAACCTATAATATATTAAAAACTTTTATGTGATCTCATTTTTCCTTAATCATGGTGTTGATTAGTCAAATTAGTTCAATTTTGGAGCATATGCCCCCCTTATATAGGCCACTTCTCCTGGCTGCATTCCATGGTAAAAAAACAAAAACAAAAACAAAAAAACTATTCCTTATTTTCATATAGATGTCTTAGACATGTTTCATGGTGATAAGGTCATGAGGAGGACCAAAAAAAGTGGATGGGGAGAAGGCATCATTGATGATAGAAAAGCATTAGGCCTGGAATTAGTTACGATTGGAATGAGACATGGGCAGGTGTCTCCACATGTAACAAGCATCTTCCCATTAGTTATCTTATTTGTGCATGAATCTTTGAGGCAGGGGTTGCTTCCGGTTGCTGCCATTGAAGCCTGTAGGCGTTCACTGACTTGATCTAGCCCACGGTAGGTATTAGGATCCAAGTTTAGCTCTACCCGATGCTAGAGTCAGTGTTCCACGTACTACAATCCTTTTCAGGAGCTGAGTTCTATTTGGTAAACCTTTTAGCATTTCTCTGACGTTCAATTAACTACCAACATCAAATTATTATTGTCAAAATTAAAATGATACCATTTATGTGAATGTGTTTTATTAAGTCTAATATGCCAGATAATGGAGATGATGTATTATGAACTTATAATAAAAAATTCAGCATTACTCTAAAACTGAAGAAGACACTTTAAAATACCCATGTCCCCATGGTGGTAAAGTTCACTAGAGCCATCTTTCTAATAAACATGGAACATAATGTCAATTAAGATACGTGTTCTAGAAGTGCATAAAAATTTTGTAGAACATATGCTGTTTTTGTGTCTGACTTTTTGCTAAACATAATGTTTTGGAGTAATGGGTAAATAGAGATTCATTAGGGTAATTATTCTACTCTGGGAGAGAAAATATATATTATTCACATATATGTATATATGTGAAAATTTTCATAATAAAAATGTAAGATTCCATTAAAATTCATAATAAAAGTTAAAATCATGTTTAAAAAAAGATACATGTTATTGACAGCTATTGTCAAAAGCAATATGTGCATAGGAAAAGTGAATCATGAAGAAGAAAATCTTTTAGGAATCCTGTTGCTACTAGTTGACCATTGGAAACCACTGTGTACATAGGTATGGTTTTCCTAACTGGAACCCATAGTGGTAGCACAGGAAAATATTAGTGTGATTAAAATTTAGCAAGAAGAGAGGCATATCCACAAGTATTATTAAATATAAATTATTTTCTAGGTACCTCAGGGGTATCTTGTACTTACTCCTTCTCTAAAAAGGGAGAAGAGAACAAGTAGGGGAAAACACACAAATACTTTTATCTTTCAGAAATGTGTCCCTTCATTCATACATAGTAATCAGACACCACCAACTATTTCAGGCTCACAGTCCGTTTTGCAAATTGCCTGGCTACCACTCACCTTGTTTCATCCTTGCCTACACATTTGTCAGCCATCAGAACCACCTACCACAACTTCCACTCAAAATAGCACCATTACTAACAAACCCCCTTAAAGGGAAAATAAATGTGTGCAGTCGGGTGACACCCTTCCTTTCTCCTCCTTCTTCCCCGTGGCTGGGGCCCACTTGGCACCAAGCTTCATGCTGTCCAGATGGTGCACTCTTCTCTGCTCCTGCTTGAGCATGTTCTTTGCCAAGGCACCGAGTGCCAGTTTTCTGTGAGAATCTGCTTGCAGAAAGATAACTGCCTGGGTTATCTCACCTCTTTTATAGTCTACATACAGCTGATGTGAGTCAAGGACTAGGGACAGAGAAGAGGGAGGAGGCAGACATATGAGGTTTGCATGAAAAAAGAAAATTACTGAAGACATAGAATGCTCTCCTGTACCTGTGTGAATTTTGGTAAATTATTTCAACTCTCTGGACTTCTATCATCTTATTTCCAACATGAAGGTGGAACTGGATGATATCCTATTGCTTCTAACCTTTAACATTCTATAATCTTGTGACCATTTACTGTATATTGCTTCAGGAGGATCCATGCAAGTGAGTTCCATTGTATTGAAAACATTCTACATTAAATTTATGATTGTATTATGGTCGTTCAGCAATTTGGGGGAGGAATAAATAAGTTCCAGATAAGTGTGGGAGGTAGCTTCTTTATAGCAAAACTAGGTCTGCCTGATGACATACTTCAGTGAGATCCTAATTTCAGATTCTCATTTTCTTCAATATTGAGAAGAGTCTTCTAGGCAAGTGCAGAAATTTTGTGATGTAGATAATTGGTGTGGTGGTGTTGATGCATGAAAAAATGATTTACTGGGTTTCTACTATCATTTTGGTGTCAGGGATACAGTGATGAACAATTTCGAGCCTAATAGCCATACAGCAGGCTGTGCAATGGATCATAACCAGCAGACTATGGGCAATCTTTCCAAAAGAGTGTCAAATTATTGCTACATGCCCTTCAAACCTTTTTGCTGAAGTAGAGGCCATTCTGAAAGCCTCTCAGAGGGATCTGACCTCTTCTCTGACCATCAGAATATCTGTAAGGAATATTCAGTTCAGCTGGTCAGATTTTGGAGCTGTCCAAGGTTCTAAGATTCTGAGGAGAAAAGTCTGCAGCAGTCTCAGAGGATTCTGGGTTCTGACTCAACTCCACACTATCCTGTGTGGCTTTAAATATTTCTTTGTAGGTTTCATTATCTATAATATAGAAAAGTCAAAATTGAGAAAATTACTAAAACGTTCTGCTGCTTTGATATTTAGAGTATGCATATTCAGATTGAGTAATTCTTCTATTGTGTTTAATAAGTATTTGAATATACAATTCAAATATACAATAACACTGAATATTTTTTCATGATCTTTTCAGATTTTCTTCCTACCTAAATTTTCAGTTGAAGGTGGTTAAGGGTAGAGCTTGATATAACAACACTGTCATCTTCTTAAATATGCTAGGGTTCTGCCTGTGACTATGTATTAATGGTGATGGACCTTTGTTTCCTATACTTTTCTTTTGTTACACATTTGTTTTCCCTTATGACATATGTACTGGTATGCACAAGAATAACTCTGGCCACAAAACTCATATGATTCAGAGCTGGGGAATTTGTCTATTTTATGTTGCTATAACAGAATAGCACTGAAAAATTATGAAGAAGTTTATTTGGGTATTGGTTCTGGAGGCTGGAAAGTCTAACGGCATGGTGCCAGCATCTGCTTGGCACCAGGCGAGGGCCTTCCTGCTGAGTCTTAACATGGAAAAAGGTATCGCATGGCAAGAGGGCAAGAGAACATGTGAGAGAACTTGATTTTATAACCAAGCCACCTCCCAATAACTAACCGACTCCCGTGAGAACTAAATTACTCGCGAGAAGGACTTCAATTCTTTCATGAGGTGGACTCCTATGACTTAAACACCTCCCATTAGGCCCCACCTCCAAACTCTACTGCATTGGGAATTGAGGTTTTAACCCATGAACTTTGGGGGATGTGTTCAGATCATAGCATGCTGTCATAACAAAATGACAGATTGGGTGGATTAATCAAAAGAAATTTATTTTCTCACAATTCAGGCAGCTGAAAGTTCATGATCAAGCATGATCAAGGTTCTGATCTATTTTTTTCTGGTGAGGACTTTTTTTCTAATGCAGACAGCAACTTTTTCACTATGTCCTCACATGACCTTTCCTCAGTGTGTGCTCATGACAAGAGAGATAAGAGAGATGGAGAGAGGAAGAGAGAGAGAGAGAGAGAGAGAGAGAGAGAGAGAGAGAGAGAGAGAGAGAGAGACTGAGCAAGAGAGAGTGTGAATAAATACTCTGGTATCTGTGTTGTAAGAATACTAATCCTATTACGTAAGGTTCCTACTATCATTACGGCATCATTTAACCTTAATTACTTCCTTAGAGACCTTATATACAAATACAACCACACTAGGGGGTCAGGGTTTCAATGCATTAATTTTAGGGGGACACAAACATTCTGTTCATTACAAGAAGCATACTTCTCAGAGGAAGTATAGTGTAGTACTGAAGGTGGTACACTTCAGTGGCAGAGTACGGTCTTTGTCGTCATTTGCCTCTCACTTTGATTTATGATTTTGCCACTTTGCTGTGTATCCCTGGGTGAGTTCCTTTGGAAGTCATTTGCTAAATGTTTCTGACAATCTACTAGGTTAAATAATACTGCCCATGGAATCCTTAGAATAGATGGAACATGGCAAATATTTGATAAATACTAGTTAGCTTCACAGATTTTCCAAGAAGTGAGTCAATCTTCAAGTGGGACTCTGCTGTAGCAAACATTATACAGTTTCTACAGTCAGAGTGGTTCATCTCCAAAGTTTCTAAATATATATATGCACTTCTGTGTATGAGGGGAAGAAGGAGGGCTGATCCAAGATGGCATGGGCAATACAACTGGATATAAGTAGAGTCTGGAAACATCCTGTGTGCACTGTCTGATGGGGTTTAACATTATGGGTTGTGCCATAGAATTTGTTCTCTTATGGCTTCTTGAAGTCATTCATTGTCTCTGAAATTCTTCTGGGTAATTCTTGAGTTACAGGGGTTCTTCTATTGAGGTTTATGCTTGGATTTACCCATTCTACTTTGTAGCATCTGACCCATTCTGGGGTGATATAGTTTTCTCTTCCTCCCTCAACAAGAAAATACATGTACTCATGCATGTGCACTTTTGTGGGCTTATTTACACACACACACACACACACACACACGTGCCCTTTTAAAATCTCATGGTGAAGGTTTGGAGGTAGAGCGTTGAGGATGTAAATATTAAAATCCATTTTGTTTTCTTCCAAGGGAAAAATGACTCAGCAGTGTTCTTTTGTTCAGAATCACAGATAACATCTTTTAATTCTGTATTGATTTAAAAATTAATTTGTTATCAGAACAACCTAAAGACATCTTAAAAGCTGTCTCTAGAATCTCCAATAATACTCCAAGTAAAACCACTGACCTAGAGTTTTGTCAATCCCTTGAAGGTCTTTCCATCTCCAATTTAATTATCAGAATGCTGCAATGAGCAGAAAGTCAGGAGGTCAGGCCTAGTTCTCAATCTGCCCCAAGCCCATAGAAACCATGCAAAAGCCACTGACCAATTCCCTAGAAGCAGACCAGAAGCAGACTAGAAGCAGACTGTAGTCTTCCAGTTAAATTAATTCTCACCATATGTCCCGCGTGGACAAGGGAAAGGGTTCCTGTCGGAGGGATGGGCTGGCTATAAATTAATCGCGAAGAAATTTATTTAATAGAAAAAACTGCAGGAGATAATTATCTCTTGAATCAGGGGGAGTGACGGGCTGAGCCAGGCTGAAGGGTCTGGCTCTAACAAAATGGAGGAAACCACGCTTTCTTTATTTATAGCTGTACAGATCAAAGGGGGACCAGGAGGAGCTTCTTCCATGAGAAACAGGATAGGGTGGAGTTAATCAAATCATTTTGCTTTACCAGGTCATGGGCACATCTAGGGCCTGCAAATTCTGGTGGTGAACCAATCTGCAGGGAAACCACACACTACAGGCAATCTGGAACAATATTTCATGATTGCCAGTTCCTGAGAGCCAGATTCCTGTGTCTGATGGTTCAACCAAGCCTGGTTTTATTTGCAGGCCATGGATGACACGCTGCAATTAATTTCTCTGTGATTTATATTCTTATTTGCGAAATGAAGGTGTTGCAGTACATGTTCTTTCTCATTGATAGTCCAGCTAAAATGATTGGCCTTTCTAAGTGCTAAGTGCTTTCTATGCATTACCTCATTTAATCTTCTTGGTGACTATCTTAGTCCATTTTGTGTTGCTTTTACAAAATACTTGAGTGGATAATTTATAAAGAAAAGAAAATTAATTCTCATTGTTTTGGAGGTTGGGAAATCCAAGATCAAAGGGCCACATCTGGTGAGGGTTTTCTTGCTGTCATAACATGGTTGAAGTCATCACAGGACAAAAGACAGCAGGAACATACAAATTCAGGTCTCTGTTCCTCTAAAAAAGCCACTAATCCCATAATGGAAGGCTTGTCCTCCTGATCTCATCTAACCCTAAATGCCTCCTAAATGGCCCCCACCTCCAAATATCATCAACATATTAATTTGGGGATCAAGTTTCCAACACATGAACTTTGGGGGACAGATTCAAACCATTCCCCTGACCCTTGTCACTCATGTTATCTTTGTTTCACAAATGAAGAAACCACAGCCTGAAATTTGCCCTGTAATCCCTCAGCAGGTGAATAGTGACCATCTCCAAACTTCCTTCTCAGTCATTGTTATGCCATTCGGTAACAAACAGCTCTGTTTGTCCAGGCCTGGGTGTGGCTCTTTGAGAAGACATCATAATACATTAGGCAGAGTCTTCCCTATTCCTATGAGAAATTTGTCAAATTTGGGAAACATTTAAAGAAGTAAATAAATAAATAAGCAAAAATACTTGAAGTAATTATGTTCTTAATTATTTGTCTAAACAAACAATTTGCAAGAGGAGAGATAAGTTTGGGTTTGAAGTCTTTAAATTGGGCATGAGCCACACACAGTGATGCACACCTTTAATCCCAGCAGTTCAGGAAGTTGAGGCAAGAGAATTCTAAGTTCAAAGCCAGCCTCAGCTATTTAGTGAGGACCTAAGCAACTTAGCAAGACCCTGTCTCAAACTGTGGGAAAAAAAAAAAAAAAACATACAAAACAAAAACAAAATTAAAGAATGCCAGGGATGTGACTCAATAGTTAAGCACCCCTGGGTTCAATCCCTGGTAACAAAAAGAAATTTTCTTTTAAATAAATCAAATGGGCATGAACTTGAGATCAGGGCCTTTCAAAATGAGAAGGATTTGAATAAGCAAAGGATGCATGAGAGAGTGCTGCAGAATGTGAAAACATCAAGAACAAAGACAAGATGTAGTTATGTCTGGCATAGATGGTGATCAGGCTCTTGTGAGTTGTGGAGGTCTGTGTTAGGATATTAACTTGGAATAATATGGGGTTGATTGAGGCACAAGAGACCTAGAAAATCTCTGGGTGGGACGTTAGGAAATGCAGGCAAGTTTTAAGCAGGAATGTTAATCTGAGCAAGAATGAGATCGTGCACTTGGTTATGTAGTGTATGGGGGAAAAAAAAAAAAAAAACAGGAGAACCAGTGCTACATTTGTAGATTTTGGACTAGAGAATGGGCAGCAGGAACGAAAGGACTTGTGTTCTGAATGGTGGTTGGAGGACAAAAATAGATTTGGGGATAGTTTAGCTATAGGGGCTGCAACAAAAGGAATAAAAGATGACTTAAGATTTTTTAACTGGATTTCTAATAAATGTTAACACTGCTGTGCTGCTCTGCATAAAAAAAAATAATAGGAAACTTGTGGGTGAAGAAAACAAAGTCAGGAGACCTATGGAGCTTTGGGGGAGCTGGAACACACTCAGTGGAAAGAAGATGTCACATTTCAGTTAAAGGTGTGTAAATGTGCATGCATGTGTGTGAGTTGCTGTGATATGAATTCCCTCTGTCTTTCCAAGACTTCTATAAGGTTGACTAGGCATACAAAGAATTTCTGAATACTCCTTTTACTTACTTATTTTTGTTTTTGATGAAAATCAGGGAGAAGGACTTTATTGCTCATGTGGTAGATATTGAGCAGAACAGGAACAGTTTGTGAAGACACTGAGCCAATTTGGCAGAAAAGTCAGGAGCCAGGTGGAGACATGGGAACTGACCTTCCCCCTGCACACACATCCCCTCTTCCTCCTCCTTCTTCTTAAGGTCCGCATCTAATCTTCTGTAGGATGTGGAGTGGGAATTAGTCCTATCTTTAATGAATGTGTTATATATGGAACTGTAATCAAGAAAAGTAGAAAGTCACGTCTATTAAAAGTAATCTAAAAGAAGTAGAACAGTTCTAATCCTATGAGATCTTTTCACAGCAAGATAATTAATATGTCAGTGTCTTTGAATGATCTCTTGTGCTCTTAAAAAAGTCCTTTGGAACTTTCAAAAGTGAGGAGGCTAGGATAAAACCAAATTCTTCTAAAGCACTTTCTGCCAGACTTTCAGGGAAGTATGTAATGTAGTCAATATTTATTGAGTACAGTTACAATTAAGGCATTGCACTTGGTCCTGTGGGAAGACACAAAAGAACCTTGTGGCCTCTGCCCTTGAGACCTAGTGTTTACTTTAGACCCATGGGAATCCTTTTCTGTTGACAGGGTTTTAGCATAGAGTTTCAACTTTGGAGAGGAAGATGGGGTATGATACCACTGCTTTCCAAATCTGCAATGTTTTTTTTAAATATGTTTTTTAGTTGTGAATGAATGGACCTTTATTTATTTATATGCGGTGCTCAGAATCGAACCCAGTGCCGCACACATACTAGGCAAGTGCCCTAACATTGAGCCACAACTCCAGCTCTCTGCAATGTTTTTATCTATCAAGAAGGGATGTTCCAGCCACACCCTTCATACTGTTTATAACTTGGATCTGAGCAAAGATTGAGGCCATTTCAGAGATACCAAAGTCAACAGTCTTATGATTAGAAGTTAGTGTGTGTGTGTGTGTGTGTGTGTGTGTGTGTGTGTTTTGGGGAGAAATAGAGGAAGGAAAGAAGATTAATATAAAACGGAGGCATTGGGACATTTTTTTCATTTAATGGAATATTTATAATATCAAAACTTTTCAATTCATTCAGAAAGCTAGAAAAATTATAGTTCTTTGTAAATATACTTAGTATTAGAAGGGTGTATGATTTCATCCACAGACTAAAAGTATAATAGTACCATAGATTGATGTAAGAATGAGATTGTGTAGTTTTACCATCAATCCTATAATTTTTCAATACTTCTAATCCTTCGGAAAGGAGAAACTTGGTCCTTCAATGGCAGTACAGGAGGATATCATTAGAACATTAGCATTGTATTAAAAATCTTGAATTGAGTTGAAATCTATTTGCGTTTGTTTATACCAATTGATAATTTAAGAACAAAGCTTGGAATAACTCCTTTTTATAATACATCCCTGAGATATTTAAAGCTTTCTACTATGTCAAACTAGCATCCATTCTCCTCTTCCAAATCTTTCATGTCTCCTCTTCTCCAGGCTAAGGGTACTCATTTTCATTTTCCCTTTTTTTTTTTTTTTTTTTTTTTTTTTTTATGGAGTCATGCCTCGTTCTGTCTGTGACCAGAAAATGTTCGGGGTACCTGTGTCTTTATTCATGTAAAAACTGAAACACAATATTTTAAGGGTCATTCATTTACTAATGAAAACATGTACTGAGTAGTACTCATTCAGGGTATTGTACTGGAGACTGCGATCAGTGAACACAATGGAGTAAAATTATCATTCCAGCAGAATCTATTTAAATGGAGAAGATAGAAAGCATACAAGATTAATGATACAAAGGAAGTTAGAAAGTTTGGGAGAAAATTATCAAGAAGTATAGACATATAAGATATAGACAATGAGGTTATCATCATCGGCTATAAGGTTATCAGGGAGGCCTCACTGAGCAGGTAATATTTAAATAAAGACTTAAGGAAGCAATGGAGTAGTCATATGCTATCTGAGGAAAAGAATTCTAGATAGATGAAACTGCAAGTTCAAAGATGTGAGGTGAGTGCAAGGTCAATATGTTAAAAACAAGCATTAGCAAGGAGACCAGTGTGGTGGCAACAGGATTCTAGAGGAACACTGGGAGGTGAAACCACAATAGAGTTAGATGATTTAGGATTTTTGCTGTTGCCCTGGGAGGAATGGAAAACTGTTGAAACATTTGGAACAGAGGAGTGACTTGATGTTATTTTTAGCAAAAAACACTCTGGTTACTGATGGTGATTAGACAGAAAGTGGGGCAGGGTGCCCAGCTAGGAGGTTATTGCAGTAGTGTAGGCAAGACCTACAGTGGCAGGGGAATGGGTGAGAAGCAGTTGAATTCTGGATGAGTTTGAAGGTGGAGATGACAAGATTTGCTAATGGATCAGAAGTGGGTTGTGACAGAAACGGTCATGTGTCAAGGATAGCACCAAGATTTTCAATTTGAGTCATCATTTACTGAGATGAGGAGGGCTCAGTGAGGAGGAGGCTAGCGGGTGATAATCAGGAGTTCAGCTTTGGATCTGTCACGTTTGAGATGCCCATAGCCACCCAAGCGGAGATCTGGATTGGAGATAAACATGCAGGAATTATCAGCATGTGGATGGAATTTAAACTGAGGAACATGGATGATATTACCAAGTGGGAAGAATTGTTTGAGAGAACGGTTGAAAGGCAGCCGGATGGGCCCTGTGTGCTGACCTGCAGGGGGTGGGGAAGGCAGCCTCCCATCCTGCGTGCTTACTTGTACGGAGCCCCCTAGGATCACATCTGTCTTCTTGGCAGCCTCGCGGTACTGTGGGTTGTATTGGGCTTTCTGATGCTGATTTTCCCACCCCTGCTTTCTGAGTGTTTTTCCTGGCATTATTGCTAAACTGCATCCTCTTCCTCCTTCCTCTCCCTCCATCATGTTATCCAATGAGTAGGTGCTGATGAACCCTCACCCAAGTCTGGTTTGGATGAAGAGACTGAAGAATATCACACTCGCACACCGAGAGGTTTATTACGTACATAAAAGAGGTTTCTGAGGTGATCAGGGTGGGTGTCTTAAGCAGGTCTGAAGTGGCTGGAGAGAGAACAGAAAGGAGTTTTGATTGTAGCTGCAGGTTGGAGCTGAGTGAGGGTGGCCAAGCATAGGTATTGTCTTGAGTTTCCTGTAGGAACCAAGAAAGGAGCACACAAGCTTTCTAATTAGCTTACCCAGGTGTTGTGCAGAAGGGGAAGAATAAGAGGATTAAATCATGTCAGTAGTCAAACATCAAAAGTGGAGTCAGACTCATTTATATCCTATTTTTGTGCCATTAATACTTTGCACTTGAGTTCAGGATCATTCATTTACCCTTATTATATTCAATTTGTTAAATCCTGCCTATTATTCCAAAATGTCAAAATCTTGGATCCTGATTCTATTGAATAATGTTTTTAAAATACTATGAAGACATTTATTATTGAAAAATGTAATGATCATAGCCTCAAAATTTTTAATGATTTATAAGAATACAGAACATTATGAAGTTAAGAAGAAAGCATTGCGGCAACACCACTCAGTTATTTCCTCAAGGTTAGCATAACCATCCTTTTACTGCTACCAACCATGATTCACCAAATTAAACTGGCATCAAAACCTTGTTATTCCAGATTGTTCCAGAGAAGTTGCTATATTCTGGTGTTCTGTGGATGACTGTAGTTAACAACCATATATATATATATACATATATGGTTTTCATATACATATACATTTCCAAATAGCTAGAATAGAGAAGATTTTAATGTTCCCACTACAAAGAAGTTATAAATATTTCAGGTGATGGAAATGCTCATGTTTTAGTTATCTTTTTCTCAGTTGTGACTAAATGACCTGACCAGCACAATTGCAGAGGAGAAAGAGTTTGAGGGCTTACAGTTTCAGAGGTTTCAATCCATAGACAGTTGGTCCCATTCCTCAGGGTTTGAAGTGAGGTAGGATATCATGGCAGAAGAGTGTGGCAGAGGGAACCAGCTCACATCATGATCAGAAAGCAGAGAGAGATTCTACTCTCCAGACACAAAAATATATACACTAAAGCCACACCCCAATTCCAAGCTCCTCCAGCCACACCCTACCTCTCAGTTAATCCTCAACAGGGATTAATTCACGATTTGGATTAAGTCTCCCACAACCCAATCATTTCTCCTCTGAACCTTCTTGCACTGTCTCACATGTGAGCTTGTGGGGGACACCTCACATCCAAACCATAACTGCTCAGTATTCTGATTTGATCATTACTGAGTGCATACACGTAACAAAACATCACAATGTGTCCCATAAATATATATGATTATTATTTGTCAATTAAAATATGCAGATCATAAACACAGCATGAAGACTTTTGGATAAGCCCAGATAATCTATCACTTAATAATAGTATCAAAGGAAGAAATGTTTTTATATTTGCTTTTTGATCATCTATTCATAATACTGCTAGAAATCAATGGCAAATTCACCTTCCTGTAGCTTTTTAAAAATTCTGTTTAATTTATTTCTGGCTTTCTGATACCCCTCTTATCACTCAGAGATCTCAGTTCACAACAAATTATTTTTATACTGTGCTTTGTGATTTATCCTGATCAAGAGATATTAATTCTTTTAGAGCAGTTAATGACCAATGAAGTGTTACCCTCATTGGACTCAGTTGCTTCCTTATAGTGGTCAGCTTTATTTTTGGAGGTTGAACACCATTACCTTTACATCATCATTATATCAATTAGTTCAACATCAAGTCTTCTCTTGCTCCAAATTAAACCCTAAGTTACTTTGGTAAGTCTCAACTCATGTGGGACTTCAGTCTTTCTCACCTGAGTCTTACTTGGCCCTGCCACTCATAGTCCCTGTCATTGGCTCATTCACACAACAATACTGTCTGACTATTGCTTGTTCTTGGAACTGTATCCCTAAGAAGATGAATAAAAAAGACACGAATACTTTTCGATTGTATTTTTCTTTTTAAAATATCCATAGCTACATTATTTGAGTTTCCTTTTCCCTTTCCTCTTCATTTTATCATTTGCACTTGTGTTCACAATTGCATTTTTTGAGAACATCATACCATGTTTGAGTCATAATCTCCTTAGGAGTCTCATGCTATGAATAATGCATATCTTTTCTCTTATCATTTTGCAGACATTGATATAATCTAGGATGTACAATTCATAATGTCCAGCTTTCTTCTCCATGGAAAAGGTAGAAATCAAGATACTGTGAACTTGTTCTTTCACAGTTCACACATTTGCACTTCATCAATCAATTTCTCTTGCTATCAGAACTAGGTCCAAAGTCGTTTCCTCTGACCGTTTTCTTGTCTTGTTAGAGATTTAATTGTCATTAATGATATTTAAGAATCTGTTACATAGTTGGTTTTTAGTCAAATAAAATGCTCAACCATTACATGGTTGATTGAAGTTTTTTTCACTGCTGATAAGAACAAGAGCTTCTCCTGTCTGGTTCACCACTAATTCCTGCACCATGATGGACATTCCATAATGCCACTGATATTATCGCTTATTCAAGTGCTTCCTAGTGCCCCCTGTCTTCAGGAAATGGAGGTTTCCATGCAGATGCTAATCTTCTCGACCTTTACCACTATTGTGCATCTCCTCTTGAAAGTCTCTTTAGTTTGAATAAGACAAATCTCTGTGTGATATTGTTTAAATTTAGGCAGCACTCACCTTACATTTCAGAGATCCATTTTTTTTTCATTTTTTTCAACTAATACTTATTGAGTGCCTATATATAATAATAATAATATTAAAAGCTGTGATTGAGCATTAACCATATGCTACCCACTTTCTAAAGCGTTTTTATATCAAATAACTAATTTGATTTTTGTAATCTGAGACAGAGAGATTAACAGTTTTCCAATGTTAAAATTTCAGATGGAGCAGGGTGACAGTATTTTGGACATTGGCAATCTAGCAATGAACAAAATGGACAAGGATCCTTTCAGGGAATTTATCTAGGGAATAAAATAAGTGCTAAATAAATAAACAAGTTACTTTAAGATGATGTGTGCTATGAAGAAAAATTTGGGACTGCGACAGAGTGTGCAGAGAAATAACTTTTTTAAGATGATTAGGAGGTGGTTTCTTTAGGGAGGTGCACTTACCTGTGGATCATCCAGGGTGCTTCCTGGAGCAAGTAAAACTGAGCATAAAATAATGTTGTCTTACATAAAATTACAGAAGGGCTCTGGCCTCAGTTCAGAGGCTGAGCCTGTGATGGAGTCGGGTGCTCGCCCCCTATCTCAGGATGTGGACTGGCCTCCAAGCTTTGCAAAGTGGCAACAGCACTTTCACACATTCCACCCTCACACACCTTAGGCAGAGTCTTTGGGCGGAAAGAGTTTCTTCTCATCTTATCAGTAAGAAAATTTTTATTCCTAGCAGACTCCATATTATATCTTACTGGCCAACATTGATTTATCTGAATGAGGAATTAAATTACCATGATTTGCTTCGAGTCTAAGTCTTAGACTAATTAAAATTTAGTCCCTAGAGATTGTGTTTGGGTCAACTTTCTTAAGTATAAAAACAAAAATAAAGAAGGTTAAACAGCCAAAAAATTAGGGACAAAGAAGGGGGCAGCTTTGGATAGACAGTCATTAGCATCACTAATAAACTGACTGGAGTAATGAGGAGCCATGCATGTGAAAGTCTGGGGGAAGAGTCTCCAAGAGAAGCACAAGAGAGTCAAGTCCTTGAGAGTGGGAACTAGCTCGGCATGCTCTAGGACCAGAGCAAAGTGTGGCTCCTGTACAGTTCTCTGTGATGGCAGAAGGCAGGGGAATGGCTAGAGGAGAGAGGTAAAACCTCGTAATGATTCGACTGGGCTTAGGAGCTCTAAGTGCTTGGGTTCAAATAGTAGACAGGTATTTAATTTTTTTTTCATTGAGTTCAAATAATTTAGACGTGTATTTAATTTTTTCATTCAATTTTGCACAAATTACCTAAGGTATGTTTCAGTTTCCTCATCTTTAAATCTTGTATATAAATAAAAATACATAGCTGATGGAAACTGTTGGAAGATGAAAAGATAATAAACAACATTTAGAATAGGATCTGGAATATGGTAGGTAGATGCTCAATAAATGCTGGCTATCATTATTATAACATTGGTTTAGAGTTCAGATAATGTAGGGTCTAGTATACTACAGTGAGGTATTTTAATTTCACTTAAATTAAATTGCAAGGCCATTACAGTGTTTCATGTAGGCAGTGATCTGACAAGATTTATATTTTTATATTTATTTATTTATTTGTGTTTGGCGTTGGGGATTGAACCCAGGGTTGCTTTTACTACTAAGGCACATCCTCAGACCTTTTTATTTTTTATTTTGAGACAGGGTCTTACTAAGTATTTAGGGTCTTGCTTAGTTGCTGAGGTCATCCTTGAACTTGCGATCCTTTTGCCTCAGTGTCTTGAGTCATGTGTGGATTGGAGTATAGGGCAGACAGAAGAGTATGTGCAGGATAGATGGTAGGATCTTGCCTTAACCTACATGAGGTAGGTTTGACTAGGACAAAATAAGTGTTTTTTCACATTTATGAACAGAGTTTTTCTTTTATCCTTTCTTTCTTCTTGGTAACTCACTTTCTCCCAATTTACACACTTGATCTGATAATAGATAAAACAATTTGTGAAGATGATCTTTGTCAAACTGGCTCACCACAGAGGAGAAGTGAGAAAATAATGAATTTAGCACCATCTTGTTGAATATTTCCCAAAGCTTTCAAAGCCCAGCTGTTCAGGTTTATTGAGTCTCATGAAAAGTGATTTGTAGTTATTTTCATTTTTGTTTTCCCTACTCCTTTCCTTCCAGCTGTTAGAGCCTAATTTTTCCTGAAGGTGGAAAATAATTTTAATTTTTTTTTTCTCTCAGACTCAAGTTGAAATCAGACAGGATAGCCATTTCAGTTTAGTCCTACTTCATTCCTTTGTCATGATCCAAATGACCTTCAGTGAAGGGTAGACACATGCCCCACTCCATGTGTTGCTAACAATGTCCTCAGAAGACATTTCTTTCTTTCTTTCTTTTTTGCTTTATGGGGATTGAACCCAGGGTCTCACTCATGCTTGGCAAGTGCTCTGCCACTAATTAACATGCCCAACCCTAGGATATTTCTATGTGGCTATCCATCTTTGCATATCATGTTTTTTCCTTACATGTTTTACTGAAGAGCATTTAGCGATGTTCATAAAATTTTTGCAAATTACTTGATGACAACAACAAAAACAAAACCTTATCAATTAAATTTTCTTTATTGGCAAGCACCACTCTAGTATTTGTTTGGTTTAACAAATACTGTAATTCAGAGAATAGATGAATAGATAATTCAGTGGATAAATGGTTGGATGGATAGATGGTTGGATGGTTGGGTGGATGGGTGGATGGGTGGATGGGTGGATGGGTGGATGGATGGGTGGATGGATGGGTGGATGGGTGGATGGGTGGACAGATGGTTAGATGATTGGACGGATGGGTGGATGGGTGGGTGGATGGGTGGATGGGTGGGTGGATGGGTGGATGGGTGGATGGGTGGATGGGTGGGTGGATGGGTGGATGGGTGGATGGGTGGGTGGATGGGTGGATGGATGGGTGAATGCTTGAGATGCAAATGCTATCATAGACACACCACCAGTAATTGGTTACTTAAATTATTTTTTTCAGTAGTGATGATGAAGTGAGTTAAACCTCTTTTTACTTTTCTTCCTTACAGTAAAAATTACTCCACCGGAAAGAACATTTTTGGTTGCAAAGTATAGAAGCTCAATTTGAATTGATTTTGTTAAGAAATCTAGACTTGAGAATCAAAAGAATTGAAAAACTGTTACAAGATAAGGAACAGAACAGTTTTCAGAGTTTTAGGTACAGGGACTGATATTTGAACCCTGCCAAGCTTCCTTTTCTTTCCACCTCCATCTCTCACTTTTTTTCTGTTCTTTTCTCAACAGAACACCTTCTTTCATTGAGTTTGAAGCTGTATCTTTCCAGCTTTAGCAGCAGAAGGGAAGGTTTCTATCTCTCAGCTCCACATGGAAAAATCCTTAGAAACAACTCTGCCAGGTTAGGGAAGAAGCCTAATGGCCACCAAATTGCTATAGGAAAGGATTCAAGTTTGCATGGAAAAATCGCAACTCCCAGACTGAACACAGGGCTCTTTCCCCAAGAGATCAGCAGAGGCTGTTCCAAAGATACAGAGAAGGCTACTGGATAAAATTAAAACAAACCAATTAAGTGTTCACTAAAAGAACCCATTTGCAAGATGGGCACAAGGAATTAGGTTAATTTAGCAACTATTGAATAGAGATGAACTGGTTCAGGAGTAACACACACCTCTCCTAAGTTTTTAGTCTCAGATAAGACTGGGTGATTTTCTTAACAAATTTAGATATCTAATTCAAGATCAGCACTTTTCCAGCAATCAAATTTCATTAAATCGCTTTGCTTTCTTTATGTCTTTGTTTTAATTTAGAGAACAAATTTTTTCATTATCTATTGTGCTTCAGGGACTTTCTTTTTTAAGAAGTCATCTAATATATAATGGTTATAAAATGCTTTAGGGGTTAATCAGTATTTTCTCTATATGGTTGATTTATAGACTAGAGCAGAATTATTTAGAATATTTGTAATATCTGGAAGAAATTTTATTTCTATCTGGCGCAATCCCATATTCTGTGGACTCAGTGAGATTCATAGAAGGTACATGGTATGGCCAAGGTCACATCTTTCACCCAAAATGCCAGCATTAAAACCTAAGATGACTTGTTTTCTGAAATTTTGTGGGTGTTTTTTTTTTTTTTTTCTGTTACGTCCTTTTAGTAAATAAAAGGTAAAAATAAATTTAACAAAAACAAAGGTGAAGATCAAATTGGGTCACCCCAGTTCACTGTGGCGAATGCTTGGCGGCTGTTAGGACCTAGACTGCAAACAAAGTTAAGTTTTCGCCTGGTAAGTTTGGGGCAGAGGGTGGTGCCTTGTGCTGGGAGATGCCTGCTTCTTCCTTCAGGCAAGACCTCCAGCGGCGAGAATGTTGTGGTCAGCATATCAGAGAAGATAATTTCTCTCTGCTTTCAACCTGTGTCCAGTCTGTTCTAATCCTCTCTCCCTCTCTCCATGCAGCCCCTTTTTTGCTTTGCCACGGATGCAGCAGCAGTTCTGGCCCTCCTCATTCTCCCTGTTTCCCAAAAGGCCTCCTTCCAACCCATCATCACCATAGTGATCTGTCTAAAATGCAAATTCAGTTGCATCAAGCTCCAGCTTAAAATAGTTCAATGCCTACCCCTGCCTGCAACCGACAGGATAATTCATTCCATTCACACCAACATTCTTCTCTGCCACTTAGTCTCAATTTCTGCTAAGCCTAGACCCAGATTTGAGATTTCGAACTGAGCTAATAATTAAAACTCTAGAGATCAGGGCCATGGAGTCTTCATGTAACTTGTAATGCACAAATATTTATTGAACAAGATCTCTTTTGAATCAGACGAGGCCTAAAAATCAAATGAAAGAAAGCCACTTAATAAATAAGTTAATGTTTTATAGGCAAAACTGTAACTATGAAGTATTGCTCTTATATTTTACTCTATTATTTTTTTCTAAAACTAAATTCACTACTAGTGTAATATTAAGGAATAAATGGTATCTGAGTTTTTTGATCTGATTAGCATTTTGAGAGGAATATTTTGGTGTTTAATGCCAGGCTAAAAGTAGGAAAAGGAGTTTTCTTTTTTACTTGACTTTTTATGCTCTAGAACTATTTAAGTTTTCTGCATTCTTGAATATCTTCTTAGGTATTGCAGCTCCGGTTTCATTTTTGAAAAAGAATAAATCAAACAAAAACAAAAATGAGCAATTTCTAACTGAGGGCAGAAGACAGTAAACCCTGATATATACAAAAACTGATGACTGCTGGAAACTGGGAATCGTTCTATTTGGGCTATCTGAATTGGAGTTCATTGACTCTCATATCTGAGGAGCTTCCTGAGGGCACAAAAACTTTTTGCCTTGCTCAATTGTCAATTAGAAAGTCAAAACTGAGGCTTCCCTTGCCATTGAAATAGTGAAGATTATTTTGAACTTGTTAATGAATATATTATTAGAAATATATGTGAAAGCAGAGAAATATTTTCATAACTACTTTCAGAGTCCCTTTAAAGTAGTATCCCTTCCATAATACCATGAGTAGTGCTATGAAGGGAAATTAAGGAATTGAGAAGGAAGTGGGCCTAAATTTAGTGGTGCTAACTCAGTTCTGGGAAGGCTGAATCAGAGAATATCAGCAGTAGTTCAAATTATAGTATCCTCAGAAAATTTTGAATACGATCAAAATATGGAGTGGGGTTAACTTAGAGGATTTTGATGGAGTATACCTAGATTTCAGCTTCAAAACATAAGAGGTCAGCTTTCTTGCAGCAAGACAGATTCTGGATCCCACCTCCCTGGTTATAATTGCATTGGTCTAGATTGTCTCTGGCACTGGGTGAAGCTGGCTGTCCTTGTCAAGCATCGGTGACTTTGAGTGGTAGGAGGCAGAGAATGATGTCCTCATTTCCAACTCATTGGTCTTCTGTCATTCCCCATTCTCTGGATTGTGTCTGGCACACAGACATAATAGAAATTTATTGCTTAAATCACAACTTACTGTTTTCCTCATATTTGTCGTTTGGAAAGCAGATGTTGTTTCATGGAGACGGTTTCTGAGAAATTCTTAATTTTAAAGACATTTCCCCTCCAGCATCATTGGTTTGTGTGAACTTAATGTCTCCTTGTTATGAACATCTATCTGCAAGATCAAGACCTTGTCCTCTGACTGGCCACATGTGTTCTGTTCTCCTGGCTGCCACACACGTCATGGTTGGTGGTGTCTGACCTTTAGCGCCCTCCCTCATTGTTTCCCAGAGGTATGTCCCTATCTCAATCTGGCTGGTGTAATTTTTATAACATGCTCCCACTTTGGCCCATTCTCTATACTTATATATTTCATTTTGGGGGGGTCACCATGATTTAAATATCAGAGTTTAAGTAACTTGGAATCACTTTGTTAACTCCCCAGATACATTCTTTTATATCCAATCAGTTAATAGCCTGCTCATCTTCCTTCATGCTCTTTCTCATTACCAACTTCTTTTTTATTACTCAGCAATCACCCCTGCCCAAACTCTCTTTGCCTCATATGCAGGTTATTACAACCTCCTACAAGCTTTTCCTGTCTGCAGTCTTTGCCATTCACAAATCATCTGGCATTTTGATGTAGACATTTTCCCTACAGAGATTTTCTCAAGTTACCAGCTTGCTGACTTATATACAATTTTAGGATGCACTATTTTGCAAAATTCTTTGCAAACCAGTGCTCTCATCCTTCCTTTGAACATGTTGGATCCTTTTTCCGTTACTTAGTGAATAAGGAAGCTCTAGCCTGGAAGGTCTTGCCTTTGCTCTCTGACACCTGTCAGGGCTCAGTTCCAGCATCTCTTACTACTTGTGAAATTTAAGTGACTCATCTATTCTTCACTGAGTTCATGGTTAGCTAATTTGCGACCTTTAGGGTCTGTGCTGTTTTGTATGGTTTACATTTGTCCCATCAGTGATAATCTTATGTTACCAGTTCACTGATGTCAGAGTTCTTGCCTCACAAATTAGTCTTCTTGGTATAATTCTTAAGTATGTACAGCATTTTATGGGCTTAATAGATATGCTCTATATTCAAAATACTGCTGATACATTTTATTTTGCCCTTTATTATTGCCAAATGCCAGGTATTTTAAATCCCCCAAAGATACTCATTGTTATGTGTAGTCATTCTGTAATCCTTACATTCTAGGATCTTTTGGGATCACTTTCCAAAGTTAAAATGGCTAACGAGAGAAGGTACTCCCTATGTTTTAATCAACCGTGTTGCAAATATGCCAAGCTAATGTTAATTACATAATGTTCTTAACAGGGAAAAATTTAGTAGAGATTGTTCAATATCCAGAGTTTTTAAAGTCACTTTTATTCTTGTATTTCTGTCATTGAAAATAAATGATCATCCACTTATCAGGGAAAACCTTTGGCCTTTGGTTTTTTGGGTTTGGCTTATTTCACTTAGCATGATAGTCTCCAATTCCATCCATTGATCTGCAAATGTCATAATATTATTCTTTATGACTGAATAATATTCCATTGTGTATATATCCCACAGTTTTCTTTATCCATTCAATGGTTTGAAGAGCATCTAGGTTGGTTCTACAAACTAGCTATTGTGAATTGAGCTGCTATAAACATTGATGTGGCTGCATTACTATAGTATGCTAATTTTAAGTCCTTTGGGTATAAGCCGAGGAGTGGGATAACTGGGTCAAAAGGTGGGTCCATTCCAAGTTTTCTGAGAACGAATGTTTTCCCCGATAAGCAGATGATGATATATAATGGGGTTTGGGGGGTGAGTGTGAGAGAAGAATGGAGGAACTTTGTATTGTGTGGAGGGAAATGAGAGGGAGGTGGGGTATGAAAAATGGTGGAATGAGACAGACATCATTACCCTATGTGCATGTATGATTACACGAATGGTATGAATCTACATCATGTACAACCATAGAAATAAAATGATGTACCCCATTTGTGTATAATGAATCAAAATGCAGTCTATAAAAAAGAAAAAAGAAAATAAGTGATCTTTGTTAATCATTCTCATATCCAGAGTTTTCAATGTTCATTCATGATCAAGTAGAGGTAGTAGTATTAACAGTAATAGCAAAAGTAGTAGATGTTATAGTGTTTGTAGAAGTCTCATATTGAGTTGATACTCAACTGTACATGGAGAATTTATTGTGTACCAGGCACTGTGCTAGTTATGACATTTACATTAATTTAGTCATCCTAATAAAACACCATGAGATGGTGCTATTCACCATTACAAGATCAGTGAAACTGATCAGAGGCTAATACCTTGTTTAGCATTTAATACTTCTTAGATCAGGTAACCGTGCTGATAAGTTGATTTTCAAAACTGCAGTCCGGAGTAATATTATTTAACATAGTGAAATCAATGGAAAGATATTTTCTACAGAGTTTTTTTTTTTTTTAATATAGTCTTCTATGTTTGAATTTTGAGTTTTCTGAAGATACTGATGGAGGGCTATACAATCTCGGAGAGGGAATTTGAGCAATTAAGAGAACCACAATAGGACAGTCAGATCTTTAATTCCTGTTTTAGTCAGGCTTTTTTTTTTGTTTTTGTTTTTGTTTTTGTTTTTCCTGCTGTGACTAAAAGATCTGAAAAGAAAAATTAAAGGAGTAAAAATTTATTTTGGGTTTCATGGTTTCAGAGGTCTCTGTTCATACACAGCTGGCTGTATTGCTCAGGGCCCAAGATGAGGTAGGACATCATGGCCAAAGGGTGTGAGAGAAAAGCAGGGCAGACCATGGTACCAGGAAGTAGAGAGAGAAAGAGACTTCTCCTATAACTAAGGACAAAATATGTATCCTGAAAGCAAGCCCTCTATGACCCTCCTGCTCCAGCCATTCCCTACCTGCCTACAGTTAGCACCCAGTTAATCCCTATCAGGGGATTGATGCTCTGATTAGGTTAAGGCTCCCATACCCCAATTGTTTCTCTCTGAACTTTCTTACATTGTCTCACACATGAGCTTTGGGGGGCCCTCATATCTAAACCACAATTCCATTCCCCTTTCATCAGTCATTTAGAGTTGTGCTTTTGAGAATTTATATTTGCATAATTTCAACAGGTAATATTGTGGAGTTTACCTTAATTTTTACTTTTCCAATCATAATAACAAGTCTATTCAAAAAACTTATATGAAAGTCTTGGACATACATGATATAGCTTACTTAGCTTATTATTTTTTTAAGTCCATGAAAACCTCTGGATGCCAGTTATTTTGTTGAGTTAATCCCAGTAGTAATTTTATCATTCTTCATTTATTTAGGATTTTAGTCAGAATGTGCTTTTTTGCAGTGCAGCTGCTGTGTATGTTGAAGATGTAATGTGTGAAGCCGGTCCATAGCTGAACCACTTGCTGTCTGACAAGTTATTTGTGGTTCGTTTTATAGTCCTATGTGATGTGTGCATGATTTGTTCTTGGCACTGATAATGAAAAACAGAAACATTTAACATATAAATAAAGGAAAATTTTGCATTGACTTTAAAATTGTTTAGCTCTTTCAATAGCGTATGCCTATTGATTTTCACCAGCTCACGTTGGTAAGAGTTAATAGTGGCACAATTACAGGAATAGTGTTTCTTTGATTTTACCTCTCACTACTATTGCAAAGCCCTCAGTCTCCCTTTAAAGAATTCTCTAAGGTGACTCAGAACACTCCAAAGAAATTTCTTGCTCCAGTTATGCTGCCAGAATGATGGGTATCTGCCAGTGTGTCTCTTACCATTACCAAAACCATAGCTCCCAATATTTGTGGATGCCAAAGACAGCTGTGGGAAAGTCAAAAGTTGTCCCAGTCTCTTGAGACGGAATCTCTGATGTCCTTTGCATCAAATGTGTTCCACTAAATGGATGGACCTCCCTTCTGCTTCTGATATATAGTCCCCAGATTCAGTTCAGAGCCACTTGTGTTTCTGATGGCTTGCAGATACTTCAGTTTTGTCATAGTCATTTATCATAGCCTGGAGCCAAGTTCATGTGCTCTGGGACTGAGGATATAATACTCAGATGTTATACTTGCAATTGCCCCATCTTCTTCAGCCTGAAGGTGAACTCCTTCACATAGGAATTCACGTCTCTCATGTAAATTAACCTCTGAACTACAGCTGCAGAATTCAGATTTACCTTTCAAATTCAGCTAAGTCATAATGTGTTCACAAGTTAGATCTGAGCTAATTCTACATGTTATTGTCAGTTAAGCATTCCTGTACCCTATTTGTGCTAACTCAAAGTGTAATCTTTTGTTAAATCCAATAGTTTTTATGTTCTAGTTAGTGCACCAAAAGTTTACATATACTTAAGTGACCTTTGGCAACAACTTTCACTATTCTTCCTCCTTCCCTTTCTTTCTTCCTCTTATCTTTTCTGTTTTCCTTCTGTTTCTCCTTGCTCCTTCCCTTCTTTTCTCCTTCTTTCCTCTCTCTTCTCCCCACCCCCTTATTTCCTGTATTAATTTGACTTCCCTGTGCAGGAATGGGGTGAGCTTTCAGTACAGGTCAGAGTCTACCAGCCTTAGTAGGCCAGGCCTACCTACATCAGGGCGACATCAGACGAGTAGGACGTGTATTCAAATCCAGCTCGGGGTAGGAAGAACAAACTTGGGTCTGGTATGTGTTCCTTCCACATCTAGGGTATTTTTGCCTGCCCTTAACTGTTGTCACATCTACACAGAGCAGCAGTGTGCATCCAGCCTGGTCCTATCTTACCTCATGTATATCCACAATGATTCCATGGCAACTTGAAAGTTTCCTGTACTTGAAATTTTTCCCAGTAGAGAGTGTCTCCTCCCACACCTTCATGGACACCTACCTCTGGGAAAGCCCTTTGGTGCAGGGGGATTCATTTCGATTATTCATACATGCATGGAATCTAATTTGCTCCATGTTAATCCCTGGTACTTAAAATTTGCTCCATCTGAACATCCAGTACTTCCACTTTCCCTCCCTTCCTTTCTACTCCTGTTCTCTGTCCTTTACAGGTTATTTATTTATTTTTAAATGGGTGCTTTATAAATATACATAAAGGTGGAATTCACTGTGAATATTTGTGTATGTACGTAGCATATTTTGATCAATTTCATTCCACAGTTCTTACCTTTACCCCTCCTTTTTCTCTTCCCTTCAACACCCTTCCTCTGCTCCACTGATCTCCTTTCTATTTTCATGTTAATTTGAACTCATCCTTGTTTTCCACCCTGGGCAGAACATTATACATTCAGGCTTTTATCAAGCCAGGGTATTGTGATATGCTGCATTGCACTTATCTTTTATTTCTGACAGTGTTGAAAATTTGATGAGTTGGAATTGTGGCATTTTGTGAATATTAATCTACAAATTTAGAATTTTTTTGACAGAAGGATTGACTTAACTGAACATTCAATACTGAGTAATGAGCAAATTTTATGTGCAAAAAATTCCTGTTTATTTACCAAATGACACCTGCATGTCAGGTATCATTCTGGATGCCAGGGTACAGCGGGGAGCAGATCCCTTGTGCTCTTGGAGCTGAATGTACAGCAGGGAAAGACATTCATTGAACAGGTAACTACAAAAACAGTAGGCCTGATGAGCACAGAGTTGGGAGACCTAACAAAACTTGCTATTTTACTATGATATCTTAAGAGAGAGATAATACAGCATATTGAATATTTTAAATCAAAAAAGTCTTGAAATATAAATTATTTTTAGATTGAAATACAGTGTTCTCCTAGAAGTACCTTAATTTTTTAAAATCTACCCTTCTAATGATGAAAAACATCAATAAATTCGACAGACTCCAGGTCTGGTGTGACTCTATAGGTTAATGATAAACACCTTATATTGTGCTTGGAGGGAAATTATCTGGCAGGCTGTAGGGTGTAGTTATGAAGTTGACAACCTCATCTGGAATAGCAGCAAACATAAAAATATGAAAAAAGCAAAATAAAAGAAAACCAAACTGTGTAGTAAATTATGGGAAAATTGGGTTTGTAAAGAACACCTCTACCTTTACCCCAAGGTCTACCCCAGTGCTTCTTCTAATTGTGTTATTTAGTAGATTCCAGAACACACTTGAAAACCATAGATAATCCTTAAGAGGCCTGTTATGTACACCTCAGTTACAAATAGCCAGGACTCAGCTTGGGCATCTATGTGAGAATCATATACTTGTGACTGGCCCAACGTGGTTCAACACTTGGGACTTGTTAAAGTCTGATGTATCTTGTCATTTAATTGTGTTACCTCCAGCAAAGGATTTAGAAATGAGCCTAGTTTTCTGAGAAGGCAATAAGAACTTGGTACAGATCAGGGTAGAGTGTGGAAATACATAGCAAAGAAGCACTGAGAGAAGGCAATATTCTTCACATTTTAGATAGTCATCATGGCTCAGCTTCAGACTCTTCTGCTAGACAAGTACTTAAATTTAACAAAATATCCATGCAGGGAAAAGAAAATCTTTGTCTTCTTTTGGACAAATGCCTGATTAAACAGATGGACTTTTCCTAATGTCCTAGACTGCCAGTTTATTCGTGTGCTTTAGACCAGAAGATAAAATATTTCAGAGCTCACTACTTTTATAGAAGAAACTCTATTTTCATCGCTTAAAAATCCAATTCTAGAAATTTTCATTAGTAAAATATCAGTAAGGTCAGCAAACTCCAGGCCTAGTCCTAGTGCATAGATTAATGATTGACACATTACAGTGCACCTGGAAAGAAATCATTTGGCAGGCCACAGGGTACAGGTGTGAGTCTGATACACTAGTAGGAAATTTTCTGAGTGATTATTCAAAGAAGCTATAAATATTGTTCATCTAATCAGTTTTAGTCCATTACCATTCACTTTAGAGGAAATAATAGATACAAAAATTTTGTAAGGTTTGTCCAAAAATACAGCACTAAACAAGGATAAGGCATTATGATGGTATCCTGGTATAGGCAAGTCATATAGTAGTGGCAAACTGTGTTTAGAAGAAGCAACCATTACCTGGTCACAAAATCTTATTAGTCCCATAGTCCAACTGTGCATTTGCCTGAAAGCAACACTTATCAATTGACTCCTCCCGTACTCTTTCTAAAGTTGTAGACCCCATCGACTGCAAGTGATCCCAACTCTAAAGTTTTTGTGTATTAGTATGGATCACATACTATTAATTTGGTGGTGTAGTAAATCTCACACAATGTGTGAGTATGTGAAATAGGTGATTTAGATGAGTTAACTCATCTAAAGGAAGTAATCTTTCTGCAATCTCTTTGTGCTTTCACTTCTGGGCACAAAGTGGAAATGACTCTTTCTGGGAATGTCCCTATCCAATGTTCCATAAATGTATTTAATGTTATTGTAATTGGTACTGGCTTGGAAGTCAGTGAGAATGGAGTTCTGCTGATTATTAATAGTGGTCTTTTGACAAGATTTTAACCTTATGGGTGAATTGACTGATGTGTATTATGGGGACTAGGAAGGAGCTTCTACCAGGGTAGGAGGGAAAGTGAGGTAGAAGAGTTCCCAGGGGTCCCTCTTGTGAACTGTGACTCCATGAGAATTGCTGACTCCTGAGTTGGAATTTTCTAAGATACTAACTTATACAAATTGTGTCAAATACTGCCAGTTGTTTGATGAAATATCAATCTGATGCTTTCTCACTGAGAAAGGTGAAAAATGAGATAGACACTGTTAGGGACTGAGGAGCCAAGAGAGTGACTCCACTGTTTTTTCTTTTATGATCAGAGAAATAACTGCTTCATTATATTGTACTGGGAATTGATCAATAAACATAGAGGTAGTAATTTATGCTAAAGAGAAAAGGACAAAACACAGCATATATCCTTGAATAGGATATTAGAGGATGAGTGGATGGAGTATAAAGTTCCAGAGAAAGTACAGTTCTTTGTCTAAAACTTCCTGTCTGTTCTCAGACAAAATGATATTTTTGATAAATTGATTGTTTAATAGAGTCATTTTACCTCCATGTCTTTTTTTTCCCATTTTCTTGCCTGGAATATTTCCAATACTCATTGTTTTAAGGTTACAATTCCTTCAAAACATATATTCATTTCCCTCATCCTAATGAAGTTAATTCCGACCAAGAGACCATCTAAAAGCAGCAAGTAGATACTACTGAGCACCTAAAATAATCACTAAAGTTGAAAATGAATTTGAATTTGATTTATTAGCTAAAGCAAATAGCACGTCATATTAATTTCCATAATTTTTCACTTTCAGTCACAAAAAGCTTTTGAAATTCAAAGAAATAAAAAAATATTTCCTTAGCCACATAAGTCACATTCCAAGTGCTTATAAGTTATATATGGATAGTGGCTATAATTTTGTAGAATGCTGGAATATAACATTAGAATCAACTTTGGAATATTGAAAAGATATGGTTAGAATTCTTTCCATATACAACGCTTGATGCCCCACAGTGATGCAGAAACAGACCCTATTCTTTCCCATATCAAACATACAGTCCATCAGGAAAGCTAAACATGTAATCATAACATAGGCTTAAAAAGTTGATCTGCCTGAACACAGAGCTGATTCAAACTGGGCAGTACCTAGAAGCTTCCTAGAGAAGAATGTGTTTGAACAGAATCTCTAGAAGTAGTAAATGTTTGGGGAAAGGAGAAGTCTGTCTTGATTGAGGAAACAGCATAAGTATAATATTGGTACATGAAAGGATATATGAGGAAGTTAATGTATAATATAAAGCACTCAAGATGATGGTTTGATGCTATTGAGCTGTAGTGAGCAAAAATGTAAATTAATCAACCAGTTAATAAAAATACAAAACAAAAAAGAGAAAGAAAAGAAGAAAAAAACAAAGAAGGACCAAATTCTGTCTAGTTAATCTTTCCACTTGAAATTCTCAAAGGGTCAAATATGAAGCAAGGTATTATTTATTAGCTGTTACTGCCAACATTCCTTATGTTGACTTCTGATGAAACTCCTTTGAACATGCAGCTTATAGCAAAGGCAGTGGTAAGTTCTCCTGTTTTCTAAACGTAGTTGCAAATTTGAGGATTTTAACCACATTCAGGCCAGTCTTTTTGTAAAGTGGTCTGAGATGGTGCCGGTATACATAGACAGACAGGTGAGAAAGGGAGATAAGTTAGGAGATCAATCCCAGCATGTGGTGGGAGGAAGTAGATGCATGAGATATACTGTGGTGGATGCTCTTTTATCTTCTGCAGTGACACCCCCCCACATTGGTGAGTGTGATCAGTGCTACGGAACTTGCATGTTTTACATATCCAGCAACCTTGCTGGATGCTCTTGTAAGTCCTATCAAGTATAATCATCTGTACATTCAGATATTGTAGGTAGGTGATCAAATGACCTTCAGGAGGAAAAAAGGCAATTCAGTCTTTAAATCTTTACTACTTTTGTTTTTTACTATATTATTGTATTGACCTGAACATTTTATTAAAAAATTGCATAACAGAAGTAATAGCAAACAGTTTAAAAATTTTTTTATAGCTGACTTTAAAGAGAGTGGTGGTTCCATTGTCCCATCCTTAAGCATGATATTTGCTATAAAAATATTTGTAAATACACTTTCGCAATTTTCCTTCCAGTTCTAATTTTACAGGGTTTGAAAGCCATGAATATTATTGAATCTTATCAAAAACTTTTGGGTTTTAAAATACACTTAGTGTGGTAATAATGACTGCTCCCTTAATCTGTTGATATGGTGAATTTTATTGATAGATTTTTCTTATTGCTCAGTCACTCTTTTCTTCGAAGATAGAAAATTATATGCTTAGGAGGATGTTCTTAATATAAAATTTATTGGATTTCTCCTGAAATATTTTGTTTGAATATTTATGTTTATTTCATGGTAAAATTGACTAATGTATTTATTTTCTTGGGTAGTTTCAATATTGAATTTTATTAGCTAGTAAAATAAAATGAGTAGCTTTTAATATTTTTATTTATTTGTAGCAACTATCCTAGGGTTAACCTCCTTGAAGGTTAGTCCAGAAAGATTTTTTGAAGCACATTCCCTGATAGAAGGATGTGGTTTGTGGGTGCTTGGAGAAAAGGGGAGACTTTAGTTATTGCTTCAATTTATGAATTTGTTTATTGGTGTTTTTGGACTTTATATGTCTTTTGAGTCGATTTTTGTAATTTACATTTGTTGCTATAAATATTGGTATCCCTGCCTCCAGTTACTAATTTCGTACTGAGCATTTTTCTAAATTTTAATTTAAAGCATTCTATGTCACTTCGTTTTAGTCCTGACTCATAAATAACATGTATGTAACTTGATAAGTAAAACACAAAGATTGTATATCTTCGAATCTATGACTTCAAACCTCCTCAGCTTTCATCCAAGGTACTTGAGGACCTTCTGGAGTGTGACTTTCTTCCTTCATTCTACCTCTTTTTAGTGACTTTTGGTGCTAGATGGATATACTGACCTTGCCTTCTTGGGGGCAGTACTTAATTGTAGTGAAATCCTTCTTTGCTGAGTAGAGCCCATTCCTTCAATTATTTTAGCTATACTGATTTATTTATTTATCGTTTTGCTTAAACTTATTTTTGTCAGTCTACTTTATACATTTTTGTACTTCGATCTTTTCTCGTTTTCCAGCTTCTCCTGCTTTCGAAATGATCAATCATAAAATTTCTATCTTTAAATTCCTCAATATCCTACTAGTTAAAAGTTACATATTGTCTTCCATGTTTTAACAGGAACACCCAAGTTTATGTTTGTTCAAGATACCTAAATTTACTATCATTTTTTCTCTTCATAAACAAGAGACATTTTTAATTTTGTCTAAATTCCTCTTCCTACCTCTCAATCTGTCAGAGTCTGGTATTTTACCCTATCAGCAAACTAACAAGTTAGCCTACCAGTTTCATGGATGGTAGCAAAAGCTACAACCTGGGTGAGAGATGAAAAACTTTATAACTCACTTACTAGAAATAGCAAGAGGATGAGCATTTCTTTTTGCCAGTGTTGGAACCCTAATTCCCAAAAAAGTAATCCAAGATGGTCAGATGATACTGAATACACAATGGATTCTGTTATGGTTTGGATATGAGGTGTCCTCCAAAAGCTCATTTGTGAGACAATGCAAGAATGTTCAGAGACTGTCAGATCATGAACACCTTAACCTAACCAGTGGATTAATCTACTTGAATTGATTAACTATGTGGTGGCATAGGCAGGTAGGGTGTGGTTGGAGGAAGTAGGTGTGACTTTGGGCTTTATATTTTGTCTCTGGTGAGTAGAGCTCTCTCACTCTCTGCTTCCTGGTTGACATGTCCTGATCTGCTCTCCTCCACTATGCCCTTCCACCACAATGTTCTACCTCATCTCAAACCCAGAGCTATGAAGTTGGTTAATCATGAACTGAACCTCTGAAACCATGAACTGAAGTAAACTTTTCCTCCTCTAAGTTGTTCTTTGAGTCTTTTGGTCATAGCAATGCACAGCTAATTAACACAGGTTGAAATGTAGGGAAAGTCCCCCTGAATTTAGAAAACTGGAATCTTTCATAATGGGCAGCAAGCATGGATGAACTTTGTATGGGAGAAGATATTCTGTCTTCCAAACCTGTAAGGAAAACTGCCCTTTGCTCCAGAGGCACTTTATGATAAGGCAGTCAGTACGTTTGCTTGCAAGACATGCAGAAACATGGCATCCATAATGTTCTCCCAATATTACCTTTTAAAAAAATAATATTATTAGTTATTTTAAAACATGAGTTAGGCACCTGCACTGCACCTGCCCCATGTGGATCTCCAGTGCTGGGTCTGCTCTGCATGGAACACCGTGCTGGGACTCCCCATCTACCAACATATTGGAATGCCTCTGCTGCCATCTTGGATTATTTCCACCTCCACCACTGCCATCTTTAGTTGGGGCAGCTTCCATCCTGGGACACCTACCAGAGACTAGAAGCTCATTATCAAGGTACCTATATGTTAGCTGCTGCTACTGCCACCAACTTGGGACATAGCTGCTTATATTCAGGGATAACAATCAGGACCTGAAAGATCATCCATCACCGAGGGCCCTGCAGGCTTGGTTGCAGCTGAGGTATCCCTGCCAGGTGTGCTAATAGCTACCATCTTTCAGCAGAGGCAGGAGAGAGCCTTGTAAGGGGTCAGTAGGTGGGGAAAGTGTGTGAGGCAACCAGCTCAGCACCCACCAGGATGCCAGAGACAACTCAGGAGCACATGCTGGGACCCAACATCAGCCTGGTCCACTACTCCCCCTTAAAGGTGATATATTAGAAATTTGCAGGGACACTATAAACCTATAGAGGGGAAACTGTAATACCTTGGATCTGCACTGCTACAGGGGAAGATACAAGAACAACATAAGAAAACAAGGCAAGAAAGTGCCCCAAACAAACCAAGATGCTATGTTAATAGAATCCAATGACAGCATGGTAGAAAAAATGTCAGAAAAAAAGTTCAGAATGTACATAATTTAAAATGTTCCACTAAGTAAAGGATGATATAAGAGAGCAAATGCAGGCAACAACAACAAAAAATCATCTCAATAAAGAGTTAAAATAGCAAATTCAGGAAGGAAAAGATTATTTCAATAAAGAGATAAAGATTCTGGAAAAAAAAAAAACTCAAATAAAAATCCTTGAAATGAAGGAAATAATAAATCAAATTAAAAACTCAACAGAAAGGATCACCAATAGATTAGATCACTAAGAAGACAGACCCCCAGACAAAGAATACAAAATATTTAATCTTGAAAATAAAGTTGAACACACAGAGAAGATGGTAAGAAATCACGAACAGAACCTCCAAGAATTGTGGCATATATGAAAAGACCATATTTAAAAATTATTAGGATTAAGGAAGGCACAGAGATACAAACCAAAGAATTGAAAAACCTGTTCAATGACTTAATATCAGAAAATTTCCCAAAGCTGGAGAACAAAATGGAAAATCAACTACAAGAGGCTTCAGGACACCAAAGTACAAAATTACAACAGATCCACACCAAAGCACATTATAAGGAAAATGCTGAACATACAAAATAAAGATTGAATTTTAAAGGTCATGAGAGAAAAGTTTGAGATTACATACAGGGGAAACAAATTTAGATCTCAGCAGATTTCTCAGGTCAGACCCTAAAAGCTAGAAGGGCCTGGAACAACATATTTCAAGCTCTAAAAGAGAATGGATGCCAAACAAGAATCTTATATCCAGCAAAACTAACCCTCAGATTTGATGATGAAATATAAACCTTACATGATAAACGAAAGTTAAAAAAATATGTACAAATAGAAAGTCTGGGATGCAGAACATTCTCAGCAAAATATTCCATGAGGAGGAAATTTAAAAAAAAATGCACACAGCAGAGGGAGGAGCTACAATAATGGAAAAGCCAATCAAAGGAGAAACCAAGTCACATTAAAAACCCCAAATAAGCCAAAATGACGGGGAATACAAATCATATCTCAATAATAACCCTGAATGTTAATGGCCTAAACTCATTAATCAAAAGACATAAAATGGCAGACCCAACGATATACTGCCTCCAAGAGACTCAACTAATAGAAAAGGACACCCTCAGACTAAAGGTGAAAGGATGGGAAAAAACATACTATGCACATGGATTCAGTAAAAAAACAGGAGTTTCCAACCTCATATCAGATAAAGTAGACTTAAAACCAATGTTAGTGAGAAGGGATAAGGAAGGACATTTCATACTGCCTAAGAGAACGATAAACCAGCAAGACATAACGATTGTAAATATTTATGCCCCAAACAATGGGACATCTATGTATGTCAAACCCTTATCAATTTCAGGAATCAACTAGACCACAACACAATAAAACTGGGTAACTTTAACACACCTCTCTCACCAATGGATAGATATTTCAAACAAAAACTGAACAAAGAAACCACAGAACTTATTAACACAATCAATAATTTAGACTTACCAGATATATATAAAATATTCCTTCCATCGATGAGCAAATACACTTTTTTTCTCAGGAGCACATGGATCCTTTTCTAAAATAGACCATATGTTATGCCACAAAGCAACTGTTAGCAAATACAAAAAATAGAGATATTACTTTGCATTCTATCAGGTCATAATGGAATGAAATTAGAAATCAATAATAAAATAAAAAACAGAAACTACTCCCACACCCAAAGAATAAATAATACACTATTGAATGATGCATGGATAACAGAAGACATCAGTGAGAAGACAAAAAAAAAATTTTAGAGGTAAACAAGAACACTAATAAAACATATCAAAATCTTGGAACACTATGAAAGCAGTACTAAGAGGAAAGTTCATTGCATTGAGTTCAATCAATAAAAGAATAAAAAGTCAACAAATAAATGACCTAACATTAAGTCTCAAAGTCCTAGAAAAAGAAGAACAGATCAACACCAAAAGTAGTCAAAGACAGGAAATAATTAAAATCAGAGCAGAAATCAATTAAATCGAAGCAAAAGAAACAATTGAAAAATTGGCCAAACCAAAAGTTGGTTCTTTGAAAAAATAAATAAAATTGATAAACGCTTAGCTACATTAACAAAGAGAAGGATAGAAAATACTCAAATTACTAAAGTTCATAATGAAAAAGGAAATATCATGACAGACACTGTTGAAATACAAAACATAATTAGAAGTTATTTTGAAAATCTATATGCCAACAAAATAGAAAATCTCAAAAACATCAACAGGTTTCTAGAGACATATGATCCACCCAAACTGAATCAGGAGGACATACACAGTTTAAACAGATCAATTTCAAGCAATGAAATAGAAGATGCCATCAAAACTTACCAACCAACAAAAGCCTAGGACCAGACAGATCTTCAAAAAAGAACTAACACCAATATTCCTCAAAGTATTCCATGAAATATAAAAGGAGGGAACCCTTCCAAACTCATTCTATGAAGCTGTATCACCCTGATATGAAAGGCAGATGAAGATACATCAAGCAAAGAAAACTTCAGACCAATATCCCTGATGAACATAGATGCAAAAATTATTAATAAAATTATTGCAAATCACATAAAAAATATTAAAAAGATAGTGAGCCATGATCAAGTGGGATTCATCCCAGGAATGAAAGTTTGGTTCAACATCCAGAAATCAATCAGTGTAATTCATCACATTGATATATAAAGTTAGGAATCATACGATCATTTCAATAGATGCAGAAAAGGCATTTGATAAAATATAGAATCTCTCCTTGTTCCAAACACTAGAAAAAGTAGGGATAGTAGGAACATACCTCAACATTGTAAAAGCTATCTATGCTAAACCCATGGCCAACATCATTCTGAAAAGATAAAAATTGAAAGCATTCTCTCAAAAACTGTAACAAGACAGGGATGCCCTCTTTCTCCACTTCTATTCGACATAGTCCTTGAAACTCCAGCCAGAGCAATCAGAAAGATGAAAGAAATTAAAGGGAAACTAATAGGAAAAGAAGAACTCAAACTATCACTATTTGCTGATGACATGATTCTGTATTTAGTAGATCTAATAAATTCCACCAGGAAACTTCTGGAACTAATACATGAATTCAGCAAAGTAGCAGGATATAAAATCAACACTTATAAATCTAATGCATTTCATAAGTGATGAATCCTCTGAAAGAGAAATTAGAAAAACTACCCCATTCACAATAGCCTCCAAAAAAATAAAATACTTGGGAATCAATCTCATAAAAGAGGTGAAAGACCTCTACAATGAAAACTACAAAACACTAAACACAGAAATTAAAGAAAACCTTAGAAGATGGAAAGATCTTCCATGTTCTTAGATAGAGAGAATTAATTTTGTCAAAATGGTCATAGTACCAAAAGTGCTATACAGATTCAATGCAATTCCAATTAAAATTCCAATGACATACCTCATAGAAATAGAGAAGGAATCATGAAATTCATTTGGAAGAATAAGAGACCCAGAATAGCCAAAGCAATCCTTAGCAGGCAGAGTGAAGCAGGAGGTATCACAATACCAGACCTTAAACTATTCTATAGAGCAATAGTAATAAAAACAGCATGGTATTGGCACCAAAACACACAAGTTGACCAATGGAACAGAATAGAAGACACAGAGACAAAGCCACATAAATACAGTTATCTCATACTAGACAAAGGTGCCAAAAACATACAATAGAGAAAAGAGAGTTTCATCAACAAATGGTGCTGGGAAAACTGGAAATCCATATGTAGTAAAATAAAATTAAACCCCTCTCAATCTGCACAAAACTCAACTCAAATTAGATTAAGGCCCTAGGAATTAGACCAGAGACCCTGTACCAAATAGAAGGAAAATTAGGCCCAAATCTTCATCATGTTAGCTAAGGACCAGATTTCCTTAAGAAGACTCCCAGAGCACAAGAAATTAAAGTAAGAATCAATCAATGGGATGGATTCAAACTAAAAAGTTTTTTCTCAGTAAAGGAAACAATCAATAATGTAAAGAGAGAGCCTACAGAGTGGGAGAAAATCTTTACCACATGCACCTTAGATAGAGTACTAATCTCCAGAATTTATAAAGAACTCAAAAAACTTTACACCAAAAATGCAAAGAACCCAATCAATAAATGGGCTAAGGAACTGAGCAGACACTTCACAGAGGAAAACATACAAGTGATCAACAGATATATGAAAAAATGTTCAACATCTCTAATTATTAGACAAATGCAAATCAAAACTACCCTAAGATTTCATCTCACTCCAATTAGAATGGCTATTATCAAAAATAGCTAGATATTAGCTAGAATTATCAAGAATATAAGCAAAAATAGGTGTTAATGAGGATGTGGGGAAAAAGGAACACTCATACATTGCTGGTGGGATTGCAAATTGGTGCAGCCACTCTGGAAAGCAGTATGGAGATTCCTCAGAAAACTTGGAATGGAACCACCGTTTGACCCAACTATCTCTCTCCTTGGCCTATACCCAAAGGATTTAAAATCATCATACTATGGTGACACAGTCACATCAATGTTTATAACAGCTCAATTCACCATAGCTAGATTGTGGAACCAAACTAGATGCCCTTCAACAGATGAATGGATAATGAAACTGTAGTGTATATACACAATGGAATATTAATCAGTCATAAAGAAGAATAAAATTATGGCATTTGCGGGTAAATGGATGGAGTTGGAGAATATCATGCTGAGAGAAATAAGCCAATCCCCAAAAACCAAAGGCCAAAAGTTTTCTCTGATAAGTGGATGCTGATAAACAATGGGGGTGGGGTGGGGTGGAGTGGGTAGCAGGTAAGGGACAAACAGAGCAATTTTGAATTGTGTAGAGGGAAATGGGAGTAGGGGAGGGGGCAAAGGGTAGGAAAGATGGTAGAATTAGACAAACATCATTACCCTATGTACATGTATGATTACATGAATGATCTGAATCTACAATGTGTACAGTGAAAGGAAAGATTTTACTCCATTTATGTACAATGAATCAAAATGCGTTCTGCTGTCATGTATAACTAAATAGAACGCTGTCATGTATAACTAAATAGAACAAACAATAAAAAATCAGTTATTATCAAAATAATAGATTCATCACCACGTTTTATCAATTAATTTGGTTACATCTGCTTCTCACATTTTGTTCCTTCTCATTGGGTTCATTGTTCTCGCTAAATTATATACTTAGCAGTATTATCCCTGGGAGTCTGTGGATAATAAACTTTTTTCTAGATGCCTTCTTTTAAAAAAGATTATTATTGATTTGTAATTTGACTGTGTGTAAAATTCTGAAGTAATATTTACTTTCTCTTAGCATATTAAATATATGGCATTGTTTCTTATTGAATCCACTGTTGTTTATACAAGTCTGCTATCAGTGCTGTTGTTACTGAATTATAGTTTGGCTTTCTTTTGGGTATCCTTTTAAAATTACTTTTTTTTATGATGTGCAGTTTTACTACAGCATGTTTTTTATAACTTTGCAGCTAAAGTCAGTACTTTTTATTTAAATAGTATACATGATTTTATATATTTTGAGGAAAAAGGGTGCTGTTTCAATGTGTGCTTCATTAGTCATTTAACTTAAATTATTCTTTAAAGAAAATTTGCAAAAAAAATATGGTGAAGAGTCAGGCATGGTGGTGCACACCTGTAATCCGAGCAGCTGAGGCAGGAGGATTGCAAGTTCAAAGGTGAGGCACGAAGCAACTCAGTGAGACTCTATCTCTTAATAAAAATACAAAAAATACAGTGAAGAGTGGTAGCTTGAGAGGAAATAAAAAATAGCACATAAAAGCATCTTTCTATAAAGGGAAGTCTTAAGAGTTGTTTACGGAAAGAACTAGTGATGGGAGAAGAACAATTGGAGAAGAACAATTTGACAAAAAAGAGAAAGAGAGAATCTTGGAAGAGAAGAAAGGAGCTGGCATCATGATCTCAGTGGGACTTAGGTTACAGAAAGGTCTGGCCTCCAGGGAAAGCTGTCTGGATGCTCAGGCATCTCTTCAGAGAGGCCAGGCTAAGCCAGGGCCAGATTACCAACTCTTCAGAGGCAGAAGTTCAGTTATGTCCATGTGTTTGCAGATAACCAGTTTCTCAGGGATGAATTCTAGCAATTCAACTCACAAGACTGGTGTGTAAACAGGAATGTCAGCTTTTACGATGGAAGTATACACGTCAAGAGGATAAAAATGTTTCTGTCTTGATGTGTAAAGTGATCTAAAAAGCAGATTTTCAAGCAGTAGATTGTTGATGAGCACAGCATTAGAATAAGGGTTAATAGGATGATTTTAGTAGCTATTGAACTTTGATCAAGAGAATTGAACTGGTTAATTTAGACTCACTGGTCAGGGAACAACTGCACAGAACAGGGTAATAACTGCCTTTTGACATAATTTTTTCTATGTATCATGCTAATCGTTCTATCTAAGACCAACAATGTACAGATTACTACAAAAATCAGCACTGTTTCTACAGCTATAGTTACATAGTTACAGCCATCATCAATTCTTCTACTTTTTTTTTTTCTTTTTCACATCCCCAGTCCTGTTTATTTTTTACTTTGAGACAGGGTCTCGCTAAATTGCTTAGGGTTTCTTAGTTGCTCAGACTGGCTTTGAACTTGCAATCCTACCTCAGCCTCCCAACCTGCTGGGATTACAGGCGTGCACCACGGAGCTCAGCAGCCAACATCAGTTCTTATTGACACTTAGTGTGTATGGACTTTATAAAAATTCAGTCTTCACAATTAAGGTGAAGTATGCATCACCAACCTTATTTTACAGATGAGAAAACTGAGGTATGGAAAAACTGGATAAGCTGAACACAATGACCCAGTAAGTGGTTTAGCTAGGATTTGAATCAATGTCTGCCTCTGAATCCTAGTGGGTTTATGATGTGTCTTTTTGATCGGGTTGATTAACTATGGTCTTACGCTAATGAGTCTCTGAGAAGACACTAAGGGCACCGAGACTTGATGTTCCTGAAACACTCATTCCTGAGGGACATTTCTTGTATTTGTGCAGATGGCTATTCTCATTAATTACATTTCCCTCAATGTCATTCTCAGCATGTAATCTTAAAGCATGTAAACTTTAGTAACTCTCCCACCCGACTCATCTGCCTTTCCCGAATATCTCTGTAGGCACAAGGGCATGTGTTCTTCTAAAACAAGAGTCAGGAGGAACGGAAACAGAAGTAGGCAATAATGAGAAAGGTGGAAAAGGTCAAGAGGAATTCCAGGTGATTTTCAGTATAACTCTGTGTTCTCTGTGAAGAAGTAACTAAGGTTATCTTTTTGTCCTGACCGTGGAAATTCTGTTTTTAAGTTCAGTACCTTTAACAGTGTTGATGACTAGGAGCTATTAGGAAAGGGATAGGAAATTGAAAGTTGAGAATAAATGTGTAGATATCTAAGAAGCAGAGTCACAGAATCTACTTTAGAAAGGAAGTTGAGAGAGTATCCCAGTGAGCTTATTTTGTGCAATTGACTTCTGCTTTTGGGTTCACAACAGATATCCAGACTAGAGGCATGGATTGAGAGGCATTAACTTGACCAGGACTTGATAGTTAGGAATTGAAGCCGATGAGTTGGATCAGACAGATATTAGACCAAGAATGTGCACCAGAGTGGAATCCCAGAGACAAAGGGTCGAGAAAGAGGAATATTGCAATTAGAAGGATAAGGAGTCAGTGTTTAAGATGGTGCACATGATCTGGGTATGTCTGATATGTCTTCATATAAACACACGTTGTAAGTAGTGTGGAATAAATAAATCATCACATATTTTGTGACAGATTCTTTAAGTTGCTTGAGAGGCAAACTGTTAGCACTGTGGTTTTCAACTGGGAAGCTTAGGCCTGTTCTTAGTAGACATTCTTCATGACCTTGTGACTTACTTTCTCTAAGCTTCAACACTTGTAATATCAAACAGAAAGGCAATATACAGGCATGGACTATTGTTTGTTAAAAAATTGTTTAAAGCAAGAAGCGTACCTATTTATACTTCTATTTTGTTATTTAAATATTTGAAATTTGGGATGGGTAAAGATTTTTAAAACTTTTTATTGGTTAACATAGGGCATAAAGGACAACGGAGATAATTCTCATCTTAAAACTAACTAGTTTCATATTTGTAACAGTTCAATTCATTTACAAGTTGTATCTGATAGAATATGCTATTCACTATTATTGGAAGTATTTCTTTTTACATTTCTGTCTATTTTGTTCTGTTTATTTTGAAGCAATGGTATGAGGTACATTTAGTATCATATTCCTTATATTATTAAAAGTAATATTTTTTCTCATCTGATGTGACTTTTGTTTAAAATCTACATTGCTTGATAGAACTTCTGAAATAGTAACTTTTGTTCCTTTGGATTGTCTTGATTCTTCTTTAATTATTCAGTAAATGTAATATTAATGCATATTTGAGTATTAAATGTTTTCTGTAAACAGAAAATAGTCATTCAATTTTTAAATCTTATCTTGGAATCTCTGTTTTCTTATGGTTGACTTTAACCCATTTATATTTGTTGAGATTATTCATTTGAATTAATTTTGAGCATCTTTGTTTGTTGTATTCATCATGGGTTATTTTGCTTTTCTATTTTTTAGCACCTTTGTTTTGCTTGAAATCTTACATTTGAATAAGCACTTAACTTTTATAAAATTATAATCTGAAATATGTTTTTCCATTATTCTCTGGCCTCTATTTTTGCTAATGTGAAATCAGATGGTCTTCTAATTGGCCTTCCTTTATTGGTGACTCTGTTTCCCACAGTTATTTTAAAGATTTTTCTCTTTGATTTTGTATTCTGATGTGGCTTGGTGCAAATTAATTTTACATTTTTTATAATGTTCAGGATTTAATATACTTGCTTAAAGTAGAATGATATTCTCTTCTGGAAAGTTCTCAATTATTATCTTTCCATTTCTGCATTGATATGTTCTTTACTATTCTTTCATAAACTCCTATTTGGAAAGGTGTTGGACTTAATTTATTCTTCGGATCTTCCCCTGTATTTACATTGTCTCTTTTTGATAGCTCTGTGTTATGCTCTGGATATGTTTTCCAAACTGTTTTCCAATTTACTTGTTGTCTCTGGCTATGTTTATATACTGTTTTATTCATTTTTTCATTTAACATTTTCATATTTTAAAAAATTTCCTAGAAATTTATATTTTTCTAATCTACTTTTAAAAAGTGTCATTAATTTTTAGTGCTTTATTTAATGTTATTTTTAATCACTTAAAAACACTTATTTTGGATTCCTTCTATGCCATCTCAAGGTTTTATTAGCATCCTGATTCCCTTGTTTTATCTTCTTAATCTTTCTCATAGTGATCCATTTCCATGTTCAGTTTATAATTTCTTAGGGTTAGGTCATCTTCACAGTTATTTATCTGTGGGATACTGATGTGATCTGTATTCTCATAAAGTAGTTGTGTCTTTTGGTTGTTCATCTATTTAATTCTGCCAGAAACACCAGTTTCCATTGGTCTAGGTTCAGTTTGTTTTTCTTTTATTAAGTCAAAAATATTCATTTACTCGATGAAGTATACTGCCTTGTTTGGGTATGATATATTTAGATTTCATACCTAAATAGATATGTAGTTTTAATTTGTCTTGGGAAATTTAATTTTTTCCCAACCAGTATTTTGAATAGATTGCAGTTTTTTTTTTTAACTTCTAATCCCATTTTCATAAAAACATGCATACTATAGTGTCCTATTTTTATTTTGAGGTGCCTTATTCCTGGATTGGTGTTGAAATTCTAGCCTTTTGCTGTCAAGATCCATTTTGAGATCTGACAGATTCTCTCCTTGACACTGGTGGAGACATCAACTCTTGTATTTACTCCTTCATCTGTAAACCTAGGATTTCTTTTAAAATTAGTTTTATATTTTAAAAATGTTATATTTGCACAGCATTTCTATACATTTTGAGTGAAAATAAAGTCTGCATCAACTGAGCCATATTCTCAGAAGAGACAACATGAAGGAGGCTAATTTTAAATTAATGTATCTTTAAGAAATAGATTTATTTTAACATATCTTAGTTTAAATGCCTTTATTTATCATCCCTCGCTCAATCATTCTGAAATATAATATAGCTTAAATTTTTTGGAGTAGGCTTCGGTAATATATACACAGTTATATTTTAAGAGAAAAAACTCAAACCTTAGAAGATTTATTGTAAAACTTGCATTGAAACTATATACTTTGAGACTGAATATGAGGAAAGATAAAGCTATTCAACTGTCATTTTCAGATTAATCAGTGCTACTTACTCCCTTTGCTCCTACTGTGGTGATATTTCATGCTGTTCTTCACCTTATCTGACTCTCTTCTTTCCTCCTCACTGGAGTTTGGTCCTGCCTTTGCATCCTGAACCTCCCCTCTTGCCTCCACCCTCCGCTGGATGAAACTGCTCCTGCAGACACAGCTCAGGGGAGAGAATGAATGAACCGGACATGGGAACCTGACTGGCCAGGTTCTCTTAAGGATTGAATTGTTTCCCCCAAAAAAGATAGGTTGAAGTTCTAGCTTCCTAGTGTCTGTGAAAGTGATCTTATTTGGAAATAAGAGTCTTTGTAGATGTGATCAAGTGAAGATGAGGTCATTAGGATGGGAACCAATCCTTCCAGAAAACAGCACCTGAAGACAGACACACTCAGAGAATGTCATGGAATGACAGAGCACAGACTGGACTGAGGCAGTTGCCAGCACAGGAAAGTCAAAGATTGTTGCCTTCTTCCCGAAGGTGCAAGAGGCAAGGGAGTGATTCTCTCCTGCAGGATTCAGAGGGAGTCCAGCCCTGCTGAAAACTTAATTTTGAACTTGGTGCCTCCAGAACCATGACACAATACATTTTTGTTGTCATAAGTCACTTAGTTTCTGGTACTTTGCTCCACTCCTCGCGAATATGTACAGGTTCCTTCAGACTTCTTTTATTCTTCTTGAAATTAGTTTTAGAGTTTCATCCATGTTTTGCAACATGGTGAAAATCACAAAATCCTGTTGTCAGCCTTGAGGATGTTTTAAGATCGTAAGCATCAGCCCCCATTTTTGGTCTTTCTCCCCTTCACATCTGAACATCTTTTCATATGATACATGAGTGAAACTAATTGTTCCATGAGAAAAAAAAAAAAGGCAATTAGCCATACTTTCTTCATTTACTGTGTTGCTGCTGAAGAGATACCTTAGATGACTGCCCTGATAACCTCATATGGCTCTCTCTACCCCCACCCCCAGAGATCAGTAGGAAAGAAAATCTAAGATAGTTCTAAAGATTAAAAAAAAAATGAAGCAGCTGGGCACAGTGGCACATGCCTGTAATCCCAGTGACTTTGGAGACCAAGGCAGGAGGATCTCAGGTTTGAGACCAGCCTCAGAAACTTAGAGAAACTCTGTCTTAAAGTAAAAAAGTTAAAAGGACCCTGGGGTCAATCCCCAGTACCCTCCCCCCAAATGTGAAGCAGCTTTATAATTTTGCTTCCTATCAAATTTTGCTTTAAGATATCTTCTCCCACCCCCATTTCTGTTTATACCATCTGCATGATGAGTCAAACAAGAATAGAGACACCTGAATTGTTTTTAGAGTGCACCATACCTATACTTTTTAAAAAAGAGTGCTGTGACCCTTCTAAGACACTTTTTTTTTTTTTTTTTGATAGATAATAGCCCTGTAGCATCACATTACACCCTGGTAGAAGAAAACCTTTTCAGATTGCTTTAAAATGACTCGGAGTGGGAGAAAAGTAGAATTGTCCTGCTCTTTTTACAAAGTTCAGAATGACTGGCTGCCTCAGATGATCACACTTACTTTACTTAGTCATTTTTCCAAGCAAGTACAAATATAGTTCTGATTTCTTTTTCCAGTGACCCCCACCCACTCACATACTTCCTTTTCTCTTTACTGATTGCTCCTTGCTGCCTAATCCACCTACCTACTTCCAATCAATTTCCAAAAGAAATCTGTGCCTAAAGTATGCGTCTATTCATAAACGTACTAAGAATCATAGATGATGGGCAGGTATGGCAGGAAGTGAAAGCTGCTCATCAGACAAATCTTTGGGAAATGTGGAGTGCCGAGGAGGAGGAGGAAGTGCCCCTTACGTACAATGTCCAGCCCTTGTTCTGCCCTCGGTTCTTGCCTGTTAGTCCTGTGATGCGGGCTGGAGGCCTTGAGATGAAAGAGTTAGAGTCAGGTTCCTCCAATCTCACATCCTCTTCAGGGACAAATTGTTCCCACCTCATTTTGAGAAATTCTTATCAGCTTTTTCACACTGTGCACCCAGTGATGCTAAATGGTGAATATGCTTACAAGGTCTTTTTTCTTTGATGTGGGCTCAAATTCTAAACTCTGTTAGTTGAATTTTTTTAATTTCTTATCTGTATAGTGGGAATAATAATACCTACCTTACTGAGTTGATGAAAGGATCAAATGATTATGTTCATCCTGGACCTTGAACAAGCACTCACTGCGGAGGGTAACTTGTTTTTATTATTGATAAAATTTGCCTCCAGGCTCACTTCCAGGTGAATGTTCATAATTTGCTGTAGAAGAGATTCTTGTGTAGGTGCTTTTTAAAAAAAATGTCACAAATTGGTCTATAACATGAAACATAAATCTTCGCTTACATATGAATGATTTTGTTGTTGCTTTCTGAGATTTCTTGGATGCCATCCACCTTTAAAAGGAAGCACTAGAAGCCTGAAAGGTAGCCCAATTCCTTTGATCTCTTGCTTGAAGGGAGGTCTTGTTAAAATGGGAGAATGGAGATCACTGTGGCAGAAAATAAGGACTCAGGCTACAGTTGGACCTGGGATGAAGGGCAAAGAGGCTAGGCTATAGTCATGAGATGGCCTTGGTAAGAATTGTGGGAGCCTAGGTGCACAGGGACATGGGTAACAATGCTTTGGTGCCAGATTGCCAGTTGCTTGAGATGTTTATTAATGTACCTTTCCTTCCATATGTCTGTGAAGTTGATATTATACTAGTTTTGTGAACTGGTGCTGAACTTGCTCTCTCAAAGGCCAGTCAACCCACTAGTTGGAAGGGAAAAGGTCATATCTAAAGACCTCCATCTATCTCCATAAGGACATCCTGTTAATGTTGCTTGGATAAGTGACTCTTTCTGTGTAGCTCCAAAATTAATTTAAAATGACATAGAAGTGAATAAGCACTTCATTTACACTAAATGGAAAATTCTATCCTCTTAAATTGAACATTTAGAAAATAACAGAGTTGTGAAATAAATTATTTATTCTTTGTGTTAGTAATGAAGAATTATAAACTCAATTAGTTTGGATGACCCGTAGCTATCATTTTGTGAATTTTTTTTCCTTTTCTTACATTATCTTTTTCTCTATCTATTGGCAGGTGTTTATAAAGTCCATGGTTTCTTCTCATTCCGTTCACAATACTGTTTTTGAAATAAATAGAAAAAAGCAAGTAGGAATTTCGTTTTCAGATGTTATTTTTCTTTCTGCCTCTATTCAGTCAGTGATCTGCTGGTTCGTTAACTTCATCTTGTCATGGGATAAAAGTGAAGTAAGTCTTTGTAAAATATATCATTGATTTTACCTAACTCTAAAAGTGAGCATGAAAAATTGCATAGCTCTTCAATGTCTCAGACTTGGAGAAACGCCAGGGAAAATTTCATAAGGGACAAAGGATATATTTAATCTCTTGTTCTTACTGTCTCTCACAAGTGCATGGTGGTCAAAAGAACATGCGTTTGGAGACTGGATAATTGACTTCAGTATCAGAAGCACCCCTGCCAGCTATGAGAAACTGGAAGTCATTTAACTTGTTGAAGTTTCAGTTTCTTGCTCCCAATTGGAAGATGTTCTGTAGCTTCTCTCTAATTTGGTTTATCATGAGGAGGAATTGACTTAGACCATGTGGTGAAGCTCTGTAGAATGCATACTGCCTTAGTTAATTTTATGTGTCAGTGTGGCTAGACTGTCATCCAGATATTTGGTCAAATATTATTCTAGATGTGTCTGTGAAGGTAGTTCTTTGGTGAGGTTTACATTTAAATCAGTAGACTTTGAGTAAAGTATGTAATTCTCTGTCATGTGCATGGGCCTTATCCATTTAATTGACAGCCCTAATCCAATAAAACTGACCTCTCTGAAAGAATTTTGCCAACCAACTGCCCTTGGAATGCAGCTCTTCCCTGGGTCTCCAGCCTGCTATCCCACTATGAAGGTTTTGGACTTGTCAAACTTCCATGATTTCATGATCCAATTAAAACAAAACAAAACAAAACAAAAAATCCTCCCCGCCCGCTTCTCTTTCTATCTCCACATACTATTAGTTCAGTTTCTCTGGAGAATGTTAACTAACACACATATAAACTAAATTTGTGGCTCAGAACTTTTTCCAATAAATTAAAAATTTTAATTTTCCTCTGTTTCTTATTTTCTATCTCTGGAAAGGGTATAATCCGGTATAATCCTTTGATAAAGAGATCTTTCTTTTTGTCAGAGTTATTGATTTATATAGAATAAAATTCACCAATTTTGTGTTCAATTTGATGAATCTTGACAATTTTATGCAATAGCACAATTCAAAAGCAGCTTTATGTAGACCATTTCCACAATACCCACATTGCTAATTGTTTGTAGTCAATTCTCTTCTCTCACCTACCACTATTTTGTTTATCATCATCATCACCATATTGTTTTTCTAGAATTTGGCAAAAAATGAATTTATATATCACATGTCCTTGTTTTTGTCTGTTTCCATTTACTTTTGAGGATTATCCATATTATTGCAAGTATCTGTACTTTGTTCATTTTTATTGTTGAATAGTGTTCTAGTATAGGAGAATATTCATATTTTGTTTATCCATGCATCAGGTGATAGATATTTGTATTCTTTCCATTTTGGGCTATTATGAAGGAAGTGTTTATCAAAATCTGCATATAAGTCTTTGTGTGGACATATGCTTCCTTTTCTTGTGGATAAATATACTTTAAAGAATAATTAATGGTCATAAGCATCTTATGTTTATCTTTATAAGATCCAACCTTTTCCAAAGTATTATGCAAAGGAATGTAGTCCTGTATTCAGTGCATGAGAGTTTGAGTTGTCTCATATTCTTGTGAACATTTGGTAATTTCAGTCTTTTTAATTTAAGACAGTTTGGTGGATGTGTAATATACAGTGATTTTAATGTGCATTTTCCTAATTATTAATCACTTTGCTTATCTTTCTCAAGTGTTTATTTTTATTCTATGTATTTTTATATTGAGTTTCTATTAAAATGTTTTACTCATTTTATTGTTATTAATTTGAATATGTTCTTTATATATTCAGGATACAAGTCATCTAATCTTTATTTTATGTACTTTCCCAATTTATCATTTTCTGTGCTTTAGGTGTCCTATTTAAGAAATTTGGCTTAATACAAGATCATAAGATTTTCTGCTATGTTTCTTTCTAGATGTTCTATAGTGTTAGTAGTAAATTTGTAGCTCTGTAATAAAGCATTTTTAGTTACTTTTATATGATATGAAGTAAGATCAAGGTTAATATTTTTTGACCTTGAGTTTCAATTATTCAAGCAACATTTGTTGAAAAGATTATTGTCTCCCAACTGAATTACCTTGGCATGACTGTTGTTTTCCAACTGAATTGCCTTGGCAAGATATTGTTGAAGATCAATTTGCCATTGATGTATGTCTGTTTCAAACTCTCTATTCATTTTCTTTGATCTGAATATCCATTTTTATACCATATTATGCTGTTTTGACTGCTAAAGTGATAAAGTAAATCTTAAAATCAACTGAGTATGTCCTGCAACTTTGTTCTATTACCAAATTCTTTTGGATAGTTTGTATAAATTTTTTAATTAGATTGTCAGTTTCCACAGGGGGGGAGCCTAATGAAAGTGTAGATTACATTGTTTATATTAGTTCTAGAGGAAATTTATACAATTATAAATTATACAATTGTCTTAAATTTTAAGACAATTATACAATTGTCTTAAAACTATCAGGTATTCTAATTTACCAATATGCATGCCTCTCTATTAAGTTATATTTTAACTACTATGAACAATGTTTTGTACCCATCAGTGATAACCCTTATACAACTTTTATTAAATCTCATATTTTTAAGCCATTATAAATGGTATTTAAAAATAAACTTTATTTTGGAAACAATTTTAGATTTTCCCAGAAGTTATAAAGATATTGTGAAATTTCTATATACTCTACATGCTTATCTGGTATGGTGCATTAGTCTTCTTTTCAATGCCTAACAAGAACAATTTGGAAGCTTGGTGTGGTGGTACATGCCTGTAATACTAGTGGCTGGGGAAGCTGAGGCGAGAGGCTCACAAATTCAAAACTAGCCTCAGCAATTTAGCAAGCCCCTAAGCAACTCAGTGAGATACTGTCTCTAAATAAAATATAAAAAGGTTTGGGAATGTGGCTCAGTGGTTAAATGCCCCTGGGTTCAATCCCTGGTAAAAAAAAGAAAGTAAAAGAAAAGAAAAGAACAACTTAGAGGAGGAAGTTTATTTTGGTTTATGGATTTAGAGGTTCAGTCCATGATCAACTAACTCCATTGCTCTGGGCCCAAGATAAGGTGTGGAGCATTATGGTGGAAGAATGTGGTAGAAGAAAATGTCTCAGTTCATAGAGGCTAGGAAGCAGAGAAAGCAAGGAGAAGGGGCCACGGGGAAGATGAACCCTTCTAGGATATTCCCTCAGAGACCCACCTGCTTACAGTTACAACTCAGTTAGTCCATTCAAATTACAATGGACTAATTAAGTCATAGCTCTCATAATGTAATCATTTGATCTCTGAATATTCCTGCAATAACACAGGGGCTTTTGGATATACCTGTCCAAACCATAATTCTACTGTCTTGTTTTGGTCCCATCCCTTCTTTCTATGCTCCTATTTCTCCCTTTGGAATGGGAATGTTTACTCTGTGCCATGGTATAATGGGTATATGTAACTTGGTCTTGATCTTTACAGGGGCTTGCAGCTAAGAGTTTGCCTTAAGTCTCAGAGGAGACTTTGGATCTGGACTTTTGGTAAAGAATGGAACTATTAAGATTATGGGGACTCTTGGAAATAGACTAAAAATATTTTCACTGTGAGAGGAACATGAGCTTTGGGGGCCAGCAGCAATATTAGGGCTGGCATCTTTCTTGCTCTGGAATAATCCTTATACTCAAGAGGATCACTGCAATTAGACTCAAAGTTCAGAAAAGGACTACTCTCTGGAAGGGTTGGTGGGGAACTAAAATAATTGTCTATGTTTCTGGAAGGTAAAACATTGTGTAAGTTTATCACAGGTCTCCAGTTTAGACTGTGTGGATTTGAATCTTGGCTCTATTTCTTTATAGCTATGTGATTGAACTCCTCTATTTCTCAGTTTCCTTATCTATAATATGGATATAAAATAGCACTGTTTTCATGTAGTTGTTGCAAGTGATACATGAATGAGTTAATATGTACAGGAATGAAGGACTATACGAGATAAATTAGCACATATAGTGAGACTTGGAAGAATTTCTGGCACTCAGAATATATTCAAATATTAGCCATTTTATAATTACCAGTATTTAAAAACTATTGATAACCTGCTAGGTGGGTTATGTATAACCTTAGAAAGTAATATAGTTTTTCTGTGTTTATATTTATTTTAATCTCTTTAATCTTGATTATCTATGCTGCATTCTATTGGGTTTTGTGTTCAACTAAACTCTGAGTTGCAAATTGAGTTGACAAAATAATCCCCCATAATTGATTCAGATGTCTTCCCTTCTAGGAACATTTTCATTTTTATAGGAGACTCTTCAAGATACAAAAACTTCTTAGTTCTGAAAAATTAATTACATTCTTATACCATTCTAGGCAGGGCTACTATGAGGTGCCATGCTTGGCAGACAATAAAGGAAACAATTGGGTACAGTAATTTTCATACTTTGCTCACTGGAATCTCTGGACTTGTGTAGAGCATGAAGAGATAAATCAAAGGACTCATTTTCTCTACCACCTGTAAACTCTTCTATCTAATTCCATATTGGGTGTTAGTCTACTTTAAAAACAATGTTGAATTTGTAGGTTTAGTGGAGAATGTTTTTTAAACCAGGGTGAAGGCGGTCTTGAAAAGATGTTTTTCTCCAGTAGGATGTATGAATCTCTGTGGTTTTGACTAAACTAGCCTGGTTTGGTATAACGCATAGGATTCTCATGATCAAGTAGCCCATTACTGTTCAAAGCACAGAACATCTTTTCCAGGTGGTCTGAACCACATGAGGTTCAGTGAAAACCAAATATCATCATGTGATTGACACAGCAACTGTGGAGACAGCAATTCCTTGAGTGTCAGAGGTCTGTTGAATTTCCTATCAACAAATGTGTTTATGCGACAAATCTGAAGGAAATGGATGTAAAAATCTTTATCTGATTCTGAAACATTAAAACAAAATGCCTTACATGCTCTCCATCCTTGACTTAAAAAAAAATTTTTTTTTAGTTGTAGATAAACACAATACCTTAATTTATTTATTTATTTTTATGTGGTGCTGAGGATCGAACCCAGTGCCTCACACATGCTAGGCGAGCACTCTACCACTGAGCCACAACCCCAACCCCTTCATCCTTGACTTTTGAGCTTTGCTATCTTTTTAAATTTTCCTTTCTGCAATCATACAATATGCACATCTTTGAATATTTAAATATTGTCATTCCCTATTGGAACTGTTTGAAGCCCTGAAAAGGCCATCTTGAGCAACTTCCTGTTAGGGAAGAGACTTCTTATCATATGTTATCAAATCCTATATTTTAAAATTCTGTAAATGGAACTATGTTGTAAAATATCTTTAAAATACAGTGCAAATCCTATAGAGACAGGTGTCTGAAGATTGCCTAAGTTAAGTTACATAAAATGCCTGCAGAATGAAGTTGGGTCCTCAAGTAAAAACGACAGGATGTATCAGCAGCAGAAGAATTGCTGGGTGGGAAAATACCAAATCTACCAGGTATTTTCTTCCTTATTTCCCCTTCTGTGAATAGAGTTAATCCTTCTCCACTTTTTCTCATCCAACAACACATGTTAACTACTTCTGATATTTTCTCTGCTTTATGCCTCTAGTCATAGATCATTGACATGAAATACAATAATCCCCATTAACTCATATCTGGGGATGGCTGGGTAACAGACAGGAGTAGGTCCTTGCTTATGCTTTCAGGGTAGGAGGAGATCAGGAAGTGACATGCTCCCCAACCCTGATTAACCCTTCAAACAAATTCCAAGGGGAGTTAGGTGAAAAGTACAGTGAACTGGCCTGTAATACACATGTGCTGTAAAAAAATTATTTGTCTGGTTGAGACTTTCAGTTCTCTTGAGGGCCCTTTACTCTTAGATATGCATTTTGATTAGGTCAGCAGGCCAAAATACCCTAACGGAGTTGGTGCAAAGACTGTCATAGGGAGAGATAGCCTCTTTAAACCAGAGGTGGTTCTGGGTTCATATTAATAAATATCCATCATGAGATTATAAAGAAAGAAACAATCCAAAGTGGAACAGATGTTTAAAACAAAAGTCAAGAATGAAATGCATAGATATGTGAGCTTTGAAGCCTGTTGTTCTTTAAAGCTCTACCCTTCCATACTGTGATCCAAGTGACCTTCCTCTTGACCCAAGACAGAGCTCCTCCCCCTGGATCCTGCATGACTGAGGATAACTAGTGTATGCCGGGAGGTTGAACATGTGGCCAATATAGATTGTCTGCACTTATGCCCAAGGCACTAAGGCAGTAGTGAGTTAAAAGTAGATATCCCTGGTCTACATTTCCCTTCCCATCCACCTTTCAACCATCTTGGTGCTCCCCTGGGGACAACATCTTGCTCTTTGGTTCATTAGCTTCAGTCAATTAGTTGTCTTTTGCGCTAGGTTCATAAGTGATTATACTCAGAGAGGGATCTTCATATTTCAATAAACTTTTAGATAGCGTTTGAAAAGGGATGGGGTTGTGGCTCAGTGATAGAGAGCTCACCTAGCACGGGCAAGGCCCTGGGTTTGATCCTCAGTGTCACATAAAAATCAATAAAATAAAAGTATTGTGTCCATCTACAACTAAAACAAAAAGAAAATGTTAAAAAAAAAAAGAGATTAAGGGTCCATAGGTTGTTATAAGTCATCTAAAAAAAGAGATTTCTATGGTCAAACATGTTTGGCAAAGCTACATTCTACATTTTTTTTAACTATTTAAAATTCTCAGAATCCATCAAAAACATTTAAATAGGAGAATGAAAAAAAGACTAGTGGGCAATTTCTGGATTCATGTGACTGGGAAATGCAGAGGAGGAGGTAACCTCAGGGACTCTGCCAAGAACCCATCTACACCATGAGATCGTCTTTCTCTTCACTGACAATTCCAACCCCAAATCTTTTAGCTGTGATTGTACCTACAAATATTTAAATTGTCTTATGTGAATGACTTTTTATCACATAATAGTGATGCTGATCCTGGGGCCTCAGGAGCAACACATTCATAGGGATGTTAGGATGACAGCATCTCAGTTTTATGACCTCCTCTATGAAGTAGAGGAGCTGCTTTCTAACTAGGAATATGCATATGAAACTGCCTAACAGGCTGTAATTTTCGGGATTTGGGTAATAGGCTAAACCTGGTATGTGGTCTAAACTAGACCTAGTATGACTGGGCTTTTGTGATGCCAAGGCTGCCTTTAGTGAGCAGAGGACTGGTTTAGTATTGTTGACCAACTCACCAGCATTGGGTAGAGAAGAAAAGGGGAAAGGTCTCAGAGGAAAGAGGTCACAGCAGCAGGTGTCTCTGAATACCCTTGCGCACTGTAATCACCTGGAGAGATCGCAAAACACTGATGTGTGGCTTTCAATCCTGATGATTTTGATTATTTCATTTAGGGTGTAGCCTCAATGTCCAGTTTTAAAAAGTCCTGCAGGTGATTCTAATGTCCAGCCATGACTGAGTACCTCTTGTCTAGTTGCTTTTCCAGGCTTTTACACATTACAAAAGATTAAGACTTCTAATCTCAGTTATCTATTCTGAAAAAGCTGTGATTACAAACAAATATGTTCGAGACTCGCTGAAATTTGGTTTTGACTTCTTTTTCTAGTCTTATCTTCTACTTCTTTTTTATTCATGCTCTATGTTCCAGCACACGTGGGATGTGTACTGGTCTCCAAGCATCTATAAACACCTGTAGTTTCCCATGGGTGATCATCCCATTTCTTCAACTTAAAACAGAGTCATGCAGCAGAAAATTTTGCAACGATGGAAAGAGTCTTCAATGAAGTCCAATATGGTAGCCGTTAGGGACCTTATTGTTCTTGCTATTGAGCATTTGAAATGTGGCTAGTGTGACTGAATTTTTTATTGCATTTCAGTTAAATTTATATTTAAAAGCCATATGTGGCTACTCTTTAAGGGGAAGATAGACTGTTTTATTTAGTGCATCTCTATCAACAGTCTGTCAAAAATTTCAAGACCTGTGTTGTGGAACCTCCATACTGATAATTCCCCTGATGTTGTCAGTCTAACACTCCTCTTGTTAATTTCTGAACATTCTTATTGGCCCATGGATGTGGCACTTACTCTACTGCTCCATATTCCCTTTTCTGTCACTCTTGCCTCCCACCCCCCGATAATAGAAATCTCTTGAAAGAAGGAACTGACTGGAGGGCTTGACTTTAATACAATCTCAATAAGCATTTGATGAATAAACACACACAAAATTGCACATCACCTAAATGGTCACAATTATGCATTGAAGAAGCCCATAGCACATAATTACTAGGTAACAGGTACATACACATGGACGTGTACCAGTTCAAGTGTTGCCAGCTAGATAGGAAGGTGCGTGCCCTGGCTGTGTGAGAGACACTAGGTCAGTAGAATAGGTAGGAGAGGATGACTAATTTGTGAAGTGACCACAGGGTGTTAGCCCATTTTATTTGGTTGGGAGGCAAACACAATTGTGGATATAGAAGTACTAATGATTTTTATTAAAGTAAATAAGGGGGCTTGTCCACCCAGAACATAGTCTAACACTTCTGGAAGAATGTTGGAACCTGTCCTGGTGATGGAGTTATAAATTCACCCTGACCCACGCTTTTTTCCAGAATTAGTTGGTAAAATGATGAACTCTCACTTAAATTTTCTGCAGATGCTACTGTTGCTGGGAAAATGTCACTGTTAAGGAATAGCAGACTATTATCTTAAAGAGTATTGCAGACTGACTGAATCAGGTCTGGAACATTATTGAAATGGTAAGATAAACTCAAGTTCTCTCTGGTAAAAGAAATTCTTTTTTTTTTTTTTTTTTAAATGTCCCTTCTGAATTATGGGCAAATGTCACCAACTGATTTTTAGTGAAACTTTATCTGTTAACAGCGAGGAGATGGGAAAAGTCTCTGAGCTCCTGCGGGAGCCCTGCAGCTGCAGTCTTTCCCTTGAGAGCTCCTGTAAGAGAAGCAGCTGAAGCTGGAGGTCATTAACATTTGAGAACACTGCAAACTGACACGGTGTAATGTTATGACATTTCATCTCCAGACATTTAATCTCTTTTAATCAGTGTTTATGTTGGTGATTCTTCATAGTTATTTGCTTTCACATAAAAATGGAACACGTTGGTATGTCATTAACATAATACTAATTTATTTATCATCCCTTGCGGTTACCTTCAGGTCTTTTCCCCCTTTCATCTCTCCTCTCTCTGTCCTTCCCTTTCTTTCTCCTTCTCCTCTCCATTGTTTTCCACTTTTGCTGTCATTGCTGCTATTTTTGGAAACACTTTCCATTTGTCTCCTGTTTGATATTCTTTCTGGCCAGTTGGTGATTTGGGTTCTCATGCTATCTCAGTAACTTTTAAGTGTATAGTCTCAAACAAACACAATCTCACCTCTAGGAAAAATGCAGAGTCCTCACAATTTTGCGTAAGGAACAACTTCTTGCCCCCACGTGACTTGGGGGTAACTTGGCATTTTCTCTCCTTTACTTTTCTTTTGTTTAGGATATCATTTTAAGTGTCTTAATGCATCCATTTCTCTTTCCTCCTTGAGTGTGGGGTATTTGTCTTACTTGAAAGCCACTTACACTTTTCTTCCCCTTAAAAATCTTTCCATTAAATGCAGGAGTGTTGGTAGTTTTATATTAGAGAAATAACGTACAGTCTCTCCTACTTAGGATGTTTCAACTTACTGATGGCGCAACAGTGATATGCATTCACTAGAAATGGTACTTTGAATTTTGATCTTTTCCCAGACTTAAAATATGTGGTATGATACTCTCTTGTGATGCTGGGCAGTGCCAGTGAACTGCAGCTCCCAGGCAGCCACGCATCATGGGGGTGAACCACTGACACTCTAAAGTTTGCTGTGTTACTAAATTGTGATGTTTGTTGGTTAGGTGTATTAAAACCATTTTTTGCTTAATAATATTTTCAGTCTATGATGTGTTAATTGTTATGTGCCCCGCAGTAAGTCAAGGACCATCTGTATTCCTTACTATAAAAATTGGTTGCACATTTCAATCCGTGGACTATAATTTTCTTTATTTTTTATCAAATTATCACAGCTTTTATTAAAAATCTGTTCTTATACCAAGTGGTTAAAAACTATCGTAGTTTAGGAAAGGGTTTTCTTTTTTTTGTGTTTGTGTGTCACTGAGATAACTTTATTCACTTTTTTTTTATTGTAAACAAATGGGATACATGTTGTTTCTCTGTTTGTACATGGCATAAAGGCATACCATTTGTGTAATCATAAATTTACATAGGGTAATGTTGTTTGATTCATTCTGTTATTTTTCCCCTTCCCCCCACCCCTCCCACCCTCTTTTCCCTCTATACAGTCCTTCCTTCCTCCATTCTTGCCCCCCTCCCTAACTCTAACCCTAACACTAACCCCTCCCACCCCTCATTATGTGTCATCATCCACTTATTAGCAATATCATTCGTCCTTTGGTTTTTTGAGATTGGCTTATCTCACTTAGCATGATATTCTCCAATTTCATCCATTTGCCTGCAAATGCCATAAATTTATCATTCTTTATGGCTGAGTAATGTTAGGAAAGGGTTTTCCAAACTTGATTCTGTTGACATTTTGGGCTGATAATTCTTTGTTTTGGGCAACAGTTCTGGGCATTGTAGAACATTTATCAATGCCCCTAATTTGTGCCCACCAGGTACCAATAATGCCTCCCAGTCATAATAACCAAACATGTCTCCAGGTATTGCCATATATATGCTAGGGAACGGGGACAGGGAGAGGAAAGCTCTGTTGAGAACCACAGGGTTTATGGTGTGCTGCTCCCATTTTGAATGGTACAAGTTTACAGAAAGGACTAAAGGACCCAGAGAGAAGATCTGTTCTTGAAATCCTCCCGCATCTGCATAGATTCATTGGAGGGGTCCCCTTTCCCACTGTAACGTTAAGCCCTGTCATCTAGCAAGAATTCTCAGCAGGAGTCCCTGCTGTGCTCTCAGGCACAGGTCAACCTCTTGCTTCTTGATACTGTGGACTGTAAGATACTCTGGAAGGGGGCCTCAGGCTATCTGCAGCACACCCTCTGCAGCACCATTAAAGGGAGCCAGACTGAGGGACAGGAACACTAGAATTTTGCTGGCCGTGGGCTCTGCCCTGAGCAGAAGCCCAGTCCTATCTGATCTCAGGTTCCCAATTCCCTCTAGGGAGACCTCCGCACAGAGCACTGCACTCAGAAGACCACCATTATCTGCTCTTTGCTTCTGCTGTGACTCTCCTCGTTTCCTGCAGTACAACCATCTGTAGGTAATCTGAAGACAAGGGGCCTGACTGTTTTTTCTGGTTTTCCAAATATGATGTTTTATGATCTAAAAGTTATATATTTCATAAAAGATTTTCTTTATTTTTCTGTATGTTACCCCTTCCTTGAGGCAATGAATTCCACTGAGTGAAAGGATGAAAAAAATCATAAAAGATAATGAGAAAAAAAAAAGTCTTGGTCAAAAACAAGTTTATTAAAAACACCATCCCTTACTTATTCTAGTTTTACATTTATGCAGGAATAGATATATTTGGAAAACAAGATACAAAAGCAGGTTATCTTATCCTCAGTCTGCAGAAGGATGATTAGGATTGGGGGGGAACTTAGCCACAGGGAAGCAAAGAGACTGGGTGGGGAGGATTCCCTGACCGGTTGTCCTGTGGGTAGGAGAGGAGAGAAGCAGCACGTGGCCAGGATGATGTAGTCCATTTCATCTGTGTGTTATGGTTTGCTTTGTGTAAATGAGCCAAGGCTTCCTTAGCCATCTGCTGTGATTTTGGTCAGTTAGCAGCCATTGGTCTTTGCAAAGGCCTGTTTGCTTTGCCTTCTCATTTCCCCAACTTACAGCATATACTTCTATTTTCAAGCATCAGTGCAAACCTGCATTATTTCTTGTAGTTTGAATTTGCATACATGGCATTATGTTTCTTAGTTTTTTCACTCAAGATTCTCTTTAGAATATGTCTGAAGTGATATCTCTTTTTCTGTTTTTATTTGTGTTCCTTTGGTTACTAATGACTTTGAGCATCTGTTCATATATTTTATTAAACTTGTGATTTTCTTTAGTTATAAACTTACCCAAATGTCTTTCTTCCCATATTTAAAATTTGGGGTTCCATGTTTTTATTTATTTTTTTTCACATGACAGACTTCTCTATATATTCAGGATAATGGTTTCCTCATGATTTTAGAAATAGAAAATATAGCTTTGTGACATCTTTCTGTGACTTTATGGACAGAATTTCCTAACTTTGATGGGATTGAATCCATTAATTTATGCTTTTGGTGTTTTGTTTAAAAAGTCCTTCCCCAGCCTTAGGGCACTTCATCTTCTGTCTTCATGGTTTTCCATGAAAATGATGATTTAATTTTAAAATATATTTGGATTCTGTGTTTGTGTGTCATAATAGTTGTAGATTTTTCTCCATAACGAGAAGTTCTCCTATCACCCTTTACCAAGTAATCTGACTCGTGGTGCCATCTTTATTATGAATTAAATTCTGTGACTTGAATCTATCTCATGGAAATCTTGGAATGTAGGCCAGTTTGTCTCCTTTTGCATTAATATGTAGTTTTTAATACAATTACCTTGTAGTTATTTTTCGTAGCTGATGGGCCAAGTGTCCATCTCCTTTTCTTATCATGTTGATATTATCTAGAATTATATTTCAAGGTTGTTTTAAAATAAATGAATATGGACTCTCTCTCAGCACATATTCCAATATTTTGGTGGGTAAATCAATAGAAGTAGTAGTAAGAAGTGTTTGGTCTGTTATGTTCCTGGTCAGAGTATAAGAAGTAAGTAAAATCCACATTAAATTGGGAGAAGAATTCAAATTATTGGGCTCCAGGCGTTTTAAACCACATGATGAATAAAAAGAACTTGCTTCTAGAAATTATAGAATTGAGAAACACAATTAATGAATTTAAAACTTAATGAAAGTAATACATAGTGAAATAAAAGTAACTAGATAGAGAATTAGTGAAAAATAATATATATCTGAAAAATTTCTATAGAATGCAGAAGGCAGAGATCAAGAGATGGAAAATAAGAAAGGTCAATAAATGTGAAAATTGACTCATAAGGGCCAAACATGTATCTTGTCAGAATTCCAGAAGGATGAATTTATATATCCTCTATAAATCAATAATAATAACAAGGATAGTGATAATGATATCCAACATGTGGAGTAAAATAAAGCGATAAAGAGGTAAATGTTTGGGCAGCAATAACTGCACCCTGGCAGGAAGTGACTTGAATTACATTCAAAGGTCTTTCTACTGTTGGACTCAGGGTAAAGAAATTGATTACTATCAGACTTTGCTAAGAATCCATATAGCAAATTCAAGAATAATAACTAAAAAGAAAATTTGAATGTTTATATTCTAAAGTGACAAAGGGGAAAAATGGAAAGAAAAGAAGAAAAAATTCAGTCAATCTAAACGAAGGCAATTATTGGAAATTCTAATTAGGAGGCCATTAGATAGATTGAAATAGCCCCAGCATTTTACATTTTACATTTCCACAAAAAGCAAACTGAAGCCCAATGCAAACATTAGAACTAGACTTCACTAGTCAGAAACTGCCACCAAAACTCTAACTGGAGATTTCTCACTCTAAGCACTAAATTATTTCTTCCTTGTCTTCATGTCTTTGCCTACAAAACCCATGCTGCTGCCTTGGGACTTTTGAACCTTTCCTGGTTCTGAGTGCCAGGAAAATTGGTGAATTTTTTTGCTCAAATAAAGTCTGTTGAATATTTATTTTAACTAAATTATTTTAACATAAGAAAAGAGAAAAAGAATCACAAAATTTTGGACTAGTGACAAAGTACAAAATACAGTCATAGAAATAAATCTAAATATATCAAAAAAAACACTGTAAACTGACATGAATTGTCTGATTAGATGCTTTGAAAAGTCCAAACTATGTACTCTTTCCAAAAGACATATGTAATTCAAAAGCACACAGAGGACAAAGAAAAGAACTGACAAGTTATTAGATTGGACTACATTAACTTGCCAATTTTTGATTTATAAAGCTGTCAATTTCATATAGTTTTAGCTAATCAAATAGTATTAGACAATGTAGACTTAACACAGAAATTATTTTTATCTCAATTCATTATGTTTCATTAATTTAAGTTAAATCCACTGGGAGAATATACCTACCGCTTGAGAACATAAAGGCAGAGATTAAAAATATGAGAAAAATGGTGACAAAATTCCAGGGAAAACCAGAAATATCTAACATTATAATGACAGATTTTTACACTACTTTTTCAGCTATTGATAATTCAATTAGCAAGTATACAGACAATTTGAATGACATAATTAAGAAGAATAATCTTGTAGTCATACAAATTTTTTTCTGCTAGAGTATAAAAATGTTTTCCCAAGACCATAAAGAAGTTCTTTTTTGGAAATCAATCATCTTTGAGACCATAAACCAGCCTCAATAAAATTCAGCTGTGTAGCCTAGCGATATAATTCGTTGGTGGTAGACCAAGTAAGTTTCAGTGAACTTTAATGAATCAATGTTTTCGAACCTTTTTTTGGTGACAGTGCAATTAATCAAGACATCAATAAAGAATAACATTTTAAAAATCCCATGTTTTGAAAATTTAAAACATTTCTTTGAGTAAATCAGGCCAAATATAGTAAGAAAGGAGTAAATTATTGAGTGAAACAAGATACAAAAGGATGAGTATGAGATACCAACTTTTAAAATTTTTAAAAAAATCAGCAAAATTAAAATCATGTTATGAAGAAAGACTAATTAAAAATTAAAACTCAGCCTAGTGGGTACTACTGGTGCAGAGTGGAGAAATGGTATTGCTAACATTTTTTTTTCATTGATGTTGTGTTGGTGTTTTCTTGGTGTGTTCATAACTTGCATACATCAATTACATTCCTCTGGCATATCAAGTGTTCTAAAGTAAAAAATCCAAATCAATTATCCTTTGTCTTTATTAAATTGACAAATTCATCACTGCATGCTAATTTTTCTAAATATTATCAAGTAATTTCTCCCTTTTTCGAAATCATATTTTATACTTTTTACTCCCAATGCTTTTCTCTTTATTTTGCTTATTTTCATTCATGATACTGTATTATTTTAGTGTATTAGTTTAGTTTTTTTTTTTTTTTTTTTTGGACTATTTGTTCCACTTCACGATAAAATCCATGTTACTATTATTTCCCATTTATCTCTGTCCTACCCATTTTCTGCACTTCTTGGCTGGGCACTGTGACCCCAGAGGCTAAAGACTGCATATCCTTGGCTTCCTTGTTCTCTCATACTTGCATTGGGGTTCACCCAGTGGGATGCTCTGGTAGGAGATTGCAGGGTAGAAAGATGAAGATTTTGGGACACTTCCTCCCTCAATTTTCCATCTTTAGACTGTATCTTTGTCCCTCACAACTTCTTCCAGGCAGCTCCAGGTCTCAGAGTCTCATGTTTTCTCCAACATTATGTACCCTTTGCTTCTTCAATATTAGGTGTGGTAGTAGCTTCCCACTGTTGGTGTTCTTGGGTTGACTGAATCTTCCTTATTTCCAAAACATTTCCCAACATACATAAATAGTTGTTTCATTAAAATAACTTACTTTTGTAATACTTGGGGCAAATTTTGTTTCCTTCCATAGTTTTGTTACACATTTGTTCTATCTCATTCACTGCTGTTCCCTCAACATCTGGAACAAGAACTTACAAAGTAGAAACAACAACAAAAAGGAAGAAACTCAAGAACTCTTGGTCAGTAAGAGCTAGATAGACTCATACCTTAGAGTCTGAAAGGGATTTAAGGGATATACAATCAGATGTTTTCTCATAGAGATGTGTAAATGGAGGTGTGAAGAAGCCCAGTTCACTGAAGAAGGAATCTAGATTCCCTCCATAGTTCTGGTGGTGATAGATGACTTGTTGACCATAATACACTGCAGAAAATTGACAGGTGATTTCATCTAAGCAGCAGCTGCTGACGAGGCCAAGTTAAGTTTGGGAGATTGACTCAAGGAAAATATCCATCTACTGGCTAGCAGCACCCAGAGATGGTTGGCATGATGTCAACCATCAAACAAAATGGCTGTCAAAACAAAATGATGGTAAGTAAATAACACATCAGGTTCTCCTCTCTAGAGAATTTAAGTTCAGACTACAAGGAGGGTATTCCAGTTGGTAATACATGCAGATACTGAAAAAGACACAGAAGTCAAGTAAGAGCATCTATGAAATGGCACTGGTCATGAGAGTCTATAAATACATACAGTCTGTGAGTACTTACAAGTTCAAAGTGAAGATACCACAAGGAGGCAGAAATTAAAAGATATCCAGAAGTATAGATAGAAAGCTGAGTCACCATATAGAAAGAGATTGGCTAACTAGAATGATAAGTTAACACTGGAAGTAAAATAACATGAATCCTAAATCATATTCCAATTCCCAATCTATTCCTTTTTTGCAGCATCCAGACTATACCTGTAACTGGGTTAGCAGGGATGTCTTTTGTTCTTTTTTGCATGTATATTTTTAAAACAAATCCCTTGTTATTTTGGGTTCTAGAAAATATAAAACCTTAGTGGAAAACCAAAGCTTCTGATTCCTAATTTGGTATTGTTTCCACCACACCACTGACATTGAGTTAATAAAATTTTAATCTTATTTATGATTTCATCCAGGTCACTTCAGGTTAGTTCAAAGAAAGCTAAAACAAACATTCTTTGATAGTTTGCCAAAGAATGGTTGCTTGTCAAGTTTTTCTTTTCAAGTTAGTAAGTGTGAATTTTGGAGAACACTGACACAAACCAGAATAATTCAAAGAAAAGACTCAAAAATGCTAACAGTTTAACACACACACATACACACATATACACACACACATATATGTTATATATATGATGCTATATATACGATCTAAATTATATATATGTGACCTAATCTATAATGTTATATATGATCTAAATTATGACTGGAGAAATAGAAAAATAAAAATGTAAGGATAACAATGAAGAGAATGGCCTAAAAGTTCAGTAATTTCATTTTTCCAAAAGTTTAATTCCCAGTATCCAAAATCCTCAGCAGAACTGCTTAGGGAATGGAGTCTCAGGAGCAGAGTCGGTGTGACAGAGAAAGAAGACAGAGGATGAAGTGGTAACCCACTCGGCAGGGACAGAAAGGAGAGCAGTCAGCTCAGGGGTGTGTTCAAGAGCAGCCTGGCACCAAGCAAGGCATGCTTTTGAGTGGAATCCATAAAGTGGTGTTTAGTATGGGAGAAATGTAGGGGGTGTCATTTATCCTGGAGTCCCAAAGCCCTTGACAGGATATTTTCTTGAAGATTCTTTCACAAAAAGTGAACTCAAATTGCCTTGAAAATTGGCTGATGAGTTCAAAATAAAAGCAAATGCATGTAGTTCTAGAAAAGTACTATAAAATGACAAAGAAATTGATGTCGTTTTTTAGTGTTCTCACATTTTCAAAAGTTACCTGAAAGTAGACTTTTGTTTTAATGCAGTCATTTAAACTTACTGTGTGTTCAATACTGAATTAGGTACTTTGAGTGCAGAGGCCATATTTTTGGCACCAGAATGAAGGAGGATTTTATGTTGCTTCTGGGTGTAAGAGGTGGTGAAATGCCATTTGGAGACCAATTTACTAGAATTTCGGGAATGTTCTTTGTGGTGTACAGGAATTTCAGACCAACCTTTTTAAAACAGGATGATTCTAGAAAACTTAGGACATGATAACCAGCTGTGAGATATAAGCTTACTGATAACAAGGAGCTTCCCAGCCAGGAAAGAAATTGTGTCTTGTTCACCTATCACAAAGGTGATGTAAGGACACTGGAAACCTGGAGAGGGCAGGGTGTGAACATTGTTTCAGGTTTTGTTGAGTCTGTGTTTCCCCTTTCTATACCTTTTTTTTTTTTCCCCTTCCTATATCCTGGGAAAATTTAAAATATGAATTAAATCATGTCATTTGTCTTAAAAACCTTCAAGGGCCTTTCAGTGCACTCTGAAGGTAATTCAGAGATCTTATTAATCATATTTTCTACCTGCCCTGCTCAATTTCTTGTGTGTCTGGCTCCTTTTAGCAATTCAACATATGCTGAAAACAATGAATGAATGAATGATGAATAAAGATATACATGGTATAAAAATATTACCAGATATTGAGCCTGAATTTTCTTTCTTTTTCTTTTAACTGAGCTACCTCTTTCTTGCATGGTTGTAGAAATGTATTGACAATAATAAGCAATTTAGTTTATAGGTAACTAATATTTCTAGTGCCTTGATCTAGTTTGTCTGCCAGAATCAAGAATGCATTTCTTCTAACCACATTGTAATCTTCAGATCCATTCTATACATGGTTATGCAAATTTCATTCTGTACAACCTTAAGGAATGCCTGATTAGCTCTATACAGGGGAATCCTGAGAACTTTTTCTTATGTAAGAAATTGGTAAGGATTTAAGGCCTTGAAAATAGGAACTAAGTTTATTCATCTTTCTAATCTCTTCAGGGTTTGTTATCATACCAACAGCATTAGAAATAATTGATCTATTATGTATTGATGTAATGGAAATTTTAAATAATCATGTGGACTTACATATGTTCTCTTTTTGAAATTATTTCAGTTCACAAACTAATATGTTAATAATGCATAGTCAGTTTATCCCAAAAAGTCAAAGTAGGGAATCATGAAAATGATTCCTATATGCCTTAAACTCTTTTTTTTGTTTTGTTTGTTTTAACTTATACTGTGTAGTATGCCTTCATTTATCAGTTTTTTAAGCCAAGGCTCAGACATATTACTTGTCTATGAATCTACTGATAAAAGTTCTCATTTATTTTATTACATCAGTTAGAAGCCTAAGATGTTGACCTAAACCCCCATATTCTTAAAAGCAGAGCAAGAAATGAAAGATACTTCTGATATAATAAAATAACCCTTTTAGATATTTTTATTTTCTTTCCTCTTATTCTTGTATCATCCTCCTGTCCACAACAGTTTGACAGTGAATTTTTAAGTCATTGAATTTTTCCAAACTATTTAACTTCCAATTGATGGATACAACTCTTTTTCTCCTACTTAAATTCAGTTAGTTAAATTAAATAGGTTAATTATTTAATAGTCTAATTATTTAATAAACTAATTAAGTTCATTTGTTAATAGTTTATTAAATTAAGTTACCAGTACAACCATCATAAATAGGTTGGGAACCAACTTGATCTGCTCTTAGTAAGCATAGAATTCAATGGTAGGAACAGAATGTCCACCTTCAAATCCCAGAGGGCAGGAGCTAGCAATAAAGTCAAGACTATTAACAAAAGTACAGATGGGATAATTTCTATTGTTTCAAAATTGTGCTTTTATGATTAACAAATAACATCAAGATAATGAAGATAACCTGAAGAGTAAGTACAACATATCTGAAAAGACTCCAGTATTTAGGCCACAAAGAACTCGACACGGACCTCATATTGCTCTTTACTCTTCTAGGATGTGACTGTGACTTCAAGAGAGAGAGAATGGTCTATGTGTGTCATGCAAGATCCTTTACACACTATTCAGGCAAGATAGTGTTGACTTTAAGAAATGGTGACCAAGGTGGTTTTCTAGAGCAAGTGGAAGAGGTGTGAAATGCACATACACTTGTGAAATCCACAATCATTTGCACTTGATGCTCGTGGTGTTAATGAGAGTAACTTTTGCATTATGGCACATTTAAAGGGATTTTCAGGACCATTATCTCATTTGAGACTCACACCCCTGTGAGCTCAATACTGCAGATATAATCACTAACCTAGTTTCAAAAATGAGAAAACTAAGACCCCAGGAGATGAGGTGATTTATCTAAGACTCTGTAATATGAGTACCCAACTGTAACTCACATCACTTTCAAATGCTGTTTTTCTCTACTACAGCATGCTGTATCATAAAGGGTCTTGAGCAGGAAGGCTCAAGAGGGAACAAAGCACTGAATAATTGACATTGGTCTCTACACTGAAAGTGCATTTATCTCTGTACATGCTACCCTTCCCCACTCCGCTGAGGTAGGAGAGCTGAGATTGTCTCCTCTTTGAATGGCAGTCTTCCTCACCTAGTGTGTGTCTGATGACATCAATTTGTCTGAACTGAATTGTAAGAGATGAAGCCTTATTCATTTTAAGAGCACATTCTAGGAGCATGATTGTGCTATTTATAAGTGAAAATTGATGTTTTGTGAAAATGGAAGAAAGAAAAACTTGGAGATTTGAGGAGGGAGAATAATACTTTGGTATCTTTTCAAGAGAAACTCATGATAGTTTGTTATAAAATTTATTCCTACATAGTCAGAGATTTTATGCTTACCTCTTAAGTCTATGGTTTTTCTATTTTTTAATTCACTATTTTGTTCTTTGTTATTTTATTAATGTTTTCATTTTGATTTGTGTTATGTTTTCTACTTTTGTTTAAATATTCATTTATTTTGTTTTAAAATATTTTAAAATATCAGTATTAAAAACACAAGTTTTCTTCTATTTGGTGTAGGGTCTCTGCTAATTCCTAGGTCCTTGATCCATTTTGAGTTGAGTTTTCTGCAGGGTGAGAGATAGAGGTTTAATTTCATTTTACTACATTTGGATTTCCATTTTTCCCAGCACCATTTGTTGAACAGGCTATCTTTTCTCCATTGTGTGTTTTTGGCTCCTTTGTCTAGTATAAGGTGACTGTATGTGGGTTCATCTCTGTGTCTTCTATTCTGTACCATTGATCTGCCTGTCTATTTTGGTGCCAATTCCATGCTGTTTTTGTTACGATTGTTCTGTAGTATAGTCTAAGGTCTGGTATTATGATATCTTTTGCTTCACTCTACCTGCTAAAGATTGCTTTGGCTATTCTGGGTCTCTTATTCTTCCAGATGAATTTCACAAATGCTTTCTCTATTTCTATGAGGTATGTCCTTGGGATTTTAATTGGAATTGCATTGAATTTGTGTAGCACTTTGGTAGTATGGGCATTTTGACAATATTAATTCTGCCTATCCAAGAACATGGGAGATCTTTCCATCTTCTAAGGTTTTCTTTAATTTCTTTCTTTAGTGTTCTGTAGTTTTCATTGTAGAGGTATTTCACCTCTTTTGTTAGATTAATTCCCAAGTATTTCATTTTATTTTTTTGAAGCTATTGTGAACGGAGTGGTTTTCCTAATTTCTCTCTCAGAGAATTCATCACTTATGAATAGAAATGCATTAGATTTATGAGTGTTTATTTTATCTTGTTACTTTTCTGAATTCATGTATTAGTTCCAGAAGTTTTCTGGTGGCATTTTTTGGATCCTGTAAATATAGAATCATATCTTTGGCAAATAGTGATAACTTGAGTTTTTATTTTCCTATTCATATCCCTTTAATTTCTTTGGTCTGTCTAATTGATCTGGCTAGTGTTTCAAGGACCATGATGAATAGAAGTGGTGAAAGAGGGCATCCCTGTCTTGTTCCAGTGTTTAGAGGGAATGCTTTCAGTTTTTCTCCATTTAGAATGATGTTGGTGGTGGGCTTAGCATAGATAGCTTTTACAATGTTGAGGTTACTATGCCTATTTTTTCTAGTGTTTTGAGCATGAAGGGGTGCTGTATTTTATCAATTGCTTTCTCAGTATCTATTGAAATCATCATATAATTCTTAACTTTAAGTCTAATGATGTGATGAATTGCATTTATTGATTTCTGGATGTTGAACCAACCTTGCATCCCTGGGATAAACCTGACTTGATCATGGTACACTATCTTTTTAATGTTTTTGTATCCAATTTTCAAGGATTTTGTTAAGGATTTTTGCATCTATGTTCATCAGTGATATTAGTCTAAAGTTTTCTTTACTTGAGGCATCTTTGTCTAGTTTTGGTATCAGAGTGATACTAGCTTCATAGAATGAGTTTGGAAGGGTTCCCTCCTTTTCTATTTCCTGGAATACTTTGAGGAGTATTGGTATTAGTTTTTCTTTAAAGGTCTTATAGAACTAGGCTGAGAATTCATCTGGTCCCAGGCTTTTCTTTGTTGATAGGCTTTTGATGGCTTCTTTTATTTCAGTGCTTGCAATTGAAAAAGTAGGCCCGAATCTTCATCATGTAGGCTTAAAACCAGACTTCCTTAACAAGACTCCCAAAATTCAAGAAGTCAAAGTAAGAATCAATAAATGGGATGAATTCAAACTAAAAAGCTTTTTCTCAGCAAATGATACAATCAATAATGTGAAAAGAGAGCCTACAGAGTGGGAGAAAATCTTTTCCACACACACTTCAGATAGAGCAAAAATCTCCAAAATTTATGAAGAACTTACAAAACTTAACACCAAAAATACAAAGAACCCAGTCAATAAATGGGCCAAGGAACTGGACAGACACTTTACAGAAGAAGATATACAGGAGATTAACAAATATATGAAAAAGTGTTCAACATCTTTAATAATTAGATAAATGCAAATTAAAACAACTCTAAGATTTCATCTTACTCCAATTAGAATGGCTACTATTAAGAATACAAGCAACAATAGGTATTGGTGGATGTTTGGGGGAAAAGGCACACTTGTACATTGCTGGTGGAATTGAAAATTGGTGCAGCCACTCTGGAAAGTATGAAGATTCCTCAGAACACTTGGAATGGACCCACCTTTTGACCTAGTTATCCCACTCCTCAGTTTATATCCAAAGGACTTAAAATTAGCATACTACAGTAATGCAGCCACATCAATGTTTATAGCAGCTCAATTCACAATAACTAGATTGTGGAACCAACCTAGATGTACTTCAACAGATGAATGGATAAAGAAACTGTGGTATATATACAGAATGGAATATTATTCAGCCATAAAGAAGAATAAAATTATGGCATTTTCAGGTAAATGGATGGAATTGAAGAATATCATACTATGTGAAATAAACCAATTCCAAAAAAACCAAAGGTTGAATGTTTTCCCTGATAAGTGGATGATGATACATAATGGGGGTTGGGGGTTGGGGGTAAGAGAAGAAAGGAGGAACTTTAGATTACATAGAGGGAACTGAGGTGGGGAACGGGCAGGGGCATGAAAGATGGTGGAATGAGACAGACATCATTACCCTTATGGATGATTACATGTACCATAGAAATGGAAAGTTGTACCCATCTGTGTACAATGAATCAAAATGCAGTCTGTAAAAATAAAAAATAAAAAATAAAAATAAAAAAACCACAAGTTTTTGAATTTATCAGAATACAAATTTGCTATGTATTAAAAGTTTTTGAAAATTAAAATAATTATGTATTTTTTATTATAAAATTCATTCAGTACATAAAAGCATGGATAAAATAGAATCACTGTGGTAGTAGTATAGGAGAGGAATCCAAAAATAACGATCTACAGGCCAAATCTACATTACTGTGTAGGTTTGTAAAATGTTTTTTGGTACATAGCCATGCCCTTTTGTTTGCATACTCCGTGTAGCTCAGACAGAGTTGAGTAGCTTTGGCTTGCTTTTAGAAGTCCTTTACCAGAAAAGTTCGCAGTTTCCTAAATTAGAGAAAATGAAAAATATTTTGGTCTTTCTTTCCAGTTCAATCTGTTTATCTTTGATATAAAAATTAATCAGCATCATTCTACCTGGGGTTAATATTTTAAATGGCGCCCACAATGAAAATTTTTTTCCTTGACTATTTGTGTCAATTAATATGCTTAGGTAAAAAGAAAAGAAAAAACCCACCACCACCAACACATGTTAATTTTCTATATGTTCTTCAGTTGAATGTAATATTTAGATGTAATTCTGAACAGTGAGACTCCATCAGTTATTGACGTCTACAGAACACACAAATGTAGGGTCTTAAATGTTTAAGCTTTCTGGGTAGTCCTGCTGGTCTTGGCAGTCTCAGCAGATCATACTGGGCTTGTGTGGGCCAGTGGGCAGCTGTGGGTTGGTGGGCAACCTGGCTTGGGAGGCCCCAGAGAGGACCACTCAGCTTTTCTCCATGTGTCTTCCGTATCCCTACAGCTGGTTAGCTAGGCATGCTTTCATGGCAGTGCCAGTCATCCAAGAGAGAAGACAGAAATGTGCAAGTTCATTTTCAAGTTTCTATTGTGTCAAGTTCGTTGCTGTGCTGTTGTCAAATTAAGGCACGTGGCCAAACTTGCAATCATAATCAAAAAAGCATGGATATAGGAGATATGAAAAACAGGTCTAGAAATGCTTATTTTTAGATACATAAAGGTAAAAGTCCGTGGACAGAGCATCCCTTCCCAAACAAATAAAATATTTCTTCTGCCTGAAGTACAGATATGAGGTCTGGTGGAGGGGCTACCCTCTTGTGCCTCTGAGGTGACAAATATAAGAACAAATGCCCTTCACTTTATTAGTTATGGTGGGGATATAAAGATAGACCCTGCATCCCAGACCCACTTTTGAGTGGTTGTGGAATGAGTCTACTGGATGAGACAAATAAAGCCAACAGCATTCCACTACTAAAATAGGTCTCTATTAAATACTGCCAAATATTTTTTCAGTCCACAATATATTGATAGAACTTTTTATTAGTACATATAAATCTAGCTTATTTAAAAAATGACTTCTTGGGGCTAGGGTTGTGGCTCAGTGGCAGAGCATTTGCCTAGCACATGCGAGGCACCAGGTTTAATTCTCAGGACCGCATGTAAATAAATAAAATAAAGGTTCATTGCCAACTAAATAATAATAATAATAATAATAATAATAATAATTAAAGAAATAATAAAAAATAAAAAATTACTTCTTAAATCTGGCTCTACTAACACTTATTTAACCAATCTCCTCTTCAAGATAGTTCACAGATAATAGTTCACGGATTTTCACTATTACAAAGAATACTTCCATGATGATCCTTGAAAACATCTTTGCACACTTCTTATGATGTCTTTATAGGACGTACTCCTACAAGAGAAATTTTGGAAGTTGAACATATTCATTTCACAATTTTAGACATATGGCAAGTTAATCCTGCCAAAAATACTGGTAAAACTTACCCTCCTATCAACAGCTTATGAGAATATTTATTTCCTTCCAAACTAATACAAAATTGGGTTTTGACAATCTTTAAATATTTTACCAATGTATTAGAAAAAATCTTGTATTTGTTTTAATTGATTATTCTTTGATTTTTAGTGATCGCCTCATTTCCACACATTTGATATTTACATTTCTTTTATGAATTTTCTCTTTATCTTTTATCCATTTCTCACTATCTTGCACTTGTTCTCATATGATTATATGATTATTGATTATTGATTTGTACATTACATATATTCTCTCTATTTTTTTTTGTTTGTTGTTAATGTATCTTTTTTATGAAGTCCATTTTTGTTCAGAAAAAGTCTTCGGTATTTAAAAGGCTTCTAAGATTTATTTGTGCATATAAATCCCTTTGTTAACACTATGGCAATATTTTCCCATATTTTCTTTCCTTATTCTTGTGTTTTTAAAATTCAGTCATGTACTGCTTAACGATCAGGATACGTTCTGAGAAATGTGCCCTTGGGCGATTTTGTCCTTGGGCCTACATTGTGGAGCATTCTTACACAAGCATTCTTACACAGGTGTAGGTCAATCACCCCTCCTGGTCTCTTGCTGCAGTCAATCAGACGTGGTGAAGGAGCGGAGGCTGTGACCAGTGTACCACGTAGCACAGCGTACTGCTTTACAGTGTTTCTTTTTATTTTTATGAGCAGGAGTACCCTCTTAATAAAAACATTGTTAATAAGTAAAAAAGCAGTTGTTTATAATCCTTATCAGGTAGTATGTACTGCATTTATTTGCATTTGACATACTTTTATACAACTGAGTAGTACAGTTGTATAAAAGTATCACCAGTATCACCACGAACAAGTGGGTATTGTGTGTCCCAGGGCAATGTGACTGAGCAATAAGAAATTTCCTGCTCCCTTGTAAACTGGTGTTCTACCCTTGAATTTGCAGTTCAGCGTTGACTGAAACATCATTTTTGCAGTGCATAACTGAGCCTGTCTTTAATTCATTTGGAATTTTTATGTTGTATGTTGGCAGAAATATGATTTTATTTCAAGCAGATGACTATTTGTAAAAGTGGCCTTTAGCTTATGTGTGCATTTTCATGTTATCTTTGTCAGCTAATGATGATTCTTATTTTGGCTTTGAAAAAACCAGCAGCAAGATTTTATCTTTATCTTTATGATCTGCAAATATCTAACTAACAAAAGGATTTTAAAGATTTGCAAAGATTTCCTATGATAACAGGCAATTTGGAGAAATAACTTTATTTCTACAAGTACTTTTTCGTGAATTCTTCACTTTTATGGCAATACGCTAAATGTATGATATTTGTGTGTGTGTGTGTGTGTGTGTGTGTGTTGCCATGACATAGATATAAACCTATGTTAATATTTAATTTACTATTTCATTTATTGTTTTTGTTTCATGTATATTTTCTATATTCCTGAGCTTTCTTTTGACAATTTAATATTTTCCTAGAAAACAATCAATTGAATTCATGACTTCAGATTTATTTCCAGAGTATATAAAATATTCTTCTACACTTATTTTTTAATATTTGATTACTTTCATATGTATATATTATTTAGTGCACTGGGACAGTTACATTTTTTAAAATTGTTAAAAAGCCATACTAAAAAATAAATTTTGTTGTAGATAGACACAATACATTTATATTACTTACTTATTTTTTCATGTGGTGCTAAGGATGGAGCCCAGGACCTCACACGTGCTAGACAAGCGCTCTAGCACTGAACCACAACACCAGACCACCCTGCCCTTTTCTAAAATGACTTTTCCACTTACTCTAGAGCAGCTTTCTCTCCACATGGTAAGAGGACAGGCAATGCCATACTGAGATGATTGTAGAGGAGGGAAAACTTATTTTCCCTTTGACTGTTCTGCGTTTGTCAGCTGGAGTCCTACAAATTAGGATGGCGGAGGAGATGGGTGGAGTTGGTGTTGGACTCACCAGGCCCAGCAGGCTTTGAGCCCTGACCACACTGGCTTGGGAGATGGGGAGGCAGTGTGTGCAGTGAACGCCATCAGGAGCCAGCGCTTCCTCTGCACATGAGACATGTATGGTTGATTGGTTGACGGTTGGTCCTCCAAAAATTAATATGTTCTCTTTTATATTTTTGAATACATTTTGTACTTCTTTTCCTTCTTCTCTTGATGAGTGGTTGGTCTTTTAAAAGTATTTTTCCACCCACCTACAATTTACTTACATATGTATTTACCAGTTCTAATTTCTGTTTTCTAATTCAATTTTAATTTCTTGTTTCTTCCTTATTCATTACTTCATTTTGCCTTTCTCAGGGATTTTCTTATTTCTCTAGTTCTCAAACTGAATGTCTGAATTACTGTTAAGTGTTATAAGTGTGTAAGACAGTTCAACTTCTACTATGTACTTCTTTGACCATATGTCTGTTCTAAAAATGATGTGTTTTATCGTTTTCTAATTGGTCTGTTTTGTTAATTTTGATTTATTCTTTCTGTAATAAATTTTGTGAGTTTTCACATTTTTAAGAGGTTGGGTTGTTTATTTTCCATTTCAACAGTATTAATGTACTACTTGCTAGTCTATTGAATTCTAGATGAAGAAATGATCTGAATTATTTGTACCCTTTGGTACCTATTAGGTCTTTCCTTGAGAATTAATATATAGTGAACTATTATAAATGATCTCCAAGTACTTTGTAGTACATACTTGGATAGAAATATGCAAAGTGCATAATGTCATGTGAGTGTGTTGTACCTTGCTATAAAATATATAAAAACCTATATTAGCAACTTATATTGTTACGTTACTTGGACTGAGCCTGAATTCCCTTTATCTGAGGACCCCATGATGCTGTCAAAGCAGGTTTCCAGGTTCCATTTCTAAAGATTTTGGTTTGAATGAGTCTAAAATCTAGCGCCCCCCTCTATAGTAAGCACACCTCCTGCTGAATAGGAGATAGAAGCAGCTCAGCATGAAGCCCTGAACATTCAGATCTTTTGTTTGACATTTTGTGTTGATTTACTCAGTCAGCTGATTTTGCTTAGCAGTTAACTATATTTTTCTGTCTTTCCCCTTTTTGATCTGTGTTAGAGATATGAGGACTCACTGGCACTCTGTGCTGTATTTTAGATTTTGTTAAACACTTATTGTTTGGGTTCTCGTCATTTTCTAGTATCGTTGGGCATGGAGTTTTCTCAATCGTATATTGTTTTGCTGTTTTAGTGGTTTTGGAGAAATAATTTCCCTGTGCTTTGACAAAAGTTCTTTTTAATTTTTTCCTTCATTCTGCTACTACTCCTATTCATCTCGGTCTATAATTTTGTCTCTTCTTTTATCTATTTCTTTACAAAGTCTGTATTTCCCTGCATTTTCTCCTCTGCAAAACATTTTCTGCCTAATAAAAAAGGTCTGGATTCAATCTTCTTAATCTAGTTATAGCATGCCACATTTGTATTTTTCATTTTAAAAACACTCTTCTTTCATAATTTTCCTATTTTCTCATCATTTCTATTTTATTTGAGTAACAGATTTATGGAAGTTTGATCCCAGACAACCCCAAACAGTAGTTTGGTTTTATTATTATGTCCACTACATATTTGCCATGCTAAGTGAAATAAGACAAACCCCAAATACCAAAGGCTGAATGTTTTCTCTGATATGCAAAAGCTAATTCACAATAAGGGATCAGGGATAGGGAAGAATAGAGTTACTTTATATTAGGTAGAGGGGAGTGAAGGGAGGGGAAAGAGTATGGGGGAAGGAATGATAGTAGAGTGAAACAGACATTATTACCTCACGTACATGTGTGACTGCAAGACTAATGTGACCCTGCAATATGTATAATCAGAAAACTGAGAGATTATGCTCTATTTATGTATGATCTATCAAAATGTATAAATGCATTCTAGGATCATGTACAACTAATTAGAGCAAAACAAAATATAAAAATTAAAAACAAATAAATAAATATTTCCCAAGGGGTTTTTCAGAGCTTTCCTTTAAAACATAAATTGGACAATTTAGCCATAGCATACACTTACTGTTCCACACTTCAGATATTTAGCAACCTGAGAATGGTAGGAAGAGAGTTGAATCCCTTTTTGGTCACCACTGGATACCCTGACAAAATTCTGGGAAGTATTTCCTATTGTTGAATGATACCAGAGTCTAGTTTAAAAAGGTAGAGATTATTCTCTTCTGACAACCAATTTAGACATCTATTATGGAGTCACCTTCTTCAGACTGAACCAGTCACACAAGTGAAAGAGTACTTAAGAGGAATATCCTGGAGCCTTTCTATTTCTTCATAGAAAACATTCACATTTCACGTTCTATGAAAATGGCAGGATTCGGCTGGTCACTCACCCATGGTCCAGTCTTATCTCCAGACTTTTCCCCACTCAGCACATGTTTTAATTACAATATAATATACCACACTGCTCCTTTCAGATAAAGAAATTTAAAAGAGACTTTCAGTAAGTCAACTAGCTCGAAGGTTAGAGATAAGTTGTGAATATAGGCAACCCAATCCCAGAACCTAGACTCTTTATGACTGTATTATACCTTCCTTCCACCAGTATCTGTGGAGTGCAGAAGACACAAAACCCTGAGCTGGCAGGAGATCATACTATGATTTCAGGGAGAACATGACATGTTTAGATCTATGGACAACACTTAAGCCTTGTTTAAACAAAGGACTCTATCCCCTTACCCTTTTTTTTGGTAACTATTATTATTTTTTTAAAAAATTTGTATTTGTTCTAATTAGTTACAGATCACAGTTGAAAGCATTTTGATGAATCATACATAAATGAAGTATAATTTCTCACTGAAGTCTCTCAATTTATATGCTTGCTTCTTCCTTACCACTCTCTTCTGAAAGTGTTTATAAACACCATCATAGCTAAAAGAAATACATCAAGAGAGGGCAAGGAAAAAGGAGGCACGACATGAACCTTCTACAGATGGATTCATCAGTCCCTGCATTATTGAACATTGATTAAATAGAGTCATGATTTCTTTGTTATTTTTCTAGGAAATGGGCCCAACTGTTTCTGGGAACACTCTAAAACAAGAGAGTTGCTTTGTAACTTGTTATAGGTCTGCTCTTTCAGATGCCTGATAAATATATGATTAAGATGAAGCCATTAGTAGATGAAACATTCTTTTCAGTTCTTTTGTTTTCCTACCTGCAGTGGATGTTTTTCCAGGGTACAGGGAGTATCGTGACTCAGTTGTCTCAGAGAAGCACACAGCATTTTCCTGTAACTACTCGGTCAGAGGTCAGGGGTGTTGACCAGTCAGGGTTATGCTGTCCATTCCTGTGCTGTGAGGTGTTTTCTCTTGTCTATATCTTGACGCTAATATGAAGCCGTCTAAGTTCCCCTTGCGGCGCTCATTGACTGGTTTCTGAAGCAGTGGAAGCATCCTTTCACTGCTTGAAGATCTGAGGCTTCTGTGGGGGAGCTAGTGGAACCAAAACATTTATCTGTTTATTTCAGAAATAATTGGGGAATGCAGCTATGCAAGTGAAATCTTACACCCACAGACTGTGAGGGATGGTGGTACAGGGCATGAAACTCCAACCTTCCTGCCTGGAGTTCTGACAGGACTCATTGATCACATGCTCTTGACTATGTGCTGCTCATAGCCAGCCTTCAATTTTTTTCCCACATCCCATAGACTAATAAATTTTCTAAGTCTAGGATAGAATAATCCAAATTAATAAAAGTAATCAAGCACACGTTTATTTGACATTCTTGCCTAGAGCAACAAACCATTCAAGCAGTTCTTATGATTCTTTTGTTTTTCTTATTTATTTATTTATTTATTTTTTACAGACTGCATTTTGATTCATTTGTACACAAATGGGGTACATCATTTCGCTTCTATGGTTGTGCACAATGTAGATCCGTACCATTCATGTAATCATACATGTACATAGGGTAACGATGTCTGTCTGTCCTTATGATTCTTAAGTTTTATTTTCATATTCAACAGTTTTCAACAATCCTTCAAGATTTTGCCATACTGCTTAGCTATTTAGCTTATCACACAAATGAGAAAATTTAAGTGATAGTTGTCATTGTACTTGCTATTATATTTCTGAATAAATGTAGAATGCAGAGTATCTTGATCTGTCTTTTGGATAGTTTTCTTGGTTTTGGTAGTCATAAACTGATTTCCATCATTCCATTTGGAAGGACTGTTACCACTTATTGAAAACATTGTTTCTAGGCATTTTACATCATTACCCTTAATTCCCCCAAGAACCCTAACAGGCATATATAATAATTCTGTTTTCCCAATAAATAAATTGAAGTCTAACTAATAAGTTGTGGAGCTTCTCTGTGAACCTAAGATTTGACTCAGTACTCTGTCAAAGTAACAATGGAAGTTTAATTTATATCAAAAGAAGAATATCAATGCCAATAAAAGTTCACAGGGTTTGAAGAAAATAACCATAAACCAACATAAGTAGTTTCACTTTACTGTTTCTCACATAGGCTTGTATTTGGTTCTTGTAAGTTTTTCTTAGATTTTTCTTCATGCATAGCCTACTTCTATGTAATATGACATGAAAGGAAGAATCAATATTCAGAATCCAATAATTTTTGTATTATTAAAGGTCGATATCAAATCCAGATAATTAAGGTTTCTAGACTTTTAGAAAGGAGAAAGTAAAAAGGAAATCTTATTTAAAGAGAATTAAAGAAACTTCCCCAAAATCCAACAGCACAGGGGATGTCCATTAACTTTGAATAAAAATTCAAAAATTCAATTAACAAGAATAAAAATTCAAACAGTTCACTAATTGAAAATCCAGTCTGTCTCTTTCTCAGGCAACACATGGATTCTCTTTTTGGTGAAGGAAGACCAGGGAGTGGATTAGTTAGTACCTGGGCCTCTTCTTCTCCTTTGTTATATTGCTTTCTGCTAAGAAATTTACAATCTTTTGCATTGAAGGGTCTTCCCCATAGATGATATTTGAAGCTGTGCACTGGATTCTATATCTGAACTGGTTGGTGCAGAGAGACAAAAGGAAATTAAAATTAATGTTAGAAGTGAGTGAAGAACGTATTCAGAGATTCACAAAACTGAAAGGAACTGCAGTCGATTTACCTCTCCAAGTCAAGGAATGAGCATTCTAAGGAGTGGGTGTTTACTAAGTCATATGTGCTACAGTTTTTAAGGACTATAGGAATTGGGCACAGGGCCATTGGTTTCAATGAGTATGAGGGCAATAGTCTTTCTAATAATGTAATTTTAATATTTGTTGGTAGGAACAAAAGCCAGCTTAAAAGAGATAAGAAGGGAAAAGCTGAAGGGCTATAACCACATGGGTTAATATTTTATTGTTATATTTCTTCTATTATTTAGTTTTCATGATATTCTTTCCTAACATCCCAATCAAAATCCTGATCCAAAACTGATCTATGCACATATATGATTAATGACATTGAAATGATTTAAAAAGAAATTATAAAAATGCCTTTTCTGAGTAAGGCTAATTTTTCTTCTCTCAAAGCCACAAAGACTGCATTATTAGCAACATTTTCAGAAGACAATTTATTATACAAAGCATGATCTAACTGCCTATGCAGAGTAAGTAGTCTTCTTAAGAAGGAGATACACAGTTCATTCAGATTCGAAGTGGTAAACAAGGAGGGAAAAGAGAAAATGGCAAAGAAGATGTGATGACTACTTTGTACCACCATCCTAGCAAGAGGACACGAAGAGCTCCATAGGATTATGTTTTTGTGTTTCCCCTTCCCAGACTGTCAGGCAGCACACAGATAAGACCTAGAAGTTCTGTAGCTATAGACTTAAGCCCCTGCACAGGGAAGGCTGCATTTCTGTAGGTACCACTGATCACACCACCTGGAGAAACTGGGTGCCTTGCTTTACAGAAGGTGGTCATCCAACTTCCACAGCACCAATTACGTATTCATGTAGGTGGAAATGAGGTCCAAGAACAGAGAAATGACAGTAGGTAGAACTGAGACTTTCTCATGGCTAGGGGAAATTGTTCCAAATGATCAGGGTGTACCGACTCTAGGTCAAGAAACCTGAGTTCAAGTCCCGATTGTGTCACTTGTGTAATTAGGAATCAGCTAATCTCTTGATGTGCCTCCTCCTTGCTTAGAAGAGTAATGACATAAAGACAACTGGAATGCTGTCCTATATCACAGAGAGGGTGAAATTTAATCCTTAAGGAAACTATAGGTGAAATGTATTCATGTTATTAGAATTCCTGTTTTGATTTCCCAGTGCTTGAATTTGTACTTGGTATTTGAAATATTTTCTGCACAAATCTTCCAGCTTAGAAAATGCTAATGAATAATGGCTCTATAGAGATTATTCTTTCACAAAAATAAAAATAAAAACCCACAAATAAACAAACAAAAAATCTAAACTGAGAGAGAAATCATTTGTTTAGGGATGTACAAGCAGTTGCATGGAAACCTCTAGATAAAACCACATTTTTAGACTTCCATATTTTAACACATTTACATAGAATAACTAAAGCAGCAGGTACTCAATATTGGAATTTTAATGAGAAAATAAAAATAAGGGCCATTTTCCCAAATGTAGTCAGGACCAATTTTCTTTGAAGTGGACCTGCTTTCTACTATTGTTTTTCCTGGACAGTTGTGCCTCTCTGTCTCTCTTCTCTGAGGATTGTTATCCAGCTGCAGCACGAACAGCTGTATTATAGCTGTATCCTGTTCTCCCATACAGAGTTTAATGGAATGATCCAGAGACAGGCATCTGCCTCTGAGGAAATGCCCTGGGAATTTTCTCTCTGGATTCCTAGTGTATAGGCTGTGAAACTCAGCAACTGTCCAAGGTTGTGTTTCCTGCTATGTTTCTGGAGAGCTAGAGAGGTGGTTAGGAAAGAGAAGAGAAAAGGAAGAGAAGAGAAGAGAAGAGAAGTAAAAAGAGGTGGGGAGGAGAGAAGATAGAAGGAGGAGAGAGGTGGTTAGGAAAGAGAAGAGAAAAGGAAGAGAAAAGGGAGGTGGAGAGAAGAAGGAAGGAGATGGAAGGAGAGGAGAGGAGAGAACACAATAAGAGGAGAGGAAAAAGCTATTGTACAAAGTGGAAAAGACACCAGTGTGAAGCCAGTTCCTTTTAAACTAAGTTTCAGGCCGTACTATTTCCGCAGACTAGTTTTTCTTTTGGGTTCTTTGATGAACACATTGGTGAGTATAGAGGCTTTGGAGTCATCTTAATGGAGTTTGAAGCCTAGAACCACACTTACTGACTCTAAGACCTTAGGAAGCTATTTAAACTCCAGAGCCTCAGTCCCTTAATCTGTACAACAGAATAAATAGTCCCCATCTAGTAAAGTTTTTCTAAAATGCAAATAAGGTAAGGTGTATAAAATGCTTATTTCAGGTCTTATATAAATTAGACACTTAGTAAATGCTACTTATTAGATTTTTGGAATTGAAGAGTTCCAGGGCAAGAAGGATTCTTCTTTGGAAACCATCTGGCCCATCGATTCTCCTTAGGCCCTTTGGAAGCTCAAGTGCTCTCTAAAGGCAGAAAACATGGGGTGAAGGGGGCATTACACACCTTAGCTCCTTTTCAAACAAAATGCATCTATTTTGTCTGTCATATCGTGGACTTCCTAGTTAAAAATAATATTAAGGAAGACTTCTGCAAAAGAAAACTGTTTGAAAAAATATTCTAGCACAATTGTTAATTTTATAAAAGAGGAAACTGAGGCACAGTGAATCAAGTAGTTTGCTTCCTTGTCCATCTTGTTGGTTGGTTCTAGGGAGCACATGTGCTGCCCATTAGTATCAGCAGGGTACTGTGGACCATCACAGGTTCATCTTCACAGGTTAAACCCCCACACACCAGAGACAAGGCCATGATCAAGGATGGCTCCAATCAGCTTTTCTGATTCTAGGTACCAGAGTGGACTGAAGTTGCAGATGGAGCTCCTGATCAGAGAAACCATCTACAACTATTTCTGAGGATGGTGCATAGACAATTGAAGAAAATGAGAACAACTAAACCCACACAAGAAGAAAAGCTTTAAACCGTTCTCTCAAGTTAATTTAAGCTTAATTAAAAATGAAGAACTCTGAGGCATACCGTGTAGACTTTGAGACAAACTTCTCATTCTTCTTGGAAATTGGTAAAATCCTTAGTCATGTGTCATTATAGGAATTGTGCCTGTTACGGCCTAGTCTAGATGTTTCTTCATCATTCATAGACTGCTGATATGGTTCATAGCCCGCCCCAGACTGGGATGACGTTTTCTCTTTCTTCAATCAAGCTTTCATTTATAATTACAGTGAAATTTTTAGTCTCTGCATCTGCATTTGCTCAAAGATTATATTGTAAATCAACTGATTTCTAAAAAAGCTTCAATTCTGAAAAATGCCTGTTGCCAGTTAGGAAGTCATAATGATTAAGATGACATTAATAGGCCATGTTTATTGAGCACTGCAGAGTTTCAGCTAGGTTACAGATTGACAGGAAGAGATTCACTCCCAACACACATGCTGCAAGGTTACATTAAGTTCCTGATTTAATTTGCCATGGATACAAACCTAATCAGAAGGGAGGTGGCCACACAAGAGAGGAGAAGATGTAGCATATCTCAGCATAACTTCCTTGGCCCCCGTTGAAATCGAGCAAGAGTGCACAGCAGCTAGAAGCACTGTCCACACAAGGGGAACAAAGGGTCATTATGTATATATTTTTTTCCAGTATCAGGGATTGATCCCAGTAGCACTTAACCACTGAACCACATCCCCAACCCATTTTTCATTTTTTATTTTGAGACAAGTTCTCCCTAAGTTGCTTGAACTTGCAATCCTCCTGACTCAGACTCCTGAGTTGCTGGGATTTTAGGCATGCGTCACTGCACCCAGGTAACAAAGGGGCATTCTTAACTGTTCAGAGTTTCCATCCTTCTTTGGAAAGACTTCTGAACAACCTATGCACACTCCGGATTTCAAGTCAATGTCTGCAAGATCTCATCTTCAGCCCTGGATTAAGCAGTGTCTGGGCCTAGGTGTCTCAGGATGACATCTTTGCTTCTGGGGTTTCCAGGGTGCTGGGAGAACTTATTCTTCATTGAGTGTTAATGTAATACGCTCTTATATGACATTTCACTGAATTGTATGTTTTTGAATATAGAATTTTCAGACTTCAGATGAGTCATGTGGTGGCTCATCCCATATATTTAATTTATACCACCTCCACAAATAATTGCTTTACAAGTAGGGTGAAGAAAGACTATTAATTGCCTTACCTCAGTTTAGTTGGGATTTACCACCAAGAACTTTGTGCCTACTGTGAGAAGTACTTTGGTTCTAAGAACATTCTGGACATTAAAATGCAGCTTAAGGTTTGTTGACCTATATTATTATCTTCATCTTGCAAGGAGGAAACTACGGCTTAGAGACCTTAAGAAAAGTGCAGAGGTTACAGCTAGTAAGTGGTGGGGTTAACATTCCAATTTAGGTCTGTGTGAATTCCAAGATTGCATCTTTAATCATTACCAGCTGTGACTCTTCCAACTTGAGATAGCTTGCAATGTTTGATGCTATCTAACAGGGCCCGGACCAGGAATTAAAGGTTGAGATATTCATTTTGGCTACAAAAAGTAAGGCGGTACTTCCGGACTTAGCAATAAAGAATAATAAATTATTCTTAAAGTATAATATTAATAATTAAATTTCATGGGAAATCCTTGCTACATAGAATATTAAAAATTATGTCAAGATGGGATCATCATTTTTTTTTTTTGCCTCAGATACCAATATGGCTGCTTGGGTAGTGTTCTCTAATCAATGTCTGAGTACTACTTTGCTCTCTGTTCTCCCCACAATAAGAAAGAATATGATATCCCATTCCTTTTGGCAAGAAGGGTGGGTGACTCCAGAGTGGGGCCCAGCAAAGCAGTTCTCTAGTGTACAGAATGCGTGAACATCGTGATGCCGCCTGCTGTCTACCAGGATTTACCATCATTTCTGGCTACCGTAAGCACATATTATTGTTGAATCGCTTTATTCACATCTCAGTGACACCACGAGAAGGGAGATTATTTTTCATAGACATTTCAGAAGAATTGAGATGGGAATTGAAAAGTTTAAATTCATGATTCTATCAGTCAGGGCCCAGTGAAAATTCAGAATCCACCCCAATGAAGAGAGTTTAATGAAGAAACTATTTACTGGGTGAAGGTGTAGAAAGGATATTAGATACCCAGAGAAAAGCTACCACAAGGAACTGATACTACCTAAAGGAGAACACGGAGAAAATGGTTGTTCTGGAATCAAACTTGAATAGTGAAGAGGGGACCGTACTTAGTGGAGAGATGCCACACCACACTGAAGGGACAGAGAAAGCATTCCCAACCTCTCACTTACCCAAGCTTTATCCAATCTCTTGCTAGTGCCTCCAGTTGGCTGCAACCATGGGAAACAGGTGGAATGGAGCTGGTGCAGTGGGCAGGACTCAGTCTCTTAGGGCACAGAGAAAGGTCTGGAAAGGTACAGGAAGGATCAGGGCCAGTAGCAAACTGGAAAAAATACATTGTTTTATTATTTGATTTTCACCAGCTAGCATATCATCAAGCTACTCTGTCTAATGATAGAGCTGAAAGACCTGTTTAATGAAAGCTGGAATAATACAAAGATAGTTACTTTAGGTAATGCCTTTACTGTCACTTAAAATAAGTACTTTTATGCAGAATCGTTATTGGTTACACAGTTATTATTCCCACTGTGCCAAAGAGAGACTATTTTCATTCTCCATTTTTATCATAAGAATATTTAAATTGCATAGAAAATATCTATGTTTATGTTAATATGAATTCCTGGCAATACCATTTAGAAAGTTTGATTCTCCAACCCAAAACAATAAGAGAAAGACTAGAAAAGAAGTTTCTGAAGATTTTAAACAGGAAATAATCCTTCAGCATCAAAACAATAGAACTCAATAGGGATTTTTAAAAAGTAACTATTTTTGCACATAATTTTAAATACATGGTTAAGGAGTGATTATCATTGATTTGGTATGATTCATGACCACTGACGTGGACACGTTCTCTAAATCTATGAGAAATCTATCCTGGAATAGCTATAGATTTCTTTTTCACACAAATATTAATTCTGGGCTTTGTGTCAGTAAGAAGGATGGGAAGAGTGAAGCAAGGTCTTTGATCTTCCCCTGAGAATGACCCAGGAAATAGATTCTACTACGGAAGCAGGACTCTTAGTCCTAGTCTCTGTTCTTTCCTTTAAGATTTCACATCATAATTTAAGATTAAAATTGCTATCTTCTCTCTCTGTATTCCTTCAACTCTTGCTCAGCTCATTTCCCCATGAGTCACCTGGATCTTTATAGCATCCCCAGTATCAACTGTCTCCTTTCAGTATAGTTGGTTAATGTACTTGAAGTCAGTGTAAGTCATTATGTTGAAAATGCTATTAAAACATTTTCCTCCTATAAATTTTATCAGATAAGGACCGTATACATTTTTCTGACTGCCTGCCTTGTTGGCACGGTTTGGTTTCATTCTGATAACACCATTTCTTCCTTTGTGTGTATGATTAACCGTGTTTTACTATTCAGCTACCTCAATGTTTCCTTTCCTACTTGAACAGATTTAAACACTTACTTATTTTACTTTTCTTTTTCTGTTTCAGAGATACACACACACACACAAAAGATACTGAGAAAAATTTTCAGGGTAAATCAGATTTGGGGAAATACTCATTAAAATACATATAGCTAATGTTTATTGTTGTTTAACCTGTGCGTAACACTGTGTTACAAGTTGGGAGTTGAAAGAGAAGTAAGGCCTTGCTCCTTTATGTTCAGAAATACCAACTCTATAAAGGAGGCAAACGTAAGATGATTTCATCTAGTGTGGTAAGGGTGATGTCAGAAGTACAGGTAACATTTTCTGGATGTGGATATTCTGAACCAACATTTACAATCGGTTGATAAAATAAATTAAAATACTTATTATTTCTTCCTTAGAATGTTTCCTAAAGCCTTCCTTTCTAAGGCTACATATTTTTGTAGTCTCTCTATATGGACATTCATGCTGACAATGATAGGTCATTTCTGTGGCAAAGAGACAGACACACGATTACACTCATACTCACAAAAGATAAAATTTTATAAGCACAACTGCTTTGGAATTTAAATTAAAGGTGATGTAGTTAAATGTTCAGACTTGGAAGACTGAGAGAATAAGATTTAGATTTTGGTTCCATCATTTTCTAGCTTTGTGACATGGGCAGGTTACATGAAAGTCTTTGAGGATTTGTGTGTGTGTGTGTGTGTGTGTGTGTGTGTGTGTGTGTGTGCTGGGGATTGAACTCAGAGCCTTGCACATGCTAAGCATGCACCTTCTACTGAGTTATATCTCCATCCAGCGACCTTTAGTTTCTAAAGTAGGAATAAGATGCAGTTGTCAGTCAGATGCAGTGGTGCAAGCCTATAATCCCAGTGGCTGGGGAGGCTGAGACAGGAGGATCATGAGTTGAAAACCAGCCTTAGCAAAGGCAAGGTGCTAAGCAACTCAGTGAGACCCTGTTTCTAAAAAAAATACAAAATAGGGCTGGGGATGTGGCCCAGTGGTAGAGTGCCGCTGACTTCAATCCCCAGTAACAAAAACAAACAAAAATAAATTAAATAAAAATTTAAAAAATAAAATAAAAAGGAAAAAGAAAAAAAATGATAGTTGTCAGTATCCTTAGGAGATTGGTTCCAGGGTCCCTCCAGGACACTCAAGTCCACAGATACTCAAGTTCTGCATATAAAAAGGCATGCTGTTTGCATATCACTTATGCACATCCTCCTGTATACTTTAAATCATCTATAGATTACTTATAATTCATAATACAATGTAAATGATATATAAGCAGCTGTTATACAGTTTAGGAATAAAGACATATGAAAAAATTCTGTTCAGTACAGATCCAATATTATTTTCAAAAATTTTGATCCACAGTTGTTTGAATCTATGGATGTGGAACTCGTGGGTAAGAATAAAGAGCCAACCGCACCCATATACCAGCCTGGTAGTGGTGATTAAATAATATAACATGCATAAAAAAGCATAATACCTGTCAGTAAGTAGTAAATATCACTGTTATTAAATAAATCTAAAAATTTACTTGTACATGTAGTCTTTACTTCTAGAATTTTCTGTTAAGACATCACAAGGATTTTAAATTAATAAACTTGGTGTTCATAAGCATGCAACTATAGAATCATAAATGTTTTTAATAATTAAACTGACCCCTACCCACTTTCCAGGTAAGAACAGTGAGGCATAGCTGGCCTCAGTAACTTGCCCAGGTCACTGAGTTGTGAATTCTGTACCACGTCTTACACTTCAGAACGCCCTTGCCCTCCTGAGCTCCCTCATCCCTGCTCTCCATCTGCATTCTACGTAGCCCTCCTCCTCGGAAGCTTTCTAATTCCTACTCCTTAGACAGTGAAGCTGAGCCGTTCCATCATTGATGAGGTGTGAATGAGATGCTGTTATTAATACAAACGGAGTCACCCTCGGGGTGTTATGCATTTATCAGATCGAGCATCAAAATATGAAACTACAAAAGCAACTAATGAAAACAAAATGAATATTGTTAGCTAAATTAGTGCTGTCATCTTCCCCAAGTGTATCTTCAAAATGAAATGGTCCAAGGGCAAAAATAGAACAAGCTGGGAACACTTCATTCCACAGTGTAGAGATTTTGAAGAACAGAGTTAATTTTCCAATGTGTTAAATTGCTCAAGTATCAGTGGCAAATGAATATTAACATGGAAGGATCCCCCCAAAGCCAGTATTCCCTTTCCTAACCATACTCATAGAACAACCACCACAATGACAAAATTAGTCTGTATTTTGGAGTCTGACCCTGAAATACCCTTTCTGCTTCCTACTGACCTACAGAATGTTAAGGTCATTGCCACTGCATCCTCCCAATGCCAAACTATTTGTTTTAGAAGCCACTACATTTGTCCTTTAGGGGAAGTAGTAATATCAAATCAAGGGAACAAATTGCTGTGCATGTTTATTTGTTGAAAATAAATAATGCTCTTGAGGTGGTGAAATTAATTATGTGTGCTTGTTAGACTCATTTTCTCTTCTTTTAAAGTTGGTTCTATTCTTCTAATAGTTTATCCCTGTGTGGTCAATGCTTATACAAATAAATACTTTTGAAGTTTTGGGTGCTGACAAGTGTGGGGGTAAATCAGGGCTTGCTAGGTCACCTGAGTTGCCTTGGTTTGAGGGAAGCACTGATTAGAACCATTGGTTCAAGATTGTTTTGCATAAAAATGTGTAGAGAAGGGGCTATTTATTATTCTTTTTAAGCTTATTTAAAAAAAAATTTTAAATTAGTTATACATGAAAGTAGAATGCACTTTGCTACATCATATATAATGGAATATAATTTCTCATTTTCTGGCAACACATGATGTAGAATCCCATGGTGGTAAGTTTTATATGTGTTTATTATTCATTTTTTTATTATTCCATGTATTGTGTATTATACTTCTCATTAAGGAAATAAAAAACTACAGCAGCAATAATACCAACATATTTCATGTCAAGGTGATATTTGGAGTCAAAAGTGAAGGTTAAAACAAATCAATGGATGTTTAAAACAAAATGGTGTCCTTTTCTTTTTATACAAGTCATCCCTTTTACCCTTGTTTCACAAGGCTTTATTTGCTGCCTAATATGTGTCAAGGAGAATGGGCTTCTGTGAGAGAAATTTGCGGGAGAACAGGTAGTATGATTCCACTTTCAGGAAAGGTATTTTGTTATTGAAGCTGATGAGGCAGCTTCTCCTGCCTCCAATCCAGTGTAGAGATTTCTAGCCAACAGGATCGCCCAGATACCAGAAAACGCACAGTGAATATGACAAGCTCATCAAAAGAGATATTCTGACTGCCACTCAGGTCACAGTGATAATTTACTTCAGATTCAGAAATGTAGAGCATGGATTCTGTAAGAAAAAAGTAAGTTTTGTTTGAATGGCTGATATAAAAACCATTATAATGTTAGTTGCTTTCACTCCTTCAAATCCAGAGCATTGTTTAAAATTTGATTGGCTTTGAATTGAAAATTTGAGACTAACTAAACTATGTTTTCTGGAATCCAGAGGGTCACAGTAAAATTGGGAACACATAGATACTACCCAATAATATGAGATATTCTGGAACATTGTGAGAAAAGTTAAAATATTTCTCTGTTTAAAGTTGTGATGGATGAGTTGGGAATGGGTGGGATTCCTCAGAAATGATAAGAGAGTGTCTATCCATTTTGTGTTCCTGTAACAAAATACCCAAGACTAGATACTTTATAAAGAAAAGAGGTTTATTTAGCAAGTAGTTCTGGAGATATGAGAGCATGGTACTGACATCTTCTTGTGAGAGCCTCAGGGCAGATGGCATCACATGGTGGGGACACACACAAGAGAGGCAACTACTGAGAGAGGAAGAAGCGTATAGAGAGGAGCCAGACTTGCTCTTTTACAAAACAACCCACTTTTACATCTTAATCCACTCCTCCAAGATGCAATCCACTATGCAAGTCCAGCATTAATCCTTTCATGAGCGTGGTCATGACCCAGAAATTTCCCATGAGGCCCCGCCTCTTGAAGGTCTTACCATCTTTCAGTATTATTACCCTAGGGACCAAGTTTCTTGGACCTTTTGGGGATAAACCACATCTAAACCATGACAAAAAGTGATTGACACCTGAACTAATTTTTTTTAAATTAAAATTTTTTTTTACAGACACATTTTGATTCATTGTACACAAATCTTTCTTGAAGAATAATTAGGAATTCTCTGGGCCAGGTGGAACAGTATAAGAAACAGAGGGAATAATATATGTTAAGGAGTGCTACAGATGAAAGCTTTGACCAAATTGTTTGTTTTTAGGGATTTTTGGAAAGTTCAACATTAGTCATCTTATTTTCTAGTATTTATTTAATTTTATCAAGAAGAAATAAATTTTTGCACATGAAAAATATAAGGAAAACAAAACACACATTCCTGTCAGTCTTTAAGACGTAAGTAAATGTTGTTATAAAATTTTTACATTCAGGTCACACTTAAACTGTGACTGAGACTTATTTAGAAATGTTCAGATGTTTTAGGAATCTCATTGACCACTGCCAATGAGTCATGACTAGAAGCTAACAGGGGACTTTTATATTAGGAAAAATGGATAGATGCTTATGTTATTTTATAATTAACCACACTACCTTTCGAAATACTATTATTACTATTGTTTTAGAAGTGACTTGATGTTGAATCACATTGGATATGAAATTTTATGCTGAAATTCCCTGATGTGTTTATCAGTCTGACATTTGAAAAGCCCCAGGAGAAGTTTCTGGTCAGAAGCCTGTGTAACTTCATGTCACAGAAATTAAAGGAGCAGCTATTCACACAAATGATGTTTTTAACATGCAGAAAAATGTTCTCTTTGGGTCAGTCTGGTACAGAAAATATAAATTCTGGAAAATAACAGATGCTTAGGCTTAGAAACAAGACACTACTTGTAAAGACCTTAAGTTGTACACATGTAAGGGTCATGTTGGGAATGTCCCCTATTTAAAAACCCTTTGTATGGAACCTAGAAATCAGGTCTCTCAACTACTAACATGTCCTGGACATTAAAAGAAAAGCTAGGAACCAGGTGGCTAACAGCAATTGTGGTATTAATGAAAGTACCAATAATTAATAAGTATAATGAAAGCAGATATTGTCTATAATATACCATTAATTGATAATGATATTTTTCATGATATTTTTCAAAAAGTAATTTTCCAAAATTATTGAAAGAGCTATGTTTTCTATGCCAAGTTGGCACTTAATGCACATTTTAAATTTTTGTTAAAATGTTATACATTTTGTTAATACATGGTATGCATATGTATGTGCTGCATTAGTGACCAGAAGAGATCAGTGTATTCTAGTGGGAGGCAATGAGTGCATAGTTGCTGTGGCAAGAAGCTGTGTTGCTTTCTTCACAACCAAGCATCCTCCATTATCATAAGTGAGTCACACAAAACCTTTACTGGAGGGATAATACTGTACAGAATTTGAACCCTTTTTCTATGATTCTGATCTATTCCTCTCCATTTTCCTTCCTCATCACCCCTCATTTTACCCTCCCCACCACCCGGTGCCACATCTGGAAGCCAGCAAGGGTTAGATGAGTAGCAGGTCATAGGATGAGAACTGTTGGGACCAGGGGTTGGGGCTGGATTGTTTAGAGTCTTGCAGATATTCTTCTGGAGAACATGGGAAAACATTCGAGAGATTGAGGCAGAGAATAGCAGTTCTGATTGAGCTATATATTTTTTTTAAACCTAGAAACCCTTCTAATTCATTCTTTTATTATAGTCAAATACACAACACTGAAATTACCTTTTTAACAATTTTAAGTTCAAAGATTAGTGGCATAAAATACATTCACATTGTGCCACCAAAAAGGATCCTCTGGCTACTGTATGGTGAGGATAGACCTCAGACCATAAGGATTAAAGCAAGAATACACTATAGGAGGCAGTAATAATCCAGGTAAGAGAGAACAGAGACTTGGACTAGCTTGACAGGAACAGTTATGTTAAAGTTTTCAGGTTCTGGATCTGTTTTGAAGATAGGCTGTGGGTGTGAGAGAAAGAGAAGGTTCCAAGATGAAGCCATGGATTTGGAGTTAAGAATTTGGAAGAATGCAGTTACTATTAACTGGGATTGAGAAGATTTCATGCAGAGCAGGTTTGATGGTGATCATCTGTTTTGTTGGCCATTTTCATTTAAGGTGTCCAACATATAATAAGGTGGAGATGTGACACAGGCAACTGTATGGAGTTCTCTGTTTTGAGGAAGAGGACTGGGCTGGAAATATAAATCTTCCATTTGACAGCTTACAGTAGGTATTTAAACTACAGGACTGAAATAAATTACCAAAGAATTAAGTGTTGGGGCATTTTAGTATTTAGAAGTTGTGGATATAAGATCCCAACAGATAAAACTGCTACATAGAATTGAAGTCTATGTACATAATTATGTTTCTGTCATAAAGCCAAAGAAATGAAAACAATTTAAAACAAATTTGATGGGATGAATTATAAAGTAAAATAATTTTTGGTTATGTGGATAGATGACCTAACCTAGAAGATGCACTTAATATCCTAAGTAAATGATGATTGTAAAAAATCATGTTGCTTTTTGAAATGCTTAAAAGTAGGCACAGTGTATCATCAGTAAAAAATTTCTCAGTTAAATCAATGGATGAATAATTTATTATCTCACTAAAAATTTTTCTTGCTCTAACTTTTGCGGCAAACTGGAAATTACTTCACAAAAAACCCAAACCAAATGAAACAAACAAACCAAAAAAAAAAAAAAACATTTAGAAAAAAGAAAGCAATGACAACTTTCTGTGTTTATCTTAATAATTTGAATGGTTACAATTTTAATGGAGCACTTTTGCCTATTGATATGGCCCAGTGTTCATAATTTCGTTTTCGTGCCTCTGTGTTAATCCTGAAGACTTTCTGTCACTCCTAATTCTGCTGCTGAAGATTTCAGATTCTGTTGTGTGGACTCTGCCTTCCTCTTTCAGAAGCAATCTCTTTTTTAAAATGACACAGGCTCCTTGTACTAATGAAGGGTAGTTTGTAATGAAAAATCTACTTGAATCTAAACGTTTTATAATCTGCAGCATTTTTATGCCAACTAAGAGTGTATTTTGACAGGGCAATTGCTTTATATTTCCCACAGGTATTTAATCTACTATCTTGGTAACTTTCCCATGAGTAATTGGCATGAGAACTATGGTATAAACTATGTTTAGTGGCCTTGCACTCATTATAAATTTTTTAAAAATATGGCAGCATATCCTATGCCAGGAGACTTAGAATAAATCTTAAAAGGCAAATAATGTTCTTGAGAAGTGACTATGCAGGGAATTTTGTATTTCAATTGTCTTCTGAGAATAACTGGGAATCTCCGATGTCTCTTTACAAATTTTTCTGCAGAAGTTCAAGTCCTGTATTTATTCATGAAAGTCAAATCACTGAATGCTAGTGTTTTCTTAGTATTTATTCATTTAGTTTGGTTGAGTTTAAAGAATTCTTGGGTAGGAATTTGAGGCACAGTGTCACATTTAAATCTCCTTGTCTGAAGAACAAAGATCCATTTGAGAATGTAGTATGAATTACTGATGTTCTAAAATGGAGTGTTCTAAAGCTACTTACCGTGTTTCTTTCCACACACAAGGATAGGGAGCAGTCCGTCCAGAGACCTTCTTACAGAGCAGGGTCTCTATATGAGCCACAATCACCCCTATCTAGATGGAGTTTAGCTTTGGTAATTAAGCTAGACTTAATTCTGGTGTCCTTTACTTGTTTGAACCACCGAGAGGCTGGGTTCAATGTTGAAATACTATAATTTGAAACCAGCAAACTACATCAAGAGGTGGTGTTAGTCCATATAACTACAAAAATAGTAATGATTAACCCTGACCACCCCCAACCTACATTTTGTCAAAAATGTGTTTATTCCTTTCCTGTTTTCCTGCTACCCAACTCAAAAGCAGTAACAAGAAACTGGGATAATCTAGTGTACGGTTTTAACCTATGCTTGATTTGTTCTTAACATTCTATGTTTTATTATTTTTTAATTAAATTAATTATTATTAATTTTTGTGCCATGCTGGGGGTCAAATCCAAGGTTTCATGTACACTAGGCCAGTAGTAGAGCACTAAACTCCATCCTCAGCCCCCCATGATATATGGTAGGCATTAAATGTATTGCTATTCTTTTGGGGGCGTTATCACTTTTAACACTTTCTCAATCACAAACAGTTTTAAACGAACACACTCTGAAGAGTTCATCTAATTTCTCATAGTTTCAGGAAGGCTGGGTTTAATACTTTTAGGACAGCATCCAGATAATTCCCATAACTTCTGAGAATAACTGGATTCCCCTTAAGAATAAAGATCTTTAATTTTAGGAAAATCTTGGTTGTCATTGACCTCTCAGAGAATCCCCAGTTTTCTCCACCCACCTCCATCCACTTTTGAGGAGGTAGCTGAGATAGTACAGTGAAAACCAAGGGCAAATATCAGGCCACGTTTCTAACAGGGAGTTTTCTTTGGGACATTGTTTGATTTACTTATTTTCATTTACAGAGAGACTGTGCTATCACTAAACTGATGTGCTCATTCTATTTTTAAAAAATATGTGTGCCGAGAAATACATAACTATTAAAATATGCTTTTGCTTTCATACCACCTAAAATCATCTTGCCTATTGGAAAATAGATCTAGGAAGCATCAGTTTGGCCCTGTCCTTAGTGCTTTGATCAGCTTTGCATGTTAGTTTGGCTTGTCAAGTTCAATTTTTTAGGCTTTAAGGGTTGTATCTCGGTCATCAACATCTTAGCTGTAAAGTGAGGACATTGGACCAGGTTAAATTCTGAAATCCCTTCTATCAGTAAATTCCTCAGGTTTCTGCTTTGTTTGGTCTTGACCGAATGCAAAGCTCAGCAGGCCTGGCAGGCACTGGCACCTGTCTGAATCCCATTACAGGCTTTCTCTTTAGTTTTCCACCCTCTAGGCTAGATGTTCCAGTTCATACTTTATTTTGTGTCTTTTATGTATGGTAAATTACCTTTTCCAGTGACACCTTTCTGGCTGTACTTGAAGAGAAAGGTGATGATGGAGCTGAGAGTGCACCCAGCATTGTGTAAATCACCCTGGTGGAGAGCAACACAACACCTAAGAATAGATGGCAGAGTTAGCTAGTGAGCAAAAATAGCTGGGAGGATGGAAAAACCCCAAAGGTGTGAAATCTCTGATTTTCCCACATTGCATTCAGTTTTGCTTAGTATTAGGATTATTTTCCTGTCTCTTCTACTTGTCTTCATGTTATAAGATGTAGTAGAGATCCTTACAGTAATATATCACAAGTTTTTGAGTACATGAGAAGACATCTGATTTAACAACAGCAAAAAATTGACAAATAGACTCCATGCATCTAAAACTACTACATATTAGAAAAATGAAGCTCTCAGCAAGACTCTTGGAGTAGGTTCAATAGAATGATAGGAATTGAGGATTAGAAAGATAGCCTGGGTCTCTGAAGTCAACCTCCCTTATTCCTTAGACTTAAACCATGGTAAGCAAGGAAAAGAAAAATATAGTTCTTTCTTGGACATCAAGAATTACCTGGGTAGTAAATTGTCTTGCTAGAACATTTACAATTGCACTGTTTGGTATGGATCCCACCCACGAGAGAAGTCTGTAGAACTCATGTTTTAGCATCATGGAGAAAATGGATGAATCACAAGAATGGTGGTTCCAGTACACAGCTGCCCCAGTAATAACACTTGGTGGAGAACTAGATTTTCCTGTGGACCAGGCAATATTGCATGCTTTTCTCCACTAACTGGGTATGTTAGATCAAGCATGTCTAATCAGAGAGATGTCTAAAATCCTTAGATCTAAGCAGGTAAGCCCATTGCTGTCAAATACAGGAGCTACAGGTAGTCTTACCCAGATTCACTTTTTTGCTGTGTCGGCTCATAATCAATGGTCTTTGTGGTTATTGCAACTTGTTATATAAGGTTTTTCAGTAGCTCTAAACCACTGGGTTTTTCCCAATCTTTAGGTCATTATAGATTCTCCTACAAAGGGGAAGTATTCATTTTAAAACCCTTTTCATCTAGTTACAGTGTAGGTCAAATTTGTGTTTTCTCTTGATCCAAAGCATATTCTTGTATTTATTGATATGCTTTACTACAAAGGAATTTAAAAGGAAGTAATTTCGCATTTAATATTTCTAGGTAATTTATTCATTTATGTTTTAAACAATTTATTTTTTTATAAACCTACTCTAATCCAGTCACTGTTCATTGGTAATGCAGTGGTAAACAAGATTAAACGTTTCTCACTTATGGGACCTACAGTTCAGTTGGGGACTCATGCCATTAAATTGAGTATTACAGTTGTAGTACTCTTCATTGATTTGTAATATTATACCCTGAACAAATATTAATGGACACTGATTATTTGGAAGTAATTAGCTGCTACACATAATGCCATTATTTATAATTATTATTTATAAACTCATGGTGTAGGTGTGCACACGTGTTTAAATACATTCAAACAGAACAAAACTATGTAGTACCTGTCAGTGTGTTTACAAGAGTATGAATTTAAAAGAGAATTTTCTATCATTATTAAAGGCTAAAACATTCACTTCAGAAGTACAGATGATACAACATGTATGTTTATATACATGAGATCCATTAACAATTATATGAGTAATGGAATTAGGGGAGAAAAACAATAGTGTGTAAATAATGAGTAAAATGGAATTTAGCCAGCAAGGATACCAAAATAGATTTTTTTTCTGTTTAATTTTGAATTTATTGTAGGAAATGAAGAATTCAGCTTGCACAAGGTTTTCCTTCATAATTTCACTGGAATAACTTGGTGGAGTGACTTGTATGTTTTGCCATTACAAAAGAAAGACATTTATCATATGTAAAAGTTATAAGCAAGCAGTAAATGGATTTCTTCAAATTTTAGAGAACGGGAAGTAACTAACAGCCTAATAAAAAATGCCTTGACTCTATTTCTTGGAGAATGCCAAATGAACTCTGAGACTAAAAGCATTCATGTGCTGAACTTGGTAATTCAGCAAATCTGCTCACATAGATTTGTGTTAAAAGCATCCTCCTTGAACTGATACACTGACTAGAATCACATTATTCATGAATTTTAGTACTAACTACTGATTTTGCAGAAAATTGACTTGTGGTCAGTAAAAAAAATGTGCAAAGAGCAACATTAGAGGAAAAAAGAGAATTTTTGATCTTTTCTATGACTATGGGACAATTATTTAAAGGCAATTCATTGAAATGTCAGAGATCTTTTTGTGAAATAGATGTTTGAGCGTGCTTTCTTTTGTCCTTAAATATGTAAACCCTGCATCGACCAAGTAGAGGCAGGACTGTACAATCCATGTGGCATACCCACTTAAATGCAGACTAGAGTACAGTATTTGAAATGAGTTGTATAACAATATGTTATTATGATCACTATCCTTAAATCTGTGCTTTTGGAGAAAGGTGGTTATCAAAGTGAATGCAATAACTCTCTACCTGTGATCCCAAGTTGAAAGGAAAATAGGTTGATCAGATTCAGTGACATTTCAGGAGAAAGATCTGATGGCTGTGATAATCATCCTGGCGTGCACTTTGAAGATTAGGATGGGAATGGCAGAAACAGTCAAATGAAAGGCTGGCAAGATTAAAATTGATTATGACATTACACATGACACTGAAGCTCATATATTATACTCAATAAATGAATCCACGCAATACAAATAGGAAAGCCACAGCTTCTGCTCATTCCTAATTATATCTCTTCTTTCCATCTGCTCCTACTCCTGTACCTTAACTCGTCTAGTAGAGAAAGAGATGGGTGTCTGTAGGATTTAAAAGCCTATCTCAGGACTTTTAAAAGAATAAATTACAATACAAATATTACATAAGAGGGGTTGGGGAGATAGCTCAGACGGTAGAGTGCTTGCCTTGTGAGCACAAGGCCCTGGGTTCGATCCCCAGCACCCCAAAAACAAAACAAAACAAAACAAAACAAAAACAAATATTACATAAGAAATTCTACCTTTATTTACTGAAGGGTCACAATGTCCCTAGTAATATGAAAGGTTGTGAAGTTTAGTGCACTATCTGGAGAAAATGTGGTTCTTGCTCTACAATGTTAATATGGGAGTTTTAGCTCTGAGATACCAAACACTGTACCTAGGAGCTGACAGTTTGTTGCAGATAAGAAATTAATTCTCTACTCAAGGATGGAAATACAAGCTCAAATAATATCATCTACAGAAGGAATCATATATATTTTTTAAGTCCAAAGTCAAAATGCAGACATATTGACAAGATGCATGTTGCAATCCATGGGATTATGCAATGGGGAGTACTTGCTGGGGAAGAGAGGGCAACATTAGTGTGGGGGACAAGGAGAAGTAAATTTTGTGAAGATCTAGCCTTAAGGAAAATGAGAGACTCCACACATGACAAAATGTCTTGTTCTGAAGATGGGCCTCTGGATGATAGTGGTATTCTGTGTGTTGTTCACTAAGATTTTGTCTAAGGCAGGGACTCGTAGTCTTTATCTCCTTGCAAACATATGTACTTATTTTATATTATTTTATACATTTTTTATTTTATATTATTTTATATATTTTTTGTGATTCTTTTCTACTTCTATTCCTCATTTCTCTTTTCATTCTGGTTCTTTTTAGCTATCAACTTTGGCAGAATAATATTCTCTCTCTCTCTCTCTCTCTGCCTCCCCCAACCCTTAGTTTTGGCCTGAGATTCCTCTTCTGGCTTTTCTATCTGATAATCTCATCTTTTAAGTTTTCCTCAGGTAGTTCACTTAGGAGATGGTCACCTTCTCTCAAGGCTACCATAGCTGTTATTAAAATATCTGTGACAGCATTTAGCAAATACGGTGGAAATTCCCAGTTTATATTACTGTTTCCCTAACTAAACCATAAACTCTTTGAAGGTAGGAACCTTTTTATTAACACCTGGTTCAGCACATAACATGTAGTAGATTCTTAATAAAATATTAAATATTTACTGAATATAAAAAGGATCTATTGTACGATAGCTGTATGGTGGACCGATTAACCTAATTAACCTAATTCGTTAAACTCTCTTAGAATGAGAGATAGTCATAAGAAATTGATATTGCATTTTCAAGTATGGATCTGCTTAAAATGGTTAAGAAATAAAATCTATACTTGAGAGGAGACAGAAGGCTAAAATTTCTTGATGCTTAAATGCATGTAAACCTGAGTCCAAGAAAAATGGAAAAACTAAAGAATTGACATGACCTTAGAAAACATTTGACCAAACTTATGGAGAGAATGTAAATAAACTTTCCCAAGGGCTCACACATAGTTATTGGCAGAGTACCAAAATCCAAGTTGCTAAACTTCTAATCCTGTGCAGTTTTTCTGTTCTCACTGCTGTGATAACTCCATTTCAAATGCTTAATACATTCAGCATGGAATGCAGATAATGTGTTTCTCTTCTTTCTTGCTCTCACTGAATAATTTTCCGCAGTTCCTCCGATTGCTTTCTGTTGCCCTGCTGTGCTCTGCCGAGTTCACCCTTGCAAAGGACATCTGGTCATATAGCAAAGAAAATTATCCAGTACTTTTTCCACTATCCCCTCAGTCAATCAGTCAACAAGTTATTGAGCACTTGCTGATGTGACTAACATAAAACTAATATGATAGAGTTGGCTGCTTTTAAACTCAATTCATCAATTAAATAGCACCGTCCATGATTTTGACTTGGCATATCCCAAAGGACAACATTTTCAAGGTCACTGTGAACTCAGTAATGGGCAGCTCACCCAGTAATTAATTTCACATGGAATCACACATTTTGGCATAATCCCAAGTGTTAGCTTTAAGGCTATCAAATGAAAAGCATCCAGGGCCAAATTCTGTCCTCAGATGTTCAAGCACCATGTCCATCTGGTCTTTACATTTTATGACCAAGACTGAATACCCAGAAAGCAATAGAATGAGAATGATGTTGTTTTCAATAGAGTTTCGAATGCTTCATTAAATTTTGGATTAAGAACCAGGAACAAGGCGGGAGTGCAAATGATCACAGGGGGTTTATGATAAATTTTGCTGAGACTTTGCCATCCAAATACCCTACTCTCTGTGCCTCAGACTTCAGTTGAAAATACAAAGAGGTGAAATAAAATTTTGGAAGGGGAGCTTTCCTGCAGTTAGTCCATTAAGTCACACTGCTAAGTGCACTGGACCTGAGGACCTTCTGTCTGGATTAAATTAGGATATTATTGTGAAGTTTTCTGTGGATTTTTTGCAAAGGTATGTAAATTAATCACAACTCATCTAAAAGTAGATGTTTAGCAAGACTCTTGGCTAACACTTGGACGGGAAACTGCCTGGAATAAGCTTCAGGGACAGTATTGCATATTGGATAAGAACTCAAGTTTAAAATCAAGTTTAAAGTGAGTTCAAAACCTGAATCTGCCACAGCTAGTTATATGACTTTGAGCAAGTTATTTAACCTTTGTGCGACTTCAACTTCTTCAGCTATGAGATGGTTATAGTAGCATCTAACTTAAAGTTGTTTTAAAGGTTAATGAACTAATACACAGAAAGGGTTTTGGTGCATGATAAAAACTATGTTAATATTGGTTATTATAATACCCATAAAAACTTAACCTCGGACTGTGTGTTACCTTTTTCATCACTGTAACAAATACCTGAAATGATCAACTTATAAAGAGAAACACTTATTCTGGCTGATAGTTTTGGAAGTTTCAGTCCGCGATTGATTGGCTCCATTGATTTGAGGCCTGTGGAGAGACAGCACATCACAGCAAGGAGTGAGTGGCAGAGCAGAGCTGCTCAGCTTATGGCTGGGAAAAAAAAACCAAAAAAAAAAACCAAAGAGAGACTGTGGAGACCCACAATCCCATCTGGGACACACACCCAGCCTGAAGCCCTCACAATAAGCCCCACCTCTCAAAGGTTCCACCATCTCCCAGAAGTTTCTAGGGTTGGGGACCAAGGCTTTCACACATGAGCCTTTGGGGGACAATTCAGATCCAAATTATAGCAGACTACTTGTAAGTAACATTATTTTGAATTGATTCATTTCACAAAAGGGCAGAATTATATGTTAATATCTTAATTATATGTTCCAGAGTATTTATATTTTTAAAAGTGAAGCTATGCATATTTTAATTACCCCATAACTGGAACCACAGGAATCTCTGTCATTCTCTACACCAGAAAAATAAGAATGTAAAAGATACATGGAAAAATAAGCATTTTTAAAAATTATTGTAATCATAAATAAAGCAACATTAAAGGCAAGGGCTTCCATGAAGTTCAGGTAAAGTTTATAGTCACTAAAGCTCTCCTGAAGGAACAATTATCTCCTGAAATTTCCATGAAAATATGCAAAGGCTACAATAGGAATATGAGATCAGAAAAGAAAAAAAAAAGTGCGACAAATGAGCTTATAAACTTTTAATTAGGAAAGTAGACTAAAATTTTGCTGAGTTGAGAAAACCGAAGCCATTTTAAAGAATGTCACAACTCTGATTCAATATAATCATGCCATTAAATTGGAAAGTATAAATATAATTTAGAATTCTATCTTTGGTCTACGAAAGAAGACTCATTCAACTCAGACTTTTCATTTGTAATAAGCCAGACATAGTGAATTTTTTCAGCTTCAATTGAAAATATAATTTCATTTACATATAAATTAAATTATATCCAGTTATAGAGTAATTGCCACTTGAAACTGGAGGGAAACATAAGACATTTTAAAGGCTTTGGAAAGAGAATTTTGAAGAGGACCTACTTGGAATTAAAGGCCTTCCGACCACTGCTGCCTGCATTTATAGCCCCAGTCTGACGCCTGCGGGGTTGAGGCAACATTTCTGACCTTGGCACCTTGTAATTAGGTGGGTGAGTTATTACCAGAGATTGTCAGGTTTTTACACACTTCTTTTAATAGGCATTTGCAAAGGCCCTCTTAGCATCATGTGAGAGGTATATGCAAGTCCTGATACCCACAGGAGAACCCACAGTGATCCTCTGGGTTGGTACTGTTGCTACCATAAAGGCTTCCAGGGGAATATGTGGAGACACTAGGGGGGTACTTCAGTACTTGCAGACTACTACTCAAATGCCAAGCCTCATGTAATCACCAGAAAGATGGCATTACTAAGATTGAGAATGAAGGGCTAAGGTGGAGATCAATACATTCAACAACATGTACATCACATAGAAGGGCTCATTGAATGTTTGCCTGTTTATATGGCTGGGCGGAATTCTAGACTCTCATCTCACCTTGTTCTGAGGTCCTTTATCCTGTGCTTCACAGCAGGATTGTACAGACCTTTATTTTCCTTTGGAATTGGTATTAATTCTTTTTTTTTTTTTTTTTTAAGTATTAATTCTTAACCTAAGAGGTAACTGATTTGCTTCAATCCAGTTCTTGAAAACAGCACAAATAAAACTAACATGTAAACATAAAGTTTCTGTTGACCTCTGAGTAAGAATTCGACCTTACTTTTTGGTGCCAAGAAAGATGAGGATGCATACTTAATGAATGCCGTGGCTTTTGGTGAGTTTTGTTATTTAGAATGGGCTGAAAAAAATTTAAACAATCTGTTATGGCCTATAATTGGATAAACATAGCAATATAACACTCAGTTTTTTCAATTGATAATAAAGATGGTTCCTTACTGCTGATGCTCTCTGGAAAGTTTAGGCCAGTTTATTTTTTATTTTTCTAAGGCAATGGAAACTATTCATATTTTTGCCTGTGATTCTGTACTTCCACCTGCTTTTTGGTAACAACTATACAAAGATGACAATTGAACTTTTTTTCCCCCTGTTCTCTAGAACAATAGTATACTGAACCAAAAAGTCAATAAAACTTAAATAATAAAATATCTGAAATTCTTTGCATTTGCAATAAAATAGATTAAAAGCTTGTTCCACTTTAGTCACTAAAAAAGGAAATACTTTAAGTGGATTTTTATTTGTCTTGATTTATAACTCATACTCCTAATTTGAAACTCAAATTTGGATTTAAATTCAGTTTTCTTTTTTCACTTCTAAGCAACTTTCTTTTTGGCCTACATTTCTCCACATTTTTATCAAGTGGAGTCTCTGACGGATGACCTGAATTGACAGGTCTGCTTAATGTGGTCCTTTAAAGTGAGGAAATTTAGTCAGATATATGAAGGGACTATGGAATTAAAATATAATTAGGAAGAATTGTTTATCAACTGGGAATACGAATAAATGAAAATGAAAAAATTGCATAACAGATTTGCAATCTAAAGGAATATTGTGGCAATTGCAATAAAAAAAGTAAGATAGGGAAAATACAAGAAAGTTGAAATGAATAAATGTGGGGAATGGCATTGTCATATAATATATAAAGACTTGATAATTAAGACTGTGACATTGACCCAGGAATAAACATAACAATGAAATGGGATAGAAAGCATAGCCCCTGATGTTTTAAAAATGCTAGTGCATGATAAATCTGAGCTACTACACAATGAAAACATGGCAGATCATTAATACATGGTACTGGAACAGCTAATTATCAAAGTAATAAGGTTATACTTTTCTTGGCATTTATCAAAATAAAATCCACATGGAAAAATGGTTTGAAAAGAGTAAAAATGAAAGTGAAATGAAAGAATAACTAGATATATTGGTGAGGAAATTCTGTTTTAAGTATAAACTTTTAGATTCCCTCCTCCCAAAATACATGAGTTTCCTCCTAAATATCCATAAAACAAGAACTACTATACACAACATTTTAAATAGACAAATTAGTAATAATGTTAGTGACACAGAAAGAAGTGAAGAGCCTCCACACATAGCGAAATGTTGTATCCAATGAGAAAGCAAATGTCATTTTCCATGAAGGCAAAAACCAATAAGCAATGAACTCTCTCATCTATCTGATAGTCTTTTTCCTCAGTCTAATTCATTGCCTGGCACATTGTAATACTCAATACAAATTACTTAAATGAACAAATGAATTGTTTATTTTTTGTTCTATTTAGTTACACATGACAGCAGAATGCATTTTGATTCATTGTACACAAATGGAGTACAACTTTTCATTTCTCTGGATGTACATGATGTAGAGTCACACCATTCATGTGATCTTACATGTACAAAGGGTAATGATGTTTGTCACATTCCATCATCTTTCCTTCCCCCAGACCCCTCCCCTTCCTCCATTTCCCTCTGCAGAATCCAACATTCCTCCATTCTTCACTTACCCCGCCCCCTCTTATGTATCAGTATCCACCTATCAGAGAAAACATTCAGCCTTTGGTTTTTTGGAATAGGTTTATTTCACTTAGCATGATATTCTCCAGCTTCATCCATTTACCTGCAAATGCCATAATTTTATCTTCTTTATGACTGAGTGATATTCTGTTGTGTATACATACCACAGTTTCTTTATCCATTCATCTATTGATGAACATCTAGGTTGGTTCCACAATCTATCCATTGTGAATTGAGCTGCTATAAATATTGATGTGACTGCATCACTGTAGTATGCTGATTTTAAATCCTTTGTGTATAGACCAGGAGTGGGATAGCTGGGTCAAATGGTGGTTCCATTCCAAGTTTTCTAAGGAATCTCCATACTGCTTTCCAGAGTGGCTGCACCAATATGCAACCCCACCAGCAATGTATGAGTGTACATTTTCCCTCACATCTTCACCAACACCTATTGTTGCTTATATTCTTGCTAATAGCCATTCTAATTGGAGTAAGATGAAATCTTAGGGTAGTTTTGATTTGCATTAGTCTAATTACTAGAGATATTGAACATTTTGTCATATATCTGTTGATTGCTTGTATATCTTCCTCTGTGAAGTGTCTACTCGGTTCCTTAGCCCATTTATTGTTTGGGTTCTTTGTATTTTTGGTGTGAAGTTTTGCATTCTTCATGAATTCTGGAGATTAGTACTCTATCTAAGGTGCATGTGGTAAAGATTTTCTCCCACTCTGTAGGCTCTCTCTTCACATTATTGATTGTTTCCTTTGCTGAGAAAAAGCTTTTTAGTTTGAATCCATCCCATTGATTGATTCTTGCTTTTATTTCTTCTGCTCTGGGAGTCTTGTTAAGGAAGTCTGATCCTAAGCCAACATGGTGAAGATTTGGGCCTACTTTTTCTTCTATTTGGTGCAGGGTCTCTGGTCTAATTCCTAGGTTCTTAATCCATTTTGAGTTGAGTTTTGTACAGCGTGAGAGATAGGGTTTTAATTTCATTTTTCTGTAGATGGATTTCCAGTTTTCCCAGCACCATTTGTTGAAGAGGCTATTTTTTTCTCCATTGTACTGTTGTGACACCTTTGTCTAGTGAGAGATAACTGTATTCATGTGGGTTTGTCTCTGTGTCTTCTATTCTGTATATGGTCTACATGTCTATTTTGGTGCCAATACCATGCAGTTTTTGTTACTATTGCTCTGCAGTGTAGTTTAATCTTTGGTATTGGGATACCTCATGCTTTACTTGGCCTGCTAAGGATTGCTTTGACTAAAAATGAATTATTGAAAAAATAAATATGCCACTAAAAAAGAATTTGAAGAATCAGTTACAAAAGAAACATAATAATTCATAAATGCATGACTCACCTCATTAGTAATAAAAGAAATACAAATTAAAATGCCATAAAATAACATTGTCTGCTTTTCAAATTAGTCAAAATTGATACTCAAGATTTGAAGAGAATGAAACAGATGGTAAAATTATACATTGTTATAAGCATTTTAAAGGTTTAGTTACATATGTATATCAAGAAGTTAAAAACATTTTTATCTTTTGATTCAAAAGTATGCTTTAATTATCAGAGATATTCAAGACTTGTGAATAGTTGACAATTGGATTTGGTCTGTTTCCATAATGTAGACATTTTTAAATTAATTAAAATGTATTAAGGCATATACAACATGAAATAAAGTCATTAAAATTATGCTTTAGAGATTAGTGACATGAAGAAATGATTAGGATAGATAAAGTGAAAATAAAACCTTAAAAGATACTCTTATTCTTGGTGGTTGTTTCATGGTTGACATACAGTTGTATTTGAATTAATTCAGTTCTGCAACTTGGAGACCCAAGAGGATGGAAAAGTGATATGTAAAATCATGCTTCTGTTATTTTTAAAAAGTGGATTTTATATTTCATTGAGAAAGATTGTTGGGGAATCCATCTAAGTTGTGGTTACCCTCTATGCAGTAGGATCGATGATTTTTATCTTTTTAATATTCTGATGTATTCTTTAAAAAAATCATCATGTAATGAAATTGCATTACCTTAGAGTAAGAAAAAAGTGTACTTTAAACAAAAAATTGAGTTTCCCAGGTTGTTCAAATGCTGAGCAGAAAGTTGCAGTGTTCACCAGGGAGGGGAAAGGGAACCTCAGAGATGGAGAGTCATCTCCCTGGGGAGGAGGAACCAAACCTGCCTGGGAGGTCTGCTGGGAGAAAGCCTGGCTGACCTGCAGCTGGTGCTATGTTGGGGGGAGGGAGACCCAGCTGATGAGGAGACTCTGCTCTGCTCTGATCAGCATGAGTCCAGTCTTGGGGCTACATACATTTCTTGTAAAGACCAGGGCATCAGGCAGATATAGGAGAAGGGAGATTTAGGGGTTATACAAATACAAAGTCTTCTTACATTAACCTACCTGGAACCTCACCATGCAATCTTATTTGGAAGCAGGGATTTCACTGGTGTAGTAACTTAAAGATCTCAGTGATGAAATCATTAGACTAGGGTCTACAAGACAATGGAAAGGGAGATTGGGATACAGAGGTACACAAGGGAAAAAACCATGCGAAATGGAAACAGATACTTGAGTGGGGTTGGCACAAGTTAAAAAAAACAAAACACTAGTCACCAGATGATGGAAAAGGTGAAGAAGGATTTTCCCCCAGAGTTTTGGAGAGAGCATGGCCCTACTGACACCTTGGTTTTGGACTTCTGACCCCTAGAGTAGTGAGAAAATATTTTTGTCACTTTATGGTTTACATTCCCCCAGTAACTCATGCATTAGGCAATGCTGCAACGTTCAAAGTGAAGTGATTGGATTATGAATGTTCTGACCTCATCATCTTGAATGAATACTGAGTGGCCACTTTGGCAGATCAGGCATGACTAGAGCAAGTAGGTCCCTTGAGGCATGCTCTTGGGGTCTGTAATCTGGTCCCATCCTCCGTCTCTCTCTCTCACTCTCTCTATTTCCAGCTGCAAAGAGATGAGCAGCTTTTCTCTCCATGCCTTCCGCCATGATGTTTTTCCTCATTTCAGGCTCAGAGCAATGGAGTCAACTGACCCTTGACTGAGACTTCTGAAGCTGCGAGCCCAAATTAAGCTTTTCCTCCTTTAAGCTATTCTTGTCAGATACTTTGGTCACAGAAATGAAAAACCAGCTAATGTAGTCACCCTGCTTGTAATAATTCATTCTGACAAATCCAGGAAACTTGATATACTTGGGTAAGATGATGAGTCCAGGTAAAGTCCAAAAGTGGAAGGGCCTCCCCTGTACCACTTAGTGGCAAAGTCCCTTATCAAAACATCATCAAATGGGTCAACTCTGCCTGGGACTCTTGCTCTACTCTAGTGTTTATGGTGCTTTGTTCTCACTGTCTTTCTAAGTTACAAGTCATATATTGAGTGATACCTTTAGTGATCTCGAAGAAAAGAAGGTTCATACTTGAGTAGATTTGAAAAATCTTCACTAGAGACATTTAAAATGGCCACCACGCATAGACAATGAGCTTACGATGTTTTAGCCAAAGGATTGTGTGTTTTCCCATGAATTTTAGTAAAGTATTTCTACGTGGCCTATAGAAAGTTGTAAATGGCATTCCTCTGAGAGATTTGTCTTTACCAAACTGGGCTGTGAAATGCAAGTTTGAGATCCACTGGCCTCTTTTGAAGCTCCCTGACAAGCTATAGAAACTGGTAAGATAAAAAACTACCCCTTCCTCTGTGTTAGAAAATTACTTTTTATGCAATTGATATTAATTTAGAGAAAAGCAACTGTGTAGGAATTTCCACTTGATTCAGTTAAAACAAAAATGAGATTTTAGAAAATTCTGGTGTGCATATTTTACGTTTTAACACCTTTAAAAATATCTTAATGGTGAACTTTGTTTATCGTATACAGGGGAACAGTATGAATCTGTAGGTCTTGCAGTCATAGTCACTGATGCCAAATGCATCCTGACACTGATAGCTTATTTATGCCTCTGCTATAATCTTAAACAGAACACAGAGAAGTGGTTATTGCTGATTTAGTTATTAGACATGAGCACAAAGGGTTAGGAGCTTCTACAGCATTATTCATTTGCAATAATCTGCAACCTGCTATGAACAATGCTGCATACTGTGCAAATATAGAAAGAGTGCCTTCATAAATAATGCCAGAAACGCTAGCTGCGCCAAGGCAGATAGGATATACTGATGGCAAGTTAACGTGTTAGGCCCCTGGGTTTGCTTAATTGTATAGGCTGATTTGTCCCAGGAACATGAAGAGAATTGCCTTAGCTAAATGTAGGTTTTGGAGTCCATAATCCTGTATCTCTCTACTTATCCCCCCAATTTTAAGATAGATCCTTCTAATAATGATGCAATTTGCTTGGCTCCCACTGAATTTTATCTTCTTACAAGATACCGTGCTACTGCTATTCTAATTTTGGTGATGGGAATGGAATGTATTTTCTCTTATTGTAATTATCTTCTACCAGCAACAGAAATGGATTTTTCGTCTGTCCAGAGATGTCAATGTCTGTTTATTTTCAGTCTGTTTGTATCCAGAGGTAGTAGTCTAAACCATTGCTCAATTTATACAAAATAGTATTACTCTTAAATTCAGGCCACAGCCTTGAGATGGGAAAATGAGATATAAGATTACTTATAAAGAATTCCTCTCCAGAATATGATCATGTAGCACATGTTTGGAAGATAAGAGAGGGGGTTTCCATGGGAATATCCCAAACAAAGGCATTTTGTTCCCAGAATCATACCAAGTGACCATGTGTTAAGCAGAATAATGTCCCCACAAACATGTCTACAACCTAATTCCTCAAACCTATGAAACTGTTCTTACATTACAACCAGCATTTTGCAAATGTCACTAAATCAAAATTATCCCTAGATAATGAAATCATCCTGAGTTATTATACTGAGATGGAGAAATTATCTATGTGAGTTCAATGTAATCATAAGCATACATATAAGTAGAAGAGGGAGGTAGAAGAGTTTGTGTCAGAGTAATGCTGCAGAAGAAAGATTTGACTGGCCATTGCGGGCTTTGAAGATGGAAGGGGCCACAATCCAAGGAATGTGGGCTCCTCTAGAAGCTGGAAAAGGCAAGGCAACAAACTTCCTCCCAGAGCCTCCAGGAGGAATGCAGTTCTGCTGACACCTTGATTTTAGCTCAGTGAGACGTCTGTAAACCTTCTTAACTCTAGAAATGTAAGGAAGGAAATTTGTGTTGTTTTATGCCACCAAATTGTTACAGCAGTACTTGTAAACCAATAGGTAATAATAAATAATTCATGCCAATTCTTCTATTAAGGTGACTAAATTTACTTATTCATTTCCATTGAGAACCTGGACTAGGGATCCAGCTCAGGTAGAGCACTTGCATATGTGAGGTCATGGATTCTATCTCCAGCACCACAAAACAAACAAACAAACAACAACAAAAAACTCCCAACTATTTACCAAGCACATGGTGATATATAAGTGAATGGTTATTCATTTATTCTCAAAATAATTATTTAGTGCCTACCATTTGCAGGTTATTATTACGGGGACATTTGTGTGAGTGATAAGAGAAGATTCCTGCCTTCACATGGCTCACACTCTTGTATGGCAAAAAAAGCAGATAATATGCAAGTGAGTGAATAAAATAATTACAAGTTACTTTCAGTTTGACAGAAAAAATTAAAACAGGCTAAGTGATAGAGATTAGCTGAGGAAATTTTCCTTAGATCAGTTGTCTAGGGAAGGTTTCTGTGAAGAGGAAGAGGTGACATTTCAGCTGATGCCAGGAGGATATGAAGGGGACAGCTTTGATCAGCTCCAGGAATGTCCTGGGCTTGAGGATGAAAGCACTGAGATGGATGTGAGCTTAATTAAAAGTGAAAACCTGAAGAAGGCCAGCAAGCACAGAGAGCAATGCGAATGGAGGGCAGGTCGTGGAGGAGGGATCACTTGGGGTTTTCTAGGCTATGTTAAAATTTGGGAATTTTATTCTGAAACAAGTAGGAAGCCCATGGAAAGGTGAAAATCACAAATGGCATGATCTACTGGGGCTTACTATTTTTTCGGTGGCCTCGAAATAAATTACTTCATAAAACAATATGAATGACCTAGGATAGGCCGTTTGTGAGGATGAGGTCACAGAGAAGAGCACAGGAGCAGGTCTACTTCTCTTGGAGTCTTTTCTTCGGCTTCCTGAGTCCAGTTCTGGTAGTGAGAACATCTTTAGGACATGCACAAGCCTTGGTTCCAGAATGATTTAACTTAATGAGGGGAAGGAAGGCGAGAACCAACCCTGAAGTCAAGCTGGTCAAATGGAGTGCAAGTGGCAAGGGCATTAGTAGACGTGTATTTTGTTGCTTTTTAAGTATTATTCCAATTTTCAACCTAAAATGAATGTACAGATTATTAGCTCAATATTGCTTCTTAGTGGAAACTGGTATCCACATAGGTTGATTCGCCTGCCTGGGACACAAATCTTTCTCTTCCGTCCCTTACACTTTGACTTTGAGATACACCATTGTGCTCCCTTTGATAAAATTTTCTTCAATGTTGGTCCTTCTCTCTCTTCTTACTTTCTTTGAATGAAATCATTTGGGAACCAAATCTGTTGTTTAGATTCTAAAGACGTTTTTGTCAACTACTGGAACAAAATTCAGAAAGTAGGAAAAAAATATACTCAGAGAGGAATCGACCTGCTCTTGGGCTCTTCTCTGAGACCCGACTTTCGTGCATGGCATATTCTAGGTCATTCATATTGCTTTATGAAATAATTTATTTCTAGTAACAACCTGTACACCCTTTTGACATTTTCTTTCTATTTTCCTAACAAAGAGAAAGGAATAGCACTGAAAATGGGAGGGTTGGCAGTTGCTAGGCATCAAGATGATATTCGGGATGTGGCAATGAAACACGGGAAGATTTAAAAATAAACAACCACTTTAATCTTTAACTACAATTCCAATGGTTCAGATTAAGTTATTTAATTACTAGTATTCTCCTAACAGACTGTTTTCAAGAGAAATGGGATATTTTTGAAGTATCAGTTGTGTCTACTTCAATAGGTGTAGTTCCTCCCAATATGTTTGCCAGGGTCATTACTTTTATTTTCATGCTTTTTAGGTTAGTGGTTGGAGGAGTGGACCATTTTTTTTTCAGGGAAATATCAAATTTATGCCATTAAATTTCAGTAGAATTGACTTGAATATCTCCTTAAAGAGGCGTTTGTAAGATGGGTAGAAGTGGAGCAGATATTTGGCTGATTCTATGATCACTGTTTTTTCTCCCCCACATTCATGAAGAGCTTCAAGCTCAGAGCCCCAGCCTTCCAACCTTCTGAACCAGTTGACTGAGAATCTAAGAGATGTCACTAATTACCTTCCCTTTCCTGCAAAATATTTCCTTTGCTTTAATGACTGCTCTGAAATAAAGGAACAACTTCTCTCTTAAGCTCCATGAAGCCTTAGTGATCTTTGTGGTAGATACTCCCAGCTTTGTGCATTGAATTTTAAATCTGTGGTCATAAATGACAATAATAAATGAAGTAGACCTCTCTCTCACTCTACCAGCAGGATCAATAACCTGGCAATCTGTTACTTCACAGAATTAGTAACAGGCCAATTAGCAACACAAGACAGCCTTGGGCAGTGGTTGAAAGCGGGTCATTCAAAGCCAGGCTGCCTGGTTTTGAATCTTGCTCTGCCACTTACAAGCTATGTAACCTGAGGCAAGTCACTTGTCTTCTCTATTCCTATTTCTTCATCTTTAAAAGGGGAAAGTAATAGCAGCTACCTCACTGTCAAGATGTTAAATAAGGTGATGTTTGCTAAGCTCTTAGAAAAATTCATGGCCCAGTAAATACTATATAAATTATTTGATAAAGTAACACAGAAAGATGTACATGGGAATGATCTTTTTTCCATTTTTATCTCCTATTTTTTAAACTACATCTAGAAAGAGGAGCCACTGAGCCATTTGTTTCCAAAAGTCATCCTTATGAATAAATACATACATTATTTCTCTTTCTATCAAGTTGGTGCTTGCTTTACACAGTTCTGATGTATGTGAATTTCATTGACCATGGTTTCGTTAAGACAGTCTTCCAAAACCTGCTTCAAATTTCACTTACTCCACTGAATTATTACATACAGCACAAACTTATTAGCTCTTCATTAGACAACTATTATGCAAATATCAGACATACATCACGATCACTGACCTATCATGGCACTTCTTTCAAAATGTGTTAGTAACTGGTCACAGCACATCTGCTTTCAGTTCACACACACAGCAAAATTGTAACTGTGTTTCCTCCTGGTCTCCCATTGATAGATCCATTTGACATTTCACACAAGGAAAAAAGAACAGAGGGAGCTGGTCCGCAGAGATGAAAATGCAGCAAAGAAGCAAAAGGTGATAGACAGTTGAATGAACGCCAGTGGAACTCTAGAAGACATAGCAGAGTGTAGGTATGTTGGCACCAGCCCCACGTGAATGATTATAGGTATGCAGCCAGAGGACCTTCCTGAAGGTGAACTTACCAAAATAAAGAGGTTGTGACAAAAGGAATAAAGCTGTCCTAGAGGAAGTGACATCTTCACTGTAAAAGAACTCTCAAAGGTATTTCATGACATTGAAAGTACAAAGGATGAAATGTTTGAAGCTGATCAAAACTGGAAAGCAGAATGACAATTCCCCAACGCAGTGCGTTTCATGTGTATGAAGTCATACATTGAGGAGATGGAGAAGGCAAACGTCGTTCAAACTATTTTTGTTGAAAGTACAAAGAAGTAAATTTAATTCTCAATGGAGCTAATATTTTAATATCAAGATAATTTCAAATCAGTATATATAAACTATATAAAGTTATATACTAATGTATCAAAATGTAGTCAGTATATTTATAATGTGCTAAATAAATACTAGTTTCACTTTTTTTTTTTTTTTTACATTTTCCTATGTATTTATCAACTATAGTAAGAGACTTTTAAGTTTTGGCAAAAATTTCTTAAGGTCATGGAACAATCATAACTTTTCCTATCAGTTACTAAAATCTCCTTGTACAGTTTTCACTTAAAGCCATTTTTATGACCTTGCATTACCATGCAGAGAGGGTTGCCTGTACTATTTTGGAGGAGGGACTAACCTGATTAAAGGGCTGGATGGGCAAGATTATCTGAACAAAATGGTGCTTCTGGCAGAGAAGAACCTTGAAAAAAGTTGAGCTTTTGGTCAAACAAATAGTAAATTATCCTATCCTTGGGATGTTTTAAATCCAACTTTCTATTATCAATAAATAGTATCAGAAAATTTTGCTTATTTGGATATATCAGAACCAGAGATTCTTTAAAAAGAGATTAAAATACCTGAAGTTAGCACTCTTATTATCTTGCCCTAAATTTTTCATGGAAAGTAGTGGAAGTAGTCTTTCTTTTTCTCTTGGCAGTTCAAAGGAGATTGTTATTGGACATAAATTATGTACTCAATATAGAACTTGGATTGTGTAAAATTCCACCTTAAAGGACACTGACTTTTCATGTTCATTTAAACTAACAAGAATATTGCAGTCATTTTATCCTCAGAAAGAACAAAAAATTAGGAGTTCATATGTTGATACCAACATTATTTTGTATTTGTAAATTGAAGTTAGGCCTGAATAGTTTGATCATCTCTTCCCACCCATTCCTACATTTAAATATGGTAAATCTAACTGAGAACATGTAAGAAGGAATTTCTTCCAATGTGAATGATTGTTCATTCAGGATCATATAGTATTGACTTTGCCTTCATCAAATTGAGCCCAAATGTAGTTTTTATCCTTTGGAACTTATCTGTAAAATCCTATATAAAAGTTTTCCTAAAGGAATTTCATTATGCAAAGATAAAACTATCCTTGACAAATAAAACTTCTCCATAGAATGCTAAAATTCTGAAAAGCTAGAGCCCTGTCTTATAATTTAAAAAATTTTGTCATACCCATCACAGTCTTTTTGACAGGTACAGTGGATAAATATTTCATTTTTGTTAATTGATCTAAGTAAAAAGATGAGGAACTTCAGAAGTCTTCAAAGAAGAACTTCCTCAGCATTCCATGTACTAGTCATAAGAAGACTTTCATGATTATTGTCAGTCTATAAATGCTCACAGCAAAATTTAGAAGAATCAGAACATTTACATGGGGTTTGAGGTTTCCTCTTTGGTTATTGGCTCCTGGTGCTTACCATTCCCCTTTCCTGATTCTTGCTTTTGGAAAGGATTCTTAAGATTCATTCCAACTACACTTTGGCTTCATGCTACTTAAATTCTTAAAAGTCAGTTAAAAATTCCCAGATTGTTTAAAACATATAAAGCATATAATTGTACATAGTTCATAATTATAAAATGCCCAATTCCAATCAGAGAAAGAGAAATCCAATGAAGTATATTTTACCTTCAATTTAATAGGTAAAGGTCTATAGTTAGATATAATATCCTGTTAATGATGGTTTGGGAAAATATTCTTTCTTAATTTTTGGCTTCTGGGAGTAAAATTTGGGGTATGCATCTTTATAAAAGAGCATAAAACAGTGTAGACATGAATTTGGCAACATCCATCAAAAGTAAAAAGGGAGAATTTTATGATCAATTAATTTAACTTCTTGGACTTATCTTGACATCTTGAATATGTATATAATGATGTATATCCAAGAATATTCAAAGAATAATTTATAATAATAAATAATTTAAAACAGCATGTAACAAGAATATTAAAAATAAAATTTCTACTAAGTTGATAACAAAGTGAATTTCATAAACTAAAAGAACCATAAGACAGATCTTCATGTGCATGGTTTACAAATGAAATTGTATAGAAGTGGTTTTTATGATTCTTGGATCCCTCAGATCCAGTAAAGGATTGTAAAACATGAGCAATAATTCGTTTGTCCAAGCAAGGCATATAGGTATTTAGGTAAGACCTATTGTATAGTGGGTATATTAACAGAATAATGGCCTACCAAAGATGGCAATTTCCTAATTCCTGGAACCTATGAATATAATAAATTACATGGAAAAGAAATTAAAGTTTTTAATCAACTGACTTGGAGGCAGAGAAATTATTCTAGACTATTTTGGGTCCCACAATATCACCAGAGTCCTTATGAGTGAATGAGGGTGGCAGAAGAGTGAAGATTAGAAGTCTAACACTGTTTTAAGCCACTAAGTGTGTGTTATATTATTATATCAGCAATAGGAAACCAATGTAGTGACTGTGTACAGGCCCTGGATCCTGTTCCATATGACTACCTGAAGGTGTGGAGGGAAACCAGAAGGTGGGCAAGGGAAGAGGTGAAAGCTATGCCCAGAACTCTCATCTGCCTGTGCAATGGGAAATGCAGATGGTTTTTAAACAACTGGTTCTCTGGGGGAACTCATAAAATCACCCATAAAAAAAGGAATATTCTACTTTACCTTCCTCAAAGATTTGGAGAGAGGAACAGTGCCTCTTACCCCTGTGGGAGAAGAGCAGTTAAAAGAACCACTTAGCTTCTGCACGGAATGCAAATAGGTGGCTTCCAAAATCATGCCATGACAGGAGGACCTAACATTAGTGTGAAGATCCAAGAAATAGCGTATACCTTGAATTGGACATTGAGACTCGAGTGACCATGGGCATATACATAAAGTCAAGAGCTCTATCCAAGTCTTCTCTAAGGGCAAGAGATGATTATCTTCATAGTATAAATATGAAAGGATCGAAGATAAATTCCATAAAGTTGTGTACAATATATTAATTGCTAGGGAAATTGTTACATAAAGTCTGGCAGATTTTATCTATTGATATGAACTATTTCTGAGATACATAGGTAAGTGAAATAAAGACAACATATTGAGAGAGGACTACTGTTTGTGTCAAGTTGGCGGTATATTGTTATATCAGCAATAGGAAGCCAATGTAGTGGCTCTGTATATGTATTTGTATATGTGTATGTGTATGTATATGTATATTTGCACTTGTGTATGAGTGAAAAATCTCTGGAAAGATACATAAAAGTTAGGTGGAAGTCATTGTCACAATGGAGGAGGACAGGAATTGGGTGATTAGGGACAATATAAGGGGAGAAATTTAAGAATCAAGAAATATTCTTTCATTAACTTTCAAATGTTTATTATATGGGTATATAACTTATGTAATATTTGTTAAAATAACAACAGAGAAAGAAAAATTGCTCTAAAAAAGAAAACTAAAGCAGAGCAAAACTTAGACTAGAAGTAAAAAAAATAGTTCCAAAATGAGATAAACAAAATTACTAGCTTAAATATGAAAGGAAAAAAGCAGTACAGAGAACAAGGACTCTCCTCAGTATTAGGAGAGAAGAGTGTTCCAACTAAGGTTGCTGTGCATCAACTGGGGAGGGAGATGTAGGGTCTAGTAGGAAAGCCACTTGTCCCAGATGCATGCTGACCCATACCCAAGTGAGCGTATACAATTGGCAGTCAATGTTCACATACTTGTAGAGCTGATCCTCATTCATTGAGGATTCACAAAATTCCTTACCTACTAAATTTTGTTACTCCCAAATCGGTACGCTGGTGTCTTTGTGGTTATGTGTGGACAATTATAGAGTGATGAAAAATTTGAATCACTGACACGCATGTTCCCAGATGATGTTGACCAAGGTGACATTTCATCTTCTTGTTTCATTTTTTACTCTGCAAATAAGTATTCTCTTTACGATATATTTACTACTACTTTTTTGAATGTTTATGCTCTTTTTTGGTGATTTTGCTGTTTAAAATGGTCCCCAGGCATAGTGCTGAAGTACTGTCTGGTGGCCCTAAATGCAAGAAAGTTGTCATGTGTCTTCTGGAAAAAATACAGGAGCTTAGACTTGAATAATAGTGCTTCTGGCTATGAGTTCAATGTTAACAAAGTCGTAATGTTATTAAATAAGATGTCCTTAGAGAAACACACAAAAAAACAAGGTTATATATTGATTGGTTGATGAAAATGTTGTGACCAGAGGCCTGCATGAAACCAGCCCTGTATTCCCTGTCTGAGTGATGATTCAGTGTTTGTTAATTCAGTGTTCATTGAGACTTTATAGAGCACAACTATAAGAAACAAGACCAAACTCTGTGTGTGTTTTAGTCAGCTTTTTTCATAGCTGTGACAAAAGACTGGATGACAACAATTTTAGAGAAGGAAAAGTTTATTTGGCACTCACAGTTTTCAGAGGTCACAGTCCATAGATGACCAACTTCCTAGCTCTGGGCCTGAGGTGAAGCATAACAAAATGGCAGAGGAAAGCAGTTCAGGACATAGCAATCAGGAAGCAGAGAGAAGTCTGCTCACCAGGGACACAATATAAACCCCAAGGGCACACCCCCAAATGACCTACTTCTTCTAGCCACACTCTACCTGCCTACAATGACCACCCTGTTAATGGGGTGGACCTAATAATGGATTAATTCACTGATTAGTTAATGGATTAATTATTTAATGGATTAATTCACTCATAATCCAATCATTTTACCTCTGAAATGTTTTTGCATTCTCTTACACATGAAGTTTTCAGAGACAGCTTATATCTAAATAGTAACAGAGTTCGTGTGTTTCCGTTGTGAGAGTGCTAAGTTACCAAACATCCGAAATATTCTACAGTCTTCAGATTGCATTGTGGAGAGTCTGTGAACAGACATGCCCAGAGAAAAGGCAGAGGTCCTGTTTGACTGTAGGAGAAATGCTCCTTTAATAAGAAACAGGAGTTTCCTGTAGAAAAGGAACTTGTTCTGATTTAACAGCCAGTTTAGTTTGGAACCAGGAGGGTACTGAGATACAGTGGGTCTCAGTGAACAGGGAGGGTGAGTTGAGGATATACCAGCTACGTACTGCTCAAATTATTGGAACTGTCATCCACAGGAGTTTGTGCTAGAACTTGGCAAAGAGGAGGAAGTAATAGCTTTGGAGTCAAGGAGACACAGCAAGGGAGCAGGGGGACCATCAGAGCAGCTGGTATCAGGAGGAGGAGGAAAATATGGTGCCTGGGTAGTGTGCCCACGGCTCATGGCTGGTAGCAGAGGACTTAGGGGTGGCACATTGGACCTGCGACAACATGGATAGGAGGAGTAAAGGAGAAAGGATTGTACCAAAGCAGGAACGGCTATGACAAAGGAGCACCACTGCCCCCTGGACACTAAGGAATTAATTCAATCATACATTCAGAAGTACACATGGAAAGGTGATTGGGATTTCTTTAATGCATTTAGGGAAATTTGGGGCAGATGGAAGACGTGGTATTGCTTTTTGAAATTCCATAGGAGGGGAGTGAGTCAGAAAAATAATTTTCTGCACAATACTTTTGAGCATTCTTCAGCTCTTATTCAGTTTAATTTTGGAAAACATGGATTAAATTGAATTAATACTGATCCACTTTTGATATGTCAAAATCCTATTTTATTTCTCTTTTCTCTTTTGAGAGGAATGATGTTCATGTTAGGAAGGGTAGAGTCCCTGTTTTAAGGAAAATATCAGATGCTAATATAGGTTAGGAAGTGGGTGTAGCATATTTATCTCATAATGAAGAAATTACTAATATAATTGTTGAATTATTATGTGTCTTCAAAACCTTGTGGAAAATATAAGACATCCTTCTTTTCTAGGTATTCCAAATGAGAAAAAAAAGATCAATTCAAGGACCATAAATAATGAGTTCAGTGCTTACTGTACTTCCCACAAGGATTAGAAGGATGTTTTTCAGATCACAAAGAACCAAAACGGATTTATCAAGAATATATAATATTATTTTGATACTCTCAATTACAGCATATTTGTTAATGTCTCTAAATTTCTTAAAGAACGAGATGGAGAAGCAGGACTTTGATTATAGACATAGGGCAGCTGCCCTTAAATGCAATATTTGGCCCTGTCCTTTGCAACCTCATTGTCAATAGCTTGGATGAAGACAAAGACAGCCCATTTATCTAATTTCAAATTATATAAACATAGCATTCTGAAAGATGAGTATTTTCAACAACTTGAAATGATGAGTCAAAAATTAATGAGATGCAATTCAACAGAAATGAATATAAATGACTATGTCTGCATTTGAAATATGAAATGCAAAGTGTAGGTTTTGGGAACTTTAATTGAAATCAATGTAAGATTTCAGGTGGCCAGTACCACATACCAGTAGATGTGGCTTATGAAATGTTGTCTTGCAGAGTGGAGGTGGGTGCCCAGAACATGAAAATACACAGTTCTCTGGATAGAATAGACCATCTAAAAATTTTATATGCAGTTTTGCCAGGTTTTATAAAAGACATGAATACATTAGGTCGTAATTATTGACAAACCACCAGAATCAGAAGAATTAAGGAGCATTTATCTTAGAAAAACAGAACATTTATTTGATACACATTCATCATACTTAAATGTTTGGGAGATGGTCCTGTGAAAGAAACATTAGTTTTGTTCTTTAGATTTTCAGTGACAAAAAATTGCAGTAAGGTAGCAGATAGACTGCTAGAACCTGGGTCAGTGAGAAAAGAGACAGGAGACTAAGAAGGGCTCAAGCAGGAAGGTATAAGCCATAGTCAGGAGGTTGGTCAATGAGAAAGCCCAGAAGGGCCAGAAGCAGCAGCAACGCCAGCACATCTGTAATTTTGGAGGCTCTACTGGGCTGTGCTGGAAGCAGATTCTGCTCTCCATAGATGTGAAGAGTGTGCTCCCAGTGAGCAGGGTCTGGATAGGCTGAACTCAGAAACATGGATTTTTGGGGCAAATATGTGACTTTGGAGAAGATTGAAATGCTGCTGACTTGCTTTTTCACTTCCTCTTGTAATTAGCAGGAAAGACAGGGTTTACAGTTCCTTGAGAATTTTTCAAAATTCTAATCTCAAGATAACTCACTCAGAAACACAGTGAATGAGAAAAAGGAACCCTGTCATAAATTATAAACTGGAATTTAATTAGGAGGGAAAGCTAAAGCAGAAAGCAATTCAAAATCTTTTCCTTGAGACAAGCTTTAGTTTTGGAAGCTCTAGAAAATAATCTTACTCACATATGGAGAGAATTTAGAATTGAGATATTTTTGTCATATTAACTATCAACAACCACCACCTAAACCCAAAGGCCTGCATGTATACTGTTAGTATTGCATAATGTATTTTTTCTTTCAAGTATATGACAATAACAATCAAAGAGATGGTAGACTCAGAGTAGCCATGTCTTAGCATAGGGATATAGGGATAGAGCTGTTTATTACCTGCTGTGAAGAAGACTAAAAAGCAAATTTAAGAAGGATCTACACTTCATTTCTTATATAGAGTCACTTATTATCTTGAACCAACCTCATTTTTTTAGATTTATTAGTGGTATCAGTGATTGCCTATATGTATATGACTTTTCCAAGCTTTTTATTTTATACAAAGAACTTGTGGTCAGATAATATTTTATGTCTCCTTATTTATAAATGAATGAAACTACTAAGCTAACAAATTGGAGATCACATGGTCTAACACGTGGACTAGCTAATAGAATGTCCAACTGAATGGAGTCATGATTACCAATGGGCACTCTGCCATCAAACTGAGTATGCTTAGATCTTTATTCCACTATTTACAAAGCTATGTCCCTTGGTGTAAATTATTCATTCTGTGTAACTTTATTATTTTTTTTAAATAAGCTACTTCATAGGATTGTCAAAGGGCAAATAAATGGTCTTGGAGCTGTGCCTGGTACTCGGCGGACAAATTATGTTAGTTGTTGCTCTTACTCCTGGTCCTGTCTCAATTAGTTATTATGTAAATCGAGATTGTTGACTTCTTTGGAATTCAGTTTCCTCCACTCTAAATGAAAGCTTTGGACTAGATGCTGGCAAATGATACTTCCAGATTTCCTTAAACATAGTCTTATTCCTTTTATTATCTTTACCTACCACTTATATATTGACTGCCTATTACATGTAACTAATTGCGTCTTAGAATATGGCGTATGCAGATATTTTATTGGCCTCCTAGAATTTATAAATACAAAGGAGATAAGACATAAAGACAACTTCAACGTAGGATCTATATGATAATTCTTATGTGCTCCATATAGTATAGAAGGTTCAAAGAAGGCAAAAGGGTGGACTATAAAGAAAAGGGGAATTTTGGCAGAATTAACCCATGGATCAGAAGATGAGAAAGAACAGAATGTATTTAGGAATGGAATATACCATTGTCATGTGGTGGAGTGGCCTTATATTCGGAGTAGAAGACTAGGTTTGAAAGGGAAGTCAGGTCACCTTTTAAGAGCATAATGAATGTCTGCCTGAGAGACAAGAACCATCCCACTAACTTAAGGAAGATGTAGAAGATTTCATGGCAGTACCATGGTCCTGATATGAAGATAGTAAAAGGAGTACTGGAGAAAGGTACCAGAGAAAAGGTAACAACAGTTCACCTTGACCAGGAGTTGGCATCTTTCTCATGAAATTCCTTGACATTTAACATCTTCTTGGATCTCTATTCACCACTAGTTCCTGAATATACCCTTTCTCCTCATCATGGATATTCCAGCTGGGTAGGACTCTGCAATGGTTTTGAGTATGTCCCTCTAAGTTCATGGGTTGGAAACTTAATTCCTCAATGTGGCAGTGTTGAAAGGTGGGACCTCTTGATAGGTATTTGATCTTTTTTCCTTTCCTTTAAAGCCAGGTTATGTATAGTCAAGTTATAGATATTCCTTGGCCCTCTGTGGTCCTCCTGACCCCTGACAGATCTCTAGAACTCTAAGATACATGGTAACCAAAGAAGCACCTTGCCTCATGCAAAGGAGAAATGCAGAAGGAGGAAGGGAGATTTGGTAATTCCTCTGATTTTTCCCCCAAAGGTTCCAAGAGCCAACGCTGAGCAAGTTTGCTGGGAATTGCTGTAGGAGTCTTTTTTAGTCCTTTGATGGAACTCTCATATCTGTATTTCCTGAGGAGTTTGCATTGAAAATTTCAGGGTGAATGGAACAAATGGTATCCTTAAAAAGAGCATAGGTTTGAGAATAGATGGATCAGTCTGGATTCAGAGACTAGGTCTCCACTTACTGGTGGAATATACTTCTCTGGACTTCTATTTTCTCACTGAAATGGGCATAACACCTGACAGGTTTGTTTTGAAAATTCCATGAAAGGAGATAAGCAGAAAACTAGGATGTATAGGAACTCATTAACAGCTACTCCCCAACCCCTTCCCTATTTTTCATGACACTTGCTGTCTTCTGGTTGGTTTGTTATCTATTCAAACTTGAGTTAGAAAATATTCTGTTATTAGCAATTTGGGCAATTCCTTTATACTATCTCATCTTGAAATACATTATCTTGAATAGTAAAATGTTCTATCCCTTATTTAAAATACTTAAAGCTTTCTGTCCTTTTAATGCACTTTTGAATGTTCCAGAAATCAAAACATTTCAGTAAGGACCTGCCATATTTCCCGTTCTGCCTGGTAATCTTCTGCCCTTTCTTTAGGAGTCGCCTCTTGAAACATGTCTTTTCTCTGACTTCTTTCTCTACCCCTGGGAAAGTCAGTCAACATTTTCCCTAATTTTCTCTGAGTTGCGCACACATCTCTAGTGGAACACATACCTCACAATGGTAAAATGGTATGACATGTCTACCTACCTTTCCAGACTGAAAATATCTTCTGGAAAGTCCTTTGGATCACTGACTCTTCTTTTTGAGTTTGTTATGCCCTCTTCTGCCCAAGAAAACATCGAATGATCTCATAGCACTCCTTTGGTTTTATGTGCTCCTCTGTACCAACCTATATATAGCCCTAACCTTCTGGAAGGTTTTCCATGCTTTTGATCATTTGACATTCATCCTCCCCAAAATGTTGTTTTCCATTGATCCAATCCTAATAGACAAGTTATCAGTAAATGGCAAATAGTAACTAGTCAATCCAATTAAACAATTCATGCCAAGATATTATAGGCAATGGTTTGAAATATACATTATATACAACACTTATGTATGCTAATATTTGCCTTAAAATGTAGCCACTAGAATCTCTATCAGACATTGTACCTGACTAATGAGTATCTTTTTTTTTTAAAGTAAATGTAATCATATTGTTGAAATAACTCTGGAGCCAAATTGCCTCAGATTAACTCTCTGATAATTTCTAGTTGTATCACTTTGGGCAAGTTATTTTCCTTCTCTGTGCTTCATATATAAAGTGAGTTTCCTCATATATAAATGGGATGATAGGACTAGGTTTGTAGCTCAGTGGTAGAGCGCTTGCCTAGCATGCATGAGGTACTGGGTTCAATCCTCAGAACCACATAAAACTAAATAAATAAAATAAAGGTCCATTGACAACTAAAAAATGAGTTTTTTTGGAAAAATGGAGATGATAAGAAACAGCCTTTTATGATTATCTTGATGATTAATTTACTTAATACATGTAATATAGAAAGAAAGGTACCTGGCATATAATTGATCCCATGTAATCATAAGACCTACCATAATGAAAATGTAAACCAATGTTTTTCTGAACCCAGTATTGAATAACCATAAGTTATGTGGGACATAGAAATTGCAAGGGAACATAGTTACATTAACCCTATTTCCTATGATACATGCATGCACACACACACACAAACACACAGGCACACACTTAGAATTTCATGTCTTGATTTTACCACTTACTAGCAATAGAAGCATGAGGCATTAGTACCCTATTTGATGTCTAGAAAGATAGAGGATTTACTTGCCTGCTTCACTCACAGGCTATTGTGAAGATCATATGGGTTAAAAAAAGTTCTCGTGGGCTGGGGATGTAGCTCAGTTGGTAGAGTGCTGTCCTTGAAAGTACAAGACCCTGGGTTCAATACCCAGCACTGGAAAAAAAAAATTCTCATGGTAAATTGTGAAACAAAATGCAAATAGGAAATGCCCCACCCTTCCACCGTGGTCTTATTTTAGGGAAGGTACAACTCTCATCACAGTGTCTGTTGGTAAGTGTGGACTGTGGGCAAAATGACTTCTTAAGGACACTATGCTTTATCAGATCAAGGCAACCTTTAAAATTCTATCCCAAAGAATGGAGCTACAGAACTTAATATGAATGGTAAAACCAAAACTTCAGGGATTTTAGGCATTCTTTTATTTCCATCATTCTTGAAAATTGATTTCAAACAGAGAAGTACTGTGTGAGGAGCTTTTGATTGCAATATTACCTTGGTAATTTCCTGGAGTCATCTGAGTGCATGTCCTTCTTCCCTTTCTGACAACCCCTGGATCTCACTCACTTCAAACTATTGTAATACCCAAGGGAGAGGAAAGCTCAGCACCTGCTTGTAGAACAAATGAATGAAGGAATAGGTGAATATGTTCTATATTTAGCCACAAGAATAAATCATACTCTCAAAGCAATCATAATAATCCTGCATTTCCTAACTATTCATAGTTTAAGGCATTTTGGTTTAAAGAAGACTGGCAAAGAAACGTCTCAATCATAATAATCCTGCATTTCCTAACTATTCATAGCTTAAGGTATTTTGGTTTAAAGAAGACTGGCAAGGAAACAGTCTTTAGACTGGTTCTCATGAAAATTATTTTAAATCCATTGTTGTGATAACTAATTCACAATGTTAATTACTGCTTTTGCCACTGTGTTTTGTTTATTGTTGCAAGATCATAACATATGAGATTTTTGTCTACTTTATTGCCAGGATGATGTTTGCCAGAGAAATACAGAGGATTAGATGCTACCTCAGAGATATGTACACATGGACCTTGGTTAACTGAGGAGAGAAAAAAAAATGCATAGATTTCATTTTAAAAGCAAATGTATAAAGCTATGGATGATATGAAATATATCTGACTTAATCAGCATCAATCATTTGCAAATCCAGTGAGTAAATCCATCTTCCTAAAATTAATCAAAAAATCTCATAAATGTACAATATATGTGGATCAATTGCTTCCCATTATAAATTTACTTAAATCTAGTCATCTTTAAAAATTGTGGAAGAGGACATCATGACTCTTAACATAATTTTCATAAACAGGTATTTGGGACTAAATTTAAGTGTTATTTTAGATGAAGAACATGTCATAAGTTGAAGTAATATCTACCTTCTCAGGGAAGGTCTTTAAATAAAATTTCACTACAATGTTCTGAGGTCAGAAATTATAATCTGCATTATCTTATGTATTTTTAATTAAAACTTAGTGAATAAAATTGGGGCTAAATTTGGGGCTGCTGCATTTTGAATCTTCAGAGGCTTCCTTTCCATTCCAAAGACCCATGTCAGGCTATTACAAGATTTCCCTGTTTTCTTTGTCACAAAATTCTTCCCTCCAATACTAATAGCTTTCATCACATCAAGATTCCAAAATTTGTATTTCATTGTGCCATTTCCATGCTCAAAAACTTTCATTGATTATTTAACTATTTTTGAATAAAGTTCATACATCCTCATTTGGATGTAAAGGTATTCTAGTCATCTATTTTTTTTTAAATCTAAACCAATCCTAAAAGTCTCTGAAATGATTCTGATGATATGGTCCATGACATACAAATTCCTTGATTTCTTTCATTCCATGTCATTTCCCAAATTAGAATGACTATATCCTTTTATTGAAATCCTTTAAATATAAGTTTAACCCTCAGATTCTTGATAGGTATATAATATCCTAAAGAGTTTTTTCCTTTCCATAAACTCAAGTAAATTCTGGATAGAATGATTTTCACCATCTTGTAATTAGTGAGCAGTGCTCCCTATGACTCTGTTTTCTTTAAAAACAGTATGTATAATACTGTGTGTATTTGTATAATACAGTATGTATTTTTCTGTAAACATTTAGTACAGTGTTGTGAAATTTGGACCTGGATTTGTGTGTGAGGGTGATTTTAAATTTCATTAATAGGTTCATGGATGTTTAGATTTGATTTTTTGATTTTTTTAGCTTTGGTGGATTAGTGTTTTTCAAGGAATTTGTCAATTCCAGCATCTAATCTACTTTTAAACTTTTAATTTAATACATTGCATTTTTAGCATTAGAAATTGGATTTAGTCCTTTTTTATAGGTTCAGTTTATCTTCTTATTTTTAAGTGATTTCTCTTAAGTCCTTGAACATGTGGGTAAACATTACTAATCTGAAAATCTCTGAAACCAAAACTTTCTAGCACAATTGCTTCAGATTTCAGAGCATCTTGGATTTTGGATTTTCTGATTAGTGATGCCCCACCTGTAAACTCTACACAAATATCTGAAAATCAAAACAACTTTGGAATCAGAAATACTTCCAGTCCCAAGCAATTCAGATAAGGGATATTCAGCCTATAGTTAATAAAAACTGTCTGCTGATCCATCCTCTTAGTAATTTCTGGTTTTATCTATTTTGATTAATTTTTTTTAGTTATGGATCATATTTTCTCATTACTTTATGTATTTAGTAAACTTTTATTGGATGCTAGACATTTTAAGTTGACTTTCTGTTTCTGTGGGCAAGATACCTGACAAAAACAATTTCAAGGAGAAAGGTTTATTTTGAGCTAATGGTTTCCGAGGTTCAGTTCGTGGGTCCATTGCTCTGGGTCTTAGAGGGTCAGAATATCATAGCAAAAGGATGAGGCAGAATAAAACTGCTAGGTTCATGGAAACCAGGAGAGAGAGAGAGAGAGAGAGAGAGAGAGAGAGAGAGAGAGAGAGAGAGAGAGAGAGAGAGAGAGAGAGAAAGAAACAAGAGAGAAAATATGGAAGAGCAAGTTGCCCAAGACAAAATATACACTCCAAAGGCATACCCTTGTGACCTATTTCTCCAACCATGGCCCAACTAACTACAGTTATCTCTCAGTTCAGTAGTTCTTTCAAATAATTAATCCAACAAATGAATTAATCCACTGATTATGTTATAGGTCTCATAATCTAATTATGAGCTTTTGGGGGACACCAAATAACCAAAACATAACATTCCACCCCTGGTCCTCAAAAGCTCATGTCCTTCACACAACTCAAAATGCATTTAGTGTATCCTCAGGAGTCCCTATAGTCTTAACAGTTCCAGCATTGCCCAAAGGTCCAAGTCCCAAGTCTCATCTGAAACTCAAGGAAATTCATTGACTGTGAGCTCATGTAAAGATCGAAAGCATGATACATATATTCAATCTATAATGGCACATAATAAATATTTCCATTCCAAAGGAGAAGAATTGGGGAATAGGGAGAAGGGATGGGACCAAAATAAGACCAAAACTCAACTGGGCAAACAAATCATGTAGTTTTACTTCTGGCATCTGGGGCACATGGCAGAAGGTATGAACTCCACAGGGCTTGGGCAGCTCTGTCCCTGTGACCTTGCTGGTTGCAACCCATGTGATTCCTCTTTTAGGCTGTCTCTGTCCATATCCAAAAGTTATTCTTGGAGGATAGTCCATGTTACTGGCATCTCTTAACCCTGGGCGTCTACACTGTAGCTTTGGCTTTCTTCTTACAACTTCATGGTATGAAAGATGGTGGAATGAGACAGACATGATTACCCAATATACATGTATGATTACACAAATGGTGTGAATCTACATCGTGCACAACCATAGAAACGAAATGATCTACCCCATTTGTGTACAATGAACCAAAATGCAGTCTGTCAAAAAGAAAGAAAGAAAGAAAGAAAGAAATAACCCACAAGGATTCTGACCCTGTTAACATCCCCAATATTTCTCTTGAAATATCAGTAGAAACCTCTATGACACCCTAACTCCAGCATTCCTGAAGAACCGGTACTACATGATTGACAGAAGATCAGTCACCACCATCTGAAGCAGTAGCCAGGCCATCTTGCACCATGGTTGCAGTGACTGCTGAGTGCCTGGAAAGCTGACAAGGGTGAAATGAAATCCTGGGAAGGTAACTTCCTAGTCACCCTTGTGCAAGCAGGGTGCTCTCCCAGTCTGTTCAATGACTTTTCACTTTTACATTCCTGAGCCCATAATGGGTGTGGTCCTATTGATTCATGAAATAGCCTCAAGGCATCTTTCCTATTGTCTTTGCAAAGTATTTAGCTTCTCTTTAGTGACCATAATCTCTTCAACAACCAACATCTTTCTTGGCCCCCTTTTACATGTGCTTTTCTGGCCAAACTGTTAGCTTTTCAGATCTTTCTTCCCTACTTTCTGCTTCTGATTCTCATAGCACATCTGGCTAAAAATTTCTAGCAAAACCCATGTCACCACCTGAATGCTGTGCTGACTTGAAATTTACTCCATAAGATTAATTTGTCTATCACTTTACATTAAGCCTCACACAAAGGATATGGGCAAAATGTAGACAAGTTCTTCACCAGGATGTAGCATGAATGACTTCTCATTCAATTCCCAATAGAGTCTTCATTTTCCTCTGAAGTCTTCTGAGCACTGTCTTTACTGTCCACATGTCTATTGGTATTCTGGTCTTCTGAGTTCACACCAGAATCACCCAGTAAGCTCTGCTTACAACATTGTGAGACTTTTCCACCGTGCAGCTCAAAATTATTTCCAAAATTCTGCAAACCAGTTCCAAAGGGTTCTGAACCACATGATCAGGTTAGTCACAGCAAATACCCAGCTTCTCAATACCAATTTCTGTGTTAGTCAGTTTTCTGTCACTGTGACCAAAACACTGACAAGAACAACTTAGAGAAGGAAAAGTTTATTTTGAGCTAATAGTTTCAGAATTTTAGTCTGTGGTCAGCGAACTCCATTGCTCTGGGCCTGAGGTAATGTGTAAAATCATGGTGGAAGGGTGTGGTGGAGGAAAGTTGCTCAGTTCATGGAAACTGGATATCTGAGAAAAAGTCGAGTGCCAGGGACAAAATACAAATCCCAAAGGCACACCCCCAGGGGCCTACTTCTTTCAACGACATCCCACCAGTTATTCCCCAGTTCTGTAATTCTTTCCAATTATTGATCCACTAGATAAGTTAATATACTGATTATGTTATAGCTCTCATAATCTAATAGTTTTATAGAAACACTTCATATCACAACCATTGACTCTCTAGGTTTTATTGTTTTCCTCTCAATACTATTGGGTTTGTTTTTGGTCAGAAAGAGCTTACTTTGGAATCAACTGGATCTTTTCAGTAGTTGTTTTTAAATTTAGTTAGAGTTTGTTTAGGTTGTCTTTTACTCTCCAGGGTTGTTAGGTCCTGCCCCGGTCAAGGCTTTTCTCTGATCTCTGTTGAACATGCAGAGTGTGCACCAAGGTCTCTTCATTCCAACTGGTTGTAACTCGAACAAACTCTGGTTCTAATGATGCTGAATTTGTAGTTCCTTGTTAGTTATCTTAATCTTGTGAAGTGCCCCTAGGCATGGACAACTCTATTTCACCAAAGACCCAGATATTGTCCTGTGGATTTTTGGAGGTTTGTCCACATGTATTCCCTTCTCTCCCTTACTCAGTCCTGCTTTTTCAAACACTGCAACCATTCCAAGCTCTGGTTAGTGAGATTTCTGTACTTTGCTTGGACTCCTCCTCCTGCCTCTTCCTTTACAGAAGGTCTTGGTAATCATAGAACTCATGTTTGTTTTCTTTCTTTCAGAGATCAGTTCCCATGCTATGTATCGTTCAGTTTCTGAAAATATTATGTGTTTTGTCTAACTTTCTAGCTGTAAACAAGAGGAATGGCTAAGCCAGTACCAGTTGCTTCATAAGAACCAAAATAAGGGTCCATTTTCCCAAAATACAATTATTATAACAAGATTTTCTTAACTTGAGGAGATTTTCTTTTAGGTAATATAATTTCTATATCAATTTTTATGTGTAGTACATGCACATTTTTCATTTTTAAACAAACTTATTCTTTGGAATAAGTTATTTCCATGTAATTTTTGAAATTGATGGCATGATCCATTGATAAAATTAATGCATATTAAATTTAACTGGTCATAGCTTCTGTAATCTACCATACTAATTTTCTCTGGCAAAGTTGACCAATGACATAATTATGGCTAAAGACAATGTTATCATTCAGTACACATCTTATTTAATTTTGAAATTATTTTTACCATCCTTTCTGAATCATGACTCTCCCCTCATCGTCCTCTTTCCTATTTAAAAATTCTCCTTTGCTAATTTCTTTTCTTCTAATGATGACTTGAGTGTGTTCTCCAGGGCTCTGGTATTGGGTCTTTTTCTCCTAACATGCTCTCTCTGGGCAAATTCATTTATCTCTGGGTTTCCACAAGCATCTATGATGATGACTCCCAAACATGACAAATCTTTTCATCCTGCTCAAGCCTCTCTCTCCTGGGCTTGAGACTTATGTGTCTCAACTTGAAATGTCTCAGATATTTTGCATGTCCCAAACTTAATTATCTTCCACAAGCATATCTTAAATTCTGCATTGCTCATTTTAAAAATTCATCAAGGTGTTCATGTGAAAAAGTTAGGAGTTACCCTGGATTTATACCTTTCTTCAAACCTAATGTCTAATCGTTACTAAGTCTTGTAAATTGTCTTCCTATACCCCACATGGGTCCAGGCTTGGTCATATCCTTCTTCATTCATCTTCATGGCAATGGTATCTTGATCCATTATGTGTACAGCTTCATACCCTCCTGTGACACCCTTCATGTTGCTGCCATTACAAATGTCTAAGGAAATCTGATAACATATACCTTTTCAAAGTGATCAGTTTTCCTCTTGACCTACAGATAAGGGACAAAATCCATATTCCAAAGTCTGACAAATAAAATTGTCTGTATCCATCTCCTATCTATGTTAGTTGTGACCCTCTTCCTGTACTGCAGAGAAACCAAGCTAACCACCACAATTGGTAAATTGCTGAAATTTTCTTAACTCTTCTAGTTTTCTCCTGCCTACCATTCTCCCACTCCCAATGTATGTGCACAGAACTATGTCAAATGAATATATGAGTGAGAAATGAACATTCAGAATAGGCAGTGAAAGCTAAGACTTTTATGTTTCATTATTTGTGAATATAAGCACTCTAAGATTCTTAAATTTTGTTAGAATTTTAGCAGTAGTTCTACTTTCATAGTCCCAATTTGGCCCAATAAAAATGTTTTTGCAATTCAAACAAGCTTAGAAGGAATATGTCACTTGCCATGAACATTATGCTATAGTATTTAATTGGTTTTATATTAAAGAACCCATTGGAATGAGACTTCTTTATCATATGCTGCTCCTTTTGCTCTTTATATTATAAAAATGCTCACATATGTCTCTCTCTATATATATAATACATGTATAAAAATATATGTATCATACAGATATAAATAAAACATATACAATTTTTATATGGATATAAATAGAAATTATATATGTAGTTATAGAGATACAAATTATCACTTATACTGAATATTTCCTCATTACTGGTTTATTTACAGTTCTTGGAAACACTTTGAATCTCTTAATTTACATTATTTTGGAATCAGAGAAAAGAAGAACCTGTACTGATTGTACAAGTACTTGGTTAGCAACCAACTTGGTCTTATATAACTTAATTTTAAATAGTTTGGCAGAGAATGTGATTAAAGGTTATAGAAGAACACGATAAACACATTTCCATCTTCTCTTTTATCTTTCTTTTATTTATAGGCACACTTTTCTTTTGCTTAGAAATGCTTTTAGAATAGAATAAATATCTGGCACTATTCAATGTGAAGTTCAAAACCTTCATTTCAGAAACCGTAACATTCTGGAAGAATTTTACTAAAGATCCTTTAGTAAAATAATTATTTTTTAATTAAAAGTTTCCCTCCTACTGATCCACAGATTAAATGTACAGGAAAATCTAAAAGGAGAAAATATACCAAAATGTGCGGGGGACAGATAATGTTAAGGAGTATTAGTTCCAATGTTAAGGAATATTCACCACCAGAGGCAAGTAAAAGGACACTAATTGCAAATAGATGGTCAACCGCCTAGTCAGTTCTTCCTAGGAGCATATTGGTTGTCCTAAGATCAAATATGAAAAGAAATCTACTCTCATGGGTCGGTTGAGCCATCTGGAGAATCACTGATATGCTCCTAACACACTGGTAAATTATAATTAAAGCTGGTTCTATAAATATAGTGGGAGACAGAAAATAAGGGTAAGAGGGAAAGAGAAAGAGGGAAACACTCACCTCCCTTTAGTTATGTAAGAAGGATCTTTGAGCATTTGGTTCTGGTCTGCAGTTGTGTGAAGGAAAGGAAAAGAAATTAAGAGATTCTGACATGGAGATCATTCCACCACATTAGCTTAACTGTAAATTTAATATGAAATGATGATTGTTGCTAAGCAATGACACTCATTAGTATGGGCTGCAGGAAGGAATTGGTAAAATTGTGAGGGACTTTTAGGACACAACCAGTGCACTTGGAAGGAAGGCAAGGAAAGAGAACAGAGTGTCATTCCTCTCCCCTTTAAACCATGTTGAATTTTTTCAAAAGCACACATGCCATAACAGCACAGCACTTTCTGAAATGAATAAGAAGACACAATGGACTAGCTCAGCCCTTGATGAGCCATGAAATTCTTTATTAAAAATGAATTAAAGTCACAATGGTAAATCAGATTCTCTGTAACAGTGTTTTGTTTCACAGATAGGACTTCACATTCCCAATTACCAGATTCCTGCAGGTGGGATAATGTTTTCAAAACACTCACTTTAAGAAAAAGAAAATATAAAATACAGAAGGAAGGCTATAACCTTGAAAATAATCACCTTGGTAAACTTATGTCTCCAATCACACATGACCCTCCCCTGGCTTCATCTTTCAAAACAGAGTTGCAATTCAGATGTCTCATTGGGACAGAACCTCTAGTATAGAGAATAAGTCATACTATCTTGTTGATCATGCATCCAATAATATTTCATGATAAACATGGCAGTTGCAAATCCTTTGCTTTTAGCAGGGGATGAAGAAAGAAGAAAAAGAAGGAGGAGACTACAAAACTAGCAGAATTTGGTAGAGCCCTCAAATCATATAGACATTCATAACTGTGGTTAGTGGGGAAAACAAAGACTATTCTAACACTGTACCAAGAGTAGTACTCATCAACTGCCTCCATGTACTAAGCATCGGGGCTAAGCACTTTATATATCCTATTTCCTACATATAGGTCAAAATTCATCTATATGTTTTACATATAAAGTAATAGGTATAGAAAAGCAATGTGGCCAATAAATTTTACAAGTGAATTCAAGTTCAGCTGAGTCCATCCTTGTGTTCTTGCCTTTATATTACATTGTCTCTCCTCTGAATCTTGTAGATTATTTATTATGAACAATTGTATTATATTAAATAAACAGGATTATAATATCAAAGGTAAAATATTAAGTTCTAATAGCAAAATGAATATATTATATCAATATAGCATTTTACACTTTCTGAAACATTTTTTCAGAATGATTTTGATTAAAATAAAATTTCACAGTGTCTCAAAACATTTTTGTAAACCTTAGATCATTTGATCTTTACAATATTTCAGTGAGATGAAGGCAAAACCATTATTTTCTCTATTGCACAGATGAAATAAAAGGAACTTAGAGACATCAAATAATAAATTTTACCTGTGCTTCCCAGACTTAGAAAGTAAATTGGGGTGCAGGCCTTCAGATTCCCAGTTCAATGTGAATTTCCATTGCTCTGGTATTCTGAATGGTATAGTATAGGTTATTGGTATAGATTCGCTTTCAAATTTGAGTTTTATTATGAATTCCCTAGAGTAGTATCACTAAGGTGCTTAGAGTCTACAGAGCCCATTTCTATATATCTAGTTAAGGCTTTCCTTAAAGCTTAGCAAATCCAATTTTCTTTAAAGCCCAGATTTTAGCCTACCTAACAAGTGTGTTAGTCAGTTTTTTGTCACTGTGACCAAAATACCTGATAAGAACAAACTTAGAGGAGGAAAGATTTGTCTTGGCTCATGATTTCAGAGGATTCAGTCCATGGTCATCGAAGCCCAAGGTAAAAACATCACGGCAGAAGGACTTGGTGGAGGATAATTGCTCAACCCATGGCAGCCATGAAGCAGGGGGAGAGAGAGAGAGAGAGAGAGAGAGAGAGAGAGAGAGAGAGAGAGAGAGAGAGAGAGAGAGAGAGGAAGAGGCCAGGGACTGATGTACTCCTGAGGCCACACCCCTAATGACTTACTTCCTCTGCATGCACGCCTGCCTACAATTAGTACCTCTCAATAGTCCATTCAAATTATTAATTCATTATATGGATTAATCCACTAGTGAAGTCAGAGCTTTCATGACCTAATCATTCTACCTCTGAACATTGATGCACTGCTTATCTAATGAGCTTCGGGGGACATTACAGATCCAAATCTTAGATATAAGATAAGTTGTAGTGATCGAAATTATTACCCAAAATTGTTACTAATTGTAATAGCAGTTAGCAAAAATTATTGGTAATTTGGTATAGTCCTATGAAGTGTCAATTGAGAGGCATGCATGCTTTATCTCCAAGAAACCTAGAGTCATTCATGGCCAAAATAACAATTACTGCAATATTTCTGAAAGCCTTCACCATGGTTCAGTGCCTCCTTATTCTAAAAGATGTTTCTCCATCATAAACAAATGAGCACAAGTAGAGTAGATTCTAATAGGTAAAATCAACTGCTTGCTATATTGCAGGTACTCCATAGTAAAGAGATGTTGACTACAGTATTGAATAGGTGAAACAAAGTCTGATTAATTGACATCGATTCCTATACCATCCTTAGGATTTTGCTAAAGCTCTATTTTAAGCTGATCAGCAGTCAGTACATTACTAAAGCTGTGTGTGTGTGTTTATGTGTAGAGTATGTCAGTGCATAAGAGAAAGATGTAAATCGTTCATATTATTGTGGCAATATTAGGTCTATGTAAAATTGAGGGAGGTAAAAGTTGAAAATGAACTACCAAAACATATGATAAACTAATGATTTGAGAAAAGATTACCTAGAAATTCCTTTACTAGAAAGATAGGATAATGAACAAGCATGAAATCCTTCACTTGCACGAAAGTTTACAAAGTTGTATCACAACATTGTCCTTTTCTTCTAACCCAGGTCTCCTAATTAATAAGACGCAGTTTCCCAATAACATCAACTAATGAATGTGGGGTAGGTTGGAGATGGGATGGACGTAACAGGTCATCAGAAAGTTCTGATGTGTTTCTCTTTCTGGACTCTTTTCACTGAGAATGACTTGTCTACATGTCACTGTTCTCAAAATTATAGATGCACTGCTGGAAAATTTTGCCTCTTTAAGTTCTGGCCTGTGATAAGCTGCCATAATTGTATAAAGAGTAAATAAGTTAGTAATTTGGCATGCATTTTGAAATACTTAAGTACTATGTGTGAGTAAATTCCACTTACGTTTTTATTGAAAATGACGCAAAGAACATGGAGAATTAAGCCTAACTTGGAACTGACTTCCAACATTGGAGAAGTAACTTGACCCTGTTTGATTCTCAGTGACTAGTAAAATGGGATCAGTCCACATCCCAAATAGTTGTCAAGAACATTCAATGAGAAAACAGATAAAGAGTTATTGGTGTGATAGCTGGCAAATAATGCTTGCTCAATAAAATGCCTGATAAAGTATTTATTTCATATTTTCCTAATCTGTGCCTTTATTATTCTTCCTCTTCTCACATATTCCATCTGACAATAAACATGCTCTTAATCCAAGATGTTTTTCACACATTGGTTTTTTGTGTGTGTGTGTTTGATAAATGGGCTATTCTGAACATTTCATTCTTGATCATTTGTTTCTGCATAGCCACTTGGGATATGATGAGTACTTGTAAAGACCCATTAGCCCTTTCTTCTGTGGGAAAGAACAGAAGATTTACGTACTTTCCTAACCCAACCACTTATTAAAAGGAAATATGTGTCAAGGTCAGCTTTTTAGAATTTTGTTCAAAATCTTTGCTCTGACTCAAATACTATCAAATGGAAATTGTTCCTTGTTTCTTCCTTGGAACCATGTCTACCATCCAGTTTTCAAATAGCAAATTATGATGTAATTGTTACTACGGGATTTCTCTTTAACCCCATAATTCAGCATTTGGGCTTGATCATTCAACTTTCTATTCCTTCTTTTCCCTTCCTAAAAGGAAGTGGCATGATCAATGGATATCCAACTTAAGGCACAAGGGAACAAATACATGGATTCTCGTTCATTCCTGGATTTGGGGGATGTGAAGGAGTTGAACTTGCTTCAAGTCTCATTTTTCTCTCCTACACATTGAGGGTAGTCATTCTCGTATAACTTCCTTTATTTAAACTTCCTACCTGGGAACTTGGACAAGAGCCTGATCACAAGGGTCATTCTCACTGGGACTAATTGACTGGGAAGGCTTTTGGTAGGTGGGCGTTTATGGTAATGGGTCTTTAGATACTGCCTGTGGTGCTGCACAGTGACAGCCTGGGGACATAGTGGATTAGGTGGCTTCTTCCATCTGCTCCCATCATTCAAGAACTCCACAGCTAACATTGCTATAGCAGTGAGGGTCTGTGGCTTTGGTTGTTGGCTCTGTATCACTTCAAAAGATGTACTAGGAATTTAGTTGTTTAGACTTAAATGAGAGTTGATTTTCCCAAGTACAGAAGAGCAAATAAAATTCTCATTTCTAGAATTTTTATTATAAAAAATAACTAACTCAAGGTTATTCTAGACCCTAAACTGATTTAGAAAGCAACTAGTTATAAGCAATTTATAAAACCCTGAATGTATCATAGCCAAGCTTTGATTCTCTGCATTTCAGAAAGACCTCTTCCTCAGGAATCTGATTTAAATCTTCCTCTTTTGTGAGGAAAAATAAAATTCTCATTTTCATTCTTCTTTGTGAAGACTTTCTTTCCCCTTTTCTATGCTTATCAGCATATCACTTTTAAAATCAGCTTAGCAGATGGACAGTGACCTTTGCAATTGAAACCAAACATCTTCCTTTTTATCAAAAGCAGGTTGCCGCTTGGGCATGAAATTACTCCAAGTGATTTATTAATGTTAGCATCTTAACACAGACTCACCCAGACCCACTTCACTGATGATTTTCCTGATAATAAAGAAAAAGGCCATTTCGGAATAGAAATAACAACTCCATATCTGAGCTGAATTTTCTTGTAGAACTTCGATTGGTTCATTCCAGATGACTCACTTTACAGTAACTCCCAAGTCTGTGGTCAGAAAATTTGAGGGTGTGAGTCAGACAGAAGAGAACCTTTATAAAACAGGAGCCAACGGCTTGGCATTCCACTCAGCAGGGCCCTGAAAACTCAGGCACGAATAAACTGGCTTCTGAATAGTCTTTCTGGGAATATCTGTGTGTTGCAGAAGGCTCCTTCTTCCTGCAGAATCTTCTGTGCTTTCCTGTGAGAGGGCTCTGGAAGCAGGACTTGCCTTGCTTTTGTGCTTTAATCACTGTGTGACAACGCAGGATGATATTACTGTATCATCCAGTCAGCTGACAAGAAGAGATTAAACATTATTTCAACAGCAATACATTAAGCCTCCAAATGAGCCCCTGGAAATGTGGTGACCTCCAAGGAACCCTTGCTGTATGACTCAGAAGCAAGATGCAGCCAGGTTGTGGCCAAAATGGATTTTGAGAAGAGGCACATTCTGACTTTTCTGCTTCACTGAATTTACTCTGCTGCAGATCCAGAACGCCCTGGCACAGAGAGAAAAACCGGCAGAGTCTCATGCCGTACATTACTAAAAGGAATCAAAGCAAATTTATTTGAAAAAGAAATAAAATAAATACTGTTCACAGTCATTTTAAAATCTTTATGGTCACCAGGGGTCTTTTGGAATACCATTTTTTTTGTTGTTGTTGAGCACTTTTTACTGGGTGCCTTTGCAACAGAAATGAAAATCTAAGTTGAAAGGGCAACCTTGAAGTCTCTTTGGTCCCCTGTTCCTTCCACAAGGCAGATCATATTTTTGTAGCTTGAGTTCAAGTCTGCCAATTTGCATTAGCATATTATCCGCCTAGTTACCAAGAAAATGTGCCCGAAGAAAAAAATAGGAGCATGTTCACGGTCATTAGGCTTGCATCATGAGCATGAATCAGCAGTTTGGAGACTGTTTAGGCTGGGGTTGAAGCAGGCTGGTGAGCCAGTAGAGCATGCAGGAAATCTCCAAACTGCCTGACTCTGCCTTACCACATCCTGGGTGCATAACATCCACCCTTGCCTAAGGAAGGGGCTGAGGAGACCCACCACATAAGCACTTCCTATGTCTGCCCATCTTCATTTCCTGACTCCTTTAACAAATACTGACCTACTGTGAAGGCAAAATGTACATTGGGTAGTAGTTATACATGAGTCTGTCGTTGAAAGAAATGGAAATGAATGCAAAAAAAGTAAAAAATAATTTACGCTGATTTGCTTTGGACATTTTCTCTCTCTGTGTTTGAAAGCAATGCTAGTAGTATGTCTGTTTTATGTCATGCACAATAAATGCATAAGAGATGCACAATAGTTTTAAGCTCTCGTAATGCAAGCAGCAATGCAGATAACTGACTGCTTCATTCACTCCAGTATTTCCCGTGTGTTAAATAATGCCCCCCTCGCATTAAGCACTCAGGAAATGATTAATGAATGAAGTTTATCTTTCTGTCTTCCCTTCAGATGTTCCCTTAGAACATCTTTCTTTTTTTAATTTTTTTTACAGGCTGCATTTTGATTCATTGTACACAAATGGGGTACATCATTTCGTTTCTATGCTTGTGCATGATGTAGATTCACACCATTTGTGTAATCATACGTGTACATAGGGTAATGATGTCTGTATCTTAGAACATCTTTCTGTGTGTTGGTTCTACAAAATGTGTAGGGGAAATCATGGCTGCATTGTTGAAACATAACATCTTGAAAGCACTTTTTAAACAAGCTTTCACAAAATATTCTTTAATGCTTCATTTATCAGGTGGGGACACTAAGGCACGAGCAGGTCAAGTAACTTACCCAAGGTGGGGGAGATACTTGATGGTCACCAGGCCTTGAGCTCACATGTCCTTATTTTTCAGAGCTTCCTTCTCTGGCACAGTTAGCAGACTTCACCACTTGGCCTAACTTTGGGCTAAGGCACTGGGCTGAGTGTTGCATGGTACAGGGAATCTGAGAGGAGGGGCAAATGATCAGTTGACCCCATTATCAGTCATAAACTTACAGAGAGTTTGGATTCATCAAAACTAAGTATTTAGGAAGTTCAGGATCAGCATCTACAACAGACAAGGAAAGCCAGAGCTGAGATGGAGTGGGAGTGGAGGTGGCAGAGCCACATGGATACAGGACCCCTGGATGTTCCCAGTGGGGCAAATGGGGAAAGAGACTGGCAGCACCTGAGGCAGATGACATTTTCTTCTTCCTTCTTCCCATGCCATTCTCTTCCTAATCTGTGTGGATTGTCATGTTTTGTGGCTCTCCCAGGTGATTCTCAATTCTTCCAAACTTCATGCTGATGGGATTATTTGGATTGATTACTGAAGAATGCTCCTTTTGATGATATACTTCTGAGGTTCTGAATTCATTGAATATGAACTGCTTTCTGCACTAAGGTCTCCTGAAAGAGTGGGAGCTTTTCTTACTTTTCAAAACAGGTGGTCCTATTTTGAGTGTTCTCTAACATGAGCACAAACATCAATCTGTATGTTGAAATCTGCCTTCATTTCTTTTTCCTTTTAGAAAAGAATATTAAAATTTTCTCATACACTTCAAAAGAAGTTAGTAGAATATCTTCCCATTATAAGCATAGCCCTACTGGGAGACCAGGCATCTTATGAGCGAAGAGAGAACTAAAATGTTGTGCACCTAAACCACATGTGCCTTTGTCTTGGCTTTTAGCAGCAAAACCACTTTATACAATGTGATTAAAAATCATTGAAAATTTTTCTTAAAGATAGGAAAATGTAAGTAAATGTCATCCAAAGAGAGGAAAGGTTATTATAATTTGTGTGCAATTTGAAATGATTCATAGAGTAGACATTTAAACAGAAATATTTGTTAAATGCCTTTTGTTATTAAACTCTTTTGTCTAAAAGAATTTAATAGGAACTGTAAGTGCTTTTGCTCAAATCCAGTTTAAATTTTTAGAAATTGGGTGCCACACTGCAGGTTTCAGCATCATAACTGGCAGATATTTGGGGACCAACTATTATGGAACCATTTTATTAAAACTCCTTTGTGAGCACACATGTGTGCCTAGTCAGATGTGCTGGATGGGACAGAAGTATGAAATCAGATTGTGCCTTTGCTTGCATTAGAGCTCTTTATTCTCAGAGTATTCTAGCTAAAAAAGTATGGACACATCCACTAGTTTCAGTGGATCCCAAGCAAGAGCAGAGTCTACCTGAACAAAATTGTGTGGCTTGAGCGATGGCTAGGTTTGTACTCTGGAAAGTCTGCTATCCTCCCCTACGAAGTAAAACTATTAGTTTAAACCAACATTCTATGATGAGAGTGAGGTTAGAATGTCATCGTGACTGTGAAAGTCCTTTATAAATGTAAAATGCTGTGCAAATTGCAACTACCATTTCTAAGAGGTCACGGTGACATTGGTGGGCTACTGTACTCTGATGGAAGAATTATACTGGTTCAAATATGAAAGAAATTTAAGATTTATTTAAACATATTTAATAGGTGTATGTGATTTTTGCATAAATAGCTGTGTGACTTTAACAAATCCCTTCATTTGTTTAGTGGTAAATATAAAATCCGAAAATCTGGGATACCATTCACTTTCTTTCACAAATTAGCTCTGTAAACTTATGTAAGTCACTAAACCTTTCTAGGCCTTTTCTTATTTATGAAACATAGGATGATTTGGATTGGGGCACATTTTAAAATCATGATACTGAAGAAAAATAGAGTTAACCTTCTATAAAGATTGCTGATGAAATAATTTAAGATAGGGTAATAATCAGGAGAAGATAATTCAAATACTCAGAAATCATAATTTCTGCTGTTGGTGGATGTGGTTTGTTCCTCAGGAGTCATCTAGTTGAGACTTAGTTCTTAGAGTGGCATCTTTAAGAGGTGGGGCTTAACGGGAACTCCTTAGGTCACTGTTGACACTGCCCTCAAAATGGAGTAAAGCAGTTCTCTTGTGGGACCCTGGTTATTCTTATGAAAGCATTGTTATAAAAGCCTGAGCTTGGCCCCACACAGTCTTTCTCTGACTTCCTGATTAGTGATGTGATTTCTTGCTCCTACATGGACTCCCACCATTACCATCTACTAGGAGATAATGCAGCCACTGAGGGCAGTTGTCCATGTGAGTCTGCACCAAGCTGTTTCGACTTCTGACCTCCAAAATTGCAAGCTAAATAATTACTTTTTAAATTAAATTAACCTGACTCAAACATTTTGTTATAGCAACAAAAAATGGACTAGTACCATTTTCAAATAAGAAATATGATTATTCCTCCAGAGGAACAAAAAATGCAAAAGAGGGACCTGGTACTCTGATGAGCAATCCCTAAGAAGGACGCATATTTTTTGTGAGAAGACACATGTATTTATCTAGAAATTACTTTGCACGTGTGAGCAATGCTTACCTTCATGAAGGCGAGTTGATCTAGAATGTATCTATGAGAAACAACTTAGCTCTTGAGAAGGAATGGAACCCTCAAGCAGAAAACACTGGATAGAATTTGAATGTTAAAACAGAAAGTATCTTCTAAGCACTAAGTATCAATAAAGATACTGGCCTTTTTTCTTGAAACTGTGTTGACTGAATTCAGCATCTCCCCTTAGAGAAACACCTTATCTCCTATCTCTCAGTTATAGCTGAACATGTTGTGTCTGGAGTTAGAGGTGGAATCAGTAGGAAGCTGTGAGTCAGCAACAGTGACATGGAGACACAGGAAGAACAATGAAGAATAATCCAGGTAGAGAGAGATGTGGAGACTCGCCTTCCAAACACAGTTGGAAGGATCTCTGGTAATATTCATCCTGTATCACCAAGGCATCTACCCGAACAACTCCAGGCCCATCTTTATCTTCGGTTCCAAAATTATTAAGAAAATACAAGATCTTATTCTGTGCTGGTTAATTCTATGCTTTTGGTTTTAGCTTTTCAATGGAGTGGGGAATAATAGCAGACAGGAAAAAAATGTACTAAATCATTTAGGAAGAGGGTAGCAGCACTAGAAATAGTCTTTGTGGAAAGAATATAATATTGAAAGTAAGCAAGAAGGTAAATTTTGTTGCAAGGGAAATGAGGAACAAATCAATACAAGGTAAAGTAGTTGCCAAATCAGAGGAAAGAGTAGAGACAGAAACATTTTTTGGAGTTGTCAAAACAACTCATTATTGTACATTCTGTGCCAAGGTCTTCAGAGTCAGAACACTTATTTATATTTGCTCCTTAGACCACTGTAACTTATTTCGTTTCAGCATCCACTTCTGACCGACAGGCATTGCTGACTTGATAGTCTGGATTCTGTATCAGCCACCACACTTGGCTACTCAAATGTTTTACTTGGATCATGGCCCTGGCACAGGTTTGTCTCCAAGTTCATACTAAAGCCCTTTATTATAGTAGTTTGTCATTTAGTGGATTTAAACCTTCCTGAGAAATGACTTGCCTACTTGCTTTCTGTTGGGTGGCTTTAGAATCCATTTGCTGGTGCCTTCAATCATCAGGAGTGTGACCCAGACATTCCTGGAGAGGTGAACTCACAGCCAACCCCCTCTCTCACAGGATCACCTAGCATACGACACAAAACTTCACATGTGTCTTAGAAATTCCATTTTTTGCCAGGTGTGATGGTGCACATCTGTAATCCCAGTGGCTCGGGAGGCTGAGGCAGGAAGATTGCAAGTTCAAAGCCATCCTCAGCAACTTTAGTAAGACCCTAAGCATCTTAGGGAGACCCTGTCTCAAAAAATTTGTTTTTTTTTTTTTTTTTAAAAGGACTGAGGAATGTGGATCAGCAACTAAGAGCCCCTGGGTTTAATCCCTGGTTAAAAAAAAAAAAAGAAAACAAAAAGAAATTTTATCTTTTGAATTTCTACCTCTGATTATTTCATGAAAGAAAAGTGTGTAGCAACATTTTGAGGACATTACAGTTTAGAACCAGATTGGGGCACTTAAGAAATCATCAAGGCCTTTCTCTATTCATTTTGCAATTGAGAGAATCCTGGACAGAACAGTTGCTACTCACCAAGGTCACACATTCGCTATGATGGGGGCAGAATAAAACTTGTGTCTACTGACTCCCAGAATTGATTTCTTTCTTTCTCCATAGTACTGTCTCATCAAATAATAAAATGCTATAGAATATACTGTGCAGATTCTATTATAATTGAGCATATTTTCCTATAAGTAACTTTTGGTTTGGTTCTGCTCAAATTTGGTTAAAACAGTTATTTTCTAGCATTGACTTTGAGATTTTTCCAAATACTCAAAGACACCATGTACAAAGATACAGTGTGCAGCATACTTAATGTCAAACGCACTTGCTGCCAGAATGATCAAGACGGGAAAGAGAATTTCACATAAAGGCCGATATAGGAACCAATCTCCAACTTGCTTTATTTGAGAAGTACACTGAAGATAAGTGGATGACGTTCCTCTGTACAAGTGTAAATGGATAAGGTACTTCATCATCAGACTGCCTTGTGATTTAGCAGGTCTGCATCCAAAGATATCTCTTAATGCACATAAATGACTCAGGCTCTGTAAGCTAGAGAGAGTGACAGGATGGCAGGAGATCAGTCAATATCTCAGGGAGTTGGTGCCAAGAGGATGGAAGTAAAAATTGAGAGATGAAATCTATAGTCAGATCTGGGTTTAGAACATTAGTAAGGAAATAAATACTGAAATTTCAGAACTTATATGTCCTAGAGGAAGCCATCTTGGTGGAAATGGTGTTATAAAGGATAAATGAGAAAAGTCACATTTTAACAATTGTTATTGGTGTTACCACAATCTCATTGCAGATTTTCCTGAGGGTATTAAACTATGCAACTAACAGAGTCCTTTTGTGCAGGGACTGTAGTTATTTGTGCCTAATCAAATGAATCTACAAGGAAAGGGTCTTCTAAATATCCTCAGCTTCCTAAAATACATGGTTATACAATAATGAATTTAGTCCTAAGAATTCCAAATTTGAGGGGCTAGAGTTGAGGCTGGGTGGTAGAGCACTTGCCTAGCATGTGTGAGGCCCTGGGTTCTGTCCTCAGCACCACATATAAATAAATAAATAAAATAAACTTTTTAAAAAGATGACTGCAAATTCTTTAAAAAATAATTTTAAATTTTAAATAATTTTAAATTAGAGGTTTATAATTTTATCCTATTCATGGGATAAATTTTATTTCCCCTTATGTGTTGAAGGGGTTTCTAATACTTAGGACCTAGGACCCAGGATCTTCTGAGAAAATACCACAGCTTAAGAAACTTTTAAAAAAAAATTATGACCAGTCTATTTCCTATAGACATAGAAATATAGGTGGATGAATCCACTATATTATAATAAACAGTCAATGCTATATTTGTAGGATAAGTGTGATTGGTTTTTGCTATGTTTCAAATACTACCTCTAAGTAATATTTTCTCTAGGGAACCTCAGCAGTTGAATACCCAACACTATTGATATTTTTCAGCAACTTAAACCAAGTATTTGGTTACTCTCTGAATGATTGGGCTTATTGTTCACTGATTGCCTAGTTACACGTAAAGAAATCTGAATATATTTCCTGTGGCCTCCAAAGAAAGGACATTCAGTGTCTGTGATTCCAGGGAAGCCTAAGGCAATAGGACACACTTCCATGATTTTCCATTGCTCTTAGCACCACTGAGTTCTACCAACAAAATCATTATACATTTCTCTAGCCAGGTAAAAATGGACTCTGCTTTCTCAAGGACCCCTGAGTGTCCAAAAACTCCACTCTTTCCTTCTCAAATATAAACATGAGAATCATCTTTGGAGAGGTGAAAAACTTTAATACTTCATTTCTCTCCTTGGATAAGAATTCTTCCATTTCAGGAGTCTAAGAAGTGATACTAATCCTTGTGTTTTATTCATTCCTCTTGAGTCTGAGCCTCTCTGTGGAAGTCCAGTTGTTTAGAGAAAAGAAGAACCTATTCAAGCTTGATTTACTGAACTAGAATATGATTCCTAATACAAACCAAGATATAAGGGAGCGTGACTGATTTCTACATGGAAAATAAATCTGCTTGAACAGAAATTTGAATACTCCATCTACTTTGAGGGACCAAAAATGTTCTATTTCACCTTTTACAACATGGCCATCTGTCTATTGCTCAAAAGTATGTTGATTGAATGAGAGGTAAATGTTAAAAACCAAGAAAAACAAAACAAAACAAAACAAAACAAAAAACCATGTTTTTCCATCACCTTTATTGTCTGACTGAGGAAAATTACCTTATGTTTGTCTTCATTCAGTTAAACTTTCAACATGAAATTCCACCCAAAAGAAGTTGTGATTTTAGTCAACTTTATCAACAGAGACTGGGCTTTAGAAGATGCCATTTTGGTTTTTCAAAGAGGAAGGAAATAGCCTGTTTCATGTATTTAATTCCATTTTCACAATGTATATCTTTTAATGATTTTTAAGTGAAAACAGGAACTCAAATGTAATTTTAAAAATATACACCTATTCTTGGCCAAGGAAAATGAAATTGCAATAGAAAGTATGACATGGAATGTCATGGGGTAGAATAGAAGTGTATAAATGTGAAGAGACTTTGGATGGCATCTTCATATTTCCATCAGTGCTTCATTAACCAACTTACCAAATAACCACACATCTAAGGCTAATGAGTGAGCTTAGTATGCAAATGCTTGAAGACAATCCCCAGCTCCTCTTCCAAGCATAGAGCTGCCCTTAAGCCCACACTGGGCAGAAATTCTGGAAGTTACCACCTTCTAATCTAATAGAACTTAATAAGAATAGCAAAGTCTCTAAAGAAGTCTTATTCCTGCTCTAAATAACTCAGCTTCCTGATCATCTCTTTTCCTGTGTTATTACTGAGTAATGATAAATCTTGAATTCAAGGAATTTGTACATAGAGAGTATTACTAATGATCACATTCTCAATAATACTGGTTAAGCACTCACTTACGCATTTACCTTATTAAGAGCATTTTTAAGCACTCACTGTAGGCCAAACTCTGTTAAGTACTTTCTGTGCATTATCCCCGTTGTTTCTCACAGCAACTATTACTTTTCCTATCTTAACAATTGAGAAAATGGAATCTCAAAGAGTAACAAACAGACTTGGTGAAAGTTACACACAGCAAGTGGCACAGCGAGAGATTACCACAAGCTGTCTTGTAGGAAAGCTTAGCATGTAGCTGCCGGACGAGAGTGGCAAAATCATAAGTGGATATTTGAATGTTCAGAGTCTGTACACACACATGGTTTGATAACTGCTGGGAAACTAAATATGAAAATAGCTTGGCTTGTGCAGGGCACAAACATGTTTATTCTATTTCCTGGGGTAAAGGCTGTTGACAGAAAGTAGACCCTAGAGAAGAGAGGCACTTGATTTCCAATAAAATATCTGCATTAAATATTCAGCTTTCCTGCAGCTGTATGTGAGTGCACTACCAGAGGCATGGCAAACTGGCAATGGACTGAGCTAGGCATTAACAAATCTCAACATCTGCCCTCCCAGAAGGCTGGATACATTATCACCTGGTGAGATCAAGAAACAGAACCTGGGGCATACAGTTTCCTGGGGGCTGTGGTTATCACTACTGTGTTCAGAGTATGATGCCAATCAGACTTGGATTCCTGACTGTTAGGAATTTATGTGGGTTAGTTTCGTAGAGCTGTTTCACTCTAGTCCCAGTCAAATGCATGGAAAATGTGAGCTCCCAACATAAGCTAAATGCAAGAATGGGCAGTTCAGTACTTCTGTTGTTGCTTGTATGATGGGTGTGTTTATTTCCCCTATGATATCTAGGAAGAACCAAGGTCCAGGCCTCTGGCTAAGGAACCAAAGAGAAATTACCAAAGGCTGAGTCTGGCTGAAGGTTTCTCTCATCAGATATCATACCAAATATAAAGAGGACGGGGAAGAGCCAAATTCTTTTTACCACTGGAGTTCTCTGGGTGTTCAGCCTCTTTGTAATATACTGTTAATGTGATTAAAATGGAGGCATTTAGACTTAACTGATTGTTGGAATAAATTAGGGACATGGAAATTGGCAGGGTTTAGGTTTTGAAGAACTACATTTTGTCAGCTCTCCTTGAAATTTAATCACTCCAATATTAAGCTATTTTTTTTTTCATGATGTGAAATTTGGCAGTGAACAGAATCAACAGGGCACGGCTATGAAGAGAAATCTACTGCCTTTTGGCAGAGTGATAGTGGTAAGAATACTTCTTTTAAAGACCTGAGCAAAAGCAACTATTAATCCTTTAAGTCATTGCAGTGGGGGTGAAAGAGGTGTGTGTGCATGAACGTGCATGTGTGTGCACATGTGTGTGCATGTGCATGCACACACACAAAGTAATTACATGTACACAATTCTGAGAGCCAATTTGGTGCAACAGATTTTTGATGCAATCTGTTCTCTTTGAACACTTTTCCACTCTCTCCAAAAATAAGAATCTGGAAAATTTCAAATAGCAGAACAAACACTTCGAATGTACATATGACATACATATATTCACATACATATGTACACAGGCACATTCATAGAGAAAAAGCATGTAAAGAATTCTATTGTGAAAGATGCATATATTTATTCATATACAGGTACATGGACACATTGACATTTTGGTTGCCTGAGTAGCAAATAGAGCTGGCCACTTTGGGATTATCATGTCTCAGGCAGGGTAAGGTGGGTAACTCAGAATGAAATCTTTGAAGAATGCCTGTATGAATGTTTCTTTATGATATTATTTATACCTCAGACTTCTGTTTGCTTGTTTGTTTGGTTAGTCTTTATATTTTCAGACTCCTTAAGTCCTGGGGAATAAGTGCTATTAAATAATGGACTGGCTTATTGGTCTATGAATTATAAAAATTTCTGAATCAGCTGTTTCCCAGAGAACAAATTTCTTCCCCTCAAAATATACAGACACACACACAAATACATGGCAGCACTCAGAATAATCAGTTCTTCTGTATCTATAAATGTGTGTCTACGAAATTGGAAATAGCATTCATGTTCAAGTGTTTTAAAGATTTCCCTGCAGGTTAGCCAAACAGTAACTTTGGAAAAAAACACATCAAAGGCCACATTCAAACTGTCTTTTCAATGATGCCCTTGCTAGCCATGAAAATGAGCTCTTTCCCATATGCCTGAGGGCAGTACTAAAAAAGAATCAGGCACTGGCCTTAATGAAAATCCGGTTTGGGGACTAGGAGAAATTTAATATGCTATATCTCTTCTCTGAAGTCATGACTATCCTCATGAAGGTCATAGCAAACACTGTTTAGGGGTGGAAAGTACCATGTGTGAAATGTCTATTGGGAAGAGGTCTTCGACTTACAATATTCCTGAAAATGAAGTCTTTATTCCCTATGATATATCAATCTTAGGTTTGTTCCATGATCAGACAAAAAGCAAAGTGACCTATGTTTCTGGCAACTAAGTTCTCTCTATTTTAGGCCTTGATTCTATCTTGTTTATGACCTTGGCCAGGTCACTTCTCTGATTCAGAATTCTTATCTGTAAAATGAGGATGAAAAATCAGTTTCTAAACCATTGTGGTTGAGAAGAACAGTGAGTTTTAGATGTTAAAGTATTTCAAACTTAACAAAGTGCTTCACAAATATGAGCTAAGATGTTGGGGAGTAACATAGAGGGAAACGTATGGATGCCAGTAGGACATGCAGAGCTTCTTCTTACCTAGGAAGAAGGAAGACTTCTGGAAAGGCCAGAGGGACCAGCTGCTGTAGCCTAAGGCATGTGGGAGGAGAGAGCAGAAGTGCCTTTTCCACCTCCTACTGCAAAGTGCCCACTTGGTTTGAATACTACAAGGTCAATTTGAGTTTAATTTCCAGTCTGCTAATATATGTTGATGTCATTGATGCTGAGAAACTTGTAGATTTGATACGCCAGTCTATAGGGTGGGTCTGAATTCTTGCTCTTTTTTCCCTTTTAGAGCTAATGCAAAGAAAACAGAATGAGTTCATAGTGATCCAAAACCCTAGTTGATTCTCCAATAGACTGTAATTGCGAGTATCTGACCTCTAAATTCATACCAAAATCTGTCACTGGTGGAGCATTCTAACTAGAGCACAGGGCTGGAATGAATAGTGGGAGAACTTCAAGTGAAGGAGATCTTAATTCAGATTAGACCTCAATTCAGGTTACACCTCACCAATGAAGGAAAAGATAGCTACTCAGACCCCCTATGCTAACAGGAGCAAGATTTCTTCCTGGAGGAGTGAACTTCATTGCTTTTCCTAAAAATTTTACTGGGCTTCCAAATTACTAGCTCACCCGGTACCCCTGAGATAATCTTTCTATAAATATATCATCCCATTACATTCTAGTTTGTTCTGTTTATGCATTTCTGTGTTTCATCCTTGCCTACTGTGGGTTGATTTCTAGACTCAAATGTTACTTGGTATTTTCATCCCTTGGCTTGGGGTGAGAGTGAAGAAGACAAAATAGTGATTCCCTTCTTACACTTATCAACATCAGACTTGATGTACTCTCTGTCCCAATGTTCCCCAAGGTCCCAAATACTTGATAATTTCGTCCAAATGTCATTGAATGATTAAAAAATTGAACAATCTAGGCAAATTTTAAAGCCTAAGATAAATATGTGTGTATATGCATATATATATGTGTATGTGCATATATGTGCAAGTAGATATACACATGCATAAATGTGTACACATTTATGCATGTAGGTACTTATATATTCTGTAAGTGAATGTGTTAAAACTAAATAAAAGGTAAGAAGTCAATGAGTGCCATCTCGTGGAGAGACCTACCACTACATTTTCCAAATTATCTCTACTTCAAACATTTTTTTCAATGCTAAACTGATATTCCTTGTAGTAAACATTTTCTTCCTGTCTCTTCAAGTTGCTCATATAGATGATAATAAAGGTCCTCTAATTAAACACTGTCATGGTCCAGTGTGCCGGAGTATACCTTAGGAGATGAAATATATTCCTGGGAATGGTTGTGCTGGTGAACCAGTAGAAAACACAGTCACTACTGACCCAGCTTAGGTAAAAGTTCAAAAGTTGTGAGAGACATGGCAACAGACTCAAGGATTCGCAGTGCTTTAATGGGGACACTCTGGCTTGTGACCAGTTGATGTTGCTGTAGTTACCATTTTCCAGAGTGTAGTTCCATCACATTGTTAACACTCTGTTCTGTCCAAGCACAACATCTCCATTGATCCTAAGACATATATTTTTACTTTCTCTCAATAAACTGGCAGCACAATCAATGACCCTATCCACCTGTCCAATCCTAGAAGCAATAGTCATACACCATTGGATCAGTTGTGTGAGATGCATACATGGGGCAAATGCCTACTTATGATAAGGATAAGAAGGTGAACTTATTCCAAGCACCGGCATGATTGGGGTATAGGTTCCCATTACAGGTGGGGGGTGAAAGTCTAAGGGAAAAATATTGTTCTGTTAAATACTCTGTGAACCCATGTAACCAACAGAGGCTCATCCCTCAGCATAGGGGCATAAAGTATTTTTATAGCTGTCATACAAATAGGAATGGAAAAAGAGAGCTTTGCCAGAGTTTTTGATAATAAGTAAAAGGACATGACTAGTAGGAGGAGCTTACAAGTATCCTTGCACCCATTCATTCAACAAATATGGAGAACTAGCCCTGTGTATAGTATTTGGACTAGAGATAATGCAAGAGAACGAACAGACAAGAATGGACAGAGCTCCCTGCTTTCAAAAGACTTGTATTCTACTTGTAAAATACAGAAAAAAAAGTAAAATATACTGTTGGATTATAAGAACTAAGGAGAAAAATAAAGCAGAATGGAGAGACGACCCGCTGAGAGGGAGGGTGTTGCAGGAATACACACGGTGGCAGGGGAAGGCTTCACTGAGACACAGGAGTTATAACTTGAAGGAGCTCAGAGAGGAAGTCTTGCAAATACAATGGGCAGAAGCATTCCAGGCAAAAGAAAGGATGAAGAGAAAACCCTGAGGCAGTCCTATGCCTGTCAGGTCAAGAAACAGATTTCCAGGCAATAGGCATTGGTTAAGTTCTTTTCTGTATTTTATCTTATACCCTCTCTACAGCACATTGATGTAGAATCTGATATAAATTCCATTTCGCAGACAAAAAAGCAGGCCTATCAGGAAACTGCCCACTGTGCCAAGGCTGGCCAGCGGTGTACTTAACTTGGTGTGCAGCCTGGCCCCGGGCTTGATGTTTTACACAGTAAGCCCAACAGCTGAAAGGTGGATCAGAGGGATTTCTCTTGGAGTTTGGATAGCAAGAAGGGGCAGCGGACTCAAGGAAAGAGACTGGTTAAGGGAGAGCCTGGAAATATCTAAATATTCTCTTTCTTTAGATTGCTAAAAACACAATCAGTTCTTTCTTTGCAGACTCTTTCATAAATCCTGGCATAGAATTTCAATGTAAAATCTCTTCTGATTTTCCATATTTTTGATATTTAAATTAGGTCTTATACGTTTTTTTCCCTCCTATTTTCAAAAGATAAGGAAATGTTGCAGTCTTTGAAGTTAATATGTTACTACTTGAAAGCCATTAAGTTGTCCTAAGAATCTGGTTTTGCCTCAGAGTAAGGTCTAGAAACCAGATTTTATGCTCTGTTTAAAACAGTGATAGATGTTAAATGTCTTCTTTCTTGACTACTTTCTTATTATTTTTTAATTTTTAGTTCTCTTATCTCATTGGCTCTCTTCCATCTCTTATGGAGGAGTCCCTTTTGATTTAAAGGAGCACTTCTTATTTAAGGAACTGGTCATGGTTTAGCATAGGAGATCTGCCGTAAACCTTGTTAAGACAAATGGTCTGTATTGGAGTTAATGATTGGAGGGCAGAATTTTGACAGGACCAGGGTCAGGGGGAGGGAAGGGGATCACCGAGATACAGGGAAAAGGATTGGGTAACAAGGAAGGGAGGGGGAAAGGGAAGTGAGCTGCCTGAGGTGGGACCTCCACAAAGGTCATGGTGGCCCAAGGGCCACACTGAAGCCCTTTCTTCAACTGTGCTCCTGGATGACATGCCCTTCTGCTCCCCAGGGATCTACTTTCCTTTTCCTTAGGACCTGCTTTCCTTTCTTCCTCTCTCCAAATTTGCAAGTAGGAAATCAAGCCAACAATAACTACTGCTGCTTGTGTATGTGTGATAATTAAAACACTTTGAGTTTTTAATCCTTATAAAAATCAGCATTTACAAAAGTTATAGGGAGATTAATACGTTTGGCCAGTCCCAGTGGCTCTGGAGGCTGAGTCAGGAGGATAGCAAGTTCAAAGTCAGCCTCAGGAACTTAGTGAGACCCTGTCTCTGAAGCTTGTCTTTTAGGTAGTATGGGGTCTCTTTGTGCCTGGGAGATGAACTATCCTAGAACTATTTGCATTTTAATTGTGAGCGACATACAAAAGATGAAAGAATGGATTCCAAAGTCGAATTTCCAGATGCTGGAAAGGGTGGAGTAGAGCAGTGTTGGGCTTCAGGAATCTTCTCAGCATGTGTCCCTGGGACAAGTCAGCATATTGTCAGTTCAGCTAGAATTTGTGTAGCACATATGTCTGCCAAGATCTCTGTGAGGCTCTGGAAATGAAAACATGATTGTTGTAGGTCGTTGCCATTCTTTTCCTTTGATAAATGAGCCTCCTTTTTGGAAAGTTCAAGTTATGAGACAATGTCCCCAATTTTTTTTTCCCCTCCTCCTCCTCCTCCTCCTCCTCTCCTCCTTTTTTATTAAGGCTAATTCTCTTCCCACCTTAGCAGACTCATATGATACCATTTAGGATTATATACATACCCAGTGGTGACTATGATTTTTGAAACTAGATTTGATCTGTTCATCCCTTAGAAAATAGCATTTGGAAACATCCCTTAGAAAATAGCACCATTTTAGTATGTGTAGTGCATATCTTATCCTAAAGGACCAAGATTTATTATCAAATTAAACTCATATAGAAATCCTGCAATGGGTCACACAAACAAGCATCATATCTTTAATCTGCAAAATAAGTCCATCGTCCATGAATAATGAATCAATTGCTGAAGGCAATTTCTTGTCTCTCCATTTTAAAAATTATTTTTAATCCATATGAGACTTGCTTAAATTCTACATCTGTTTCTTGTTTGGGGTGATTTTTAGAATCTTCACTTTTTCTGTGTCCCTCCCACAGGGTGGTTTGTGGGACATTTGACGTTCGGGATTAAAGCTGTCACCTAAGGGGCTGTGAGATAAAAGTTCACATTGCTTCCTTTTTGTGAAAATCACTTTTTCTACTGGCTTAGATGATGTCTCTTGTTTAGTAGTGCATCACGGAATTGTTTTATTTTGAGCCAACCCACTCAAGAATTTTTCCTCCTAAGTTCCTTTAAAGCCAGTTCTTCTCCGTCATTAAAATCTATTAAACTTACTTTAAAAGGCATAAATGTAAAAGTCATCAAAAGGAAACTATTTTAGTTGTGCTGATGAGATGTTATATTATTAATATAAATTTATCTTTTCAGCATTTCAATTTAGTTTTTATTCTTGGCAAATGCTCAGGTTACAGGGAGGAAAGTCCTACTTGATTCTGAGGCTGTGGTCAGGGAAAGGCAGGTAAGTTTTAGCAGTGTGTGGGGTATTTCTTGAGTCCTGGACTGAACTACTTAGAACAGTTAGCAGAACCCCTAGTCCCTTCCTCTGTGCCTGAACCTACAGAACATATGACCTGTCTTCTCAATACATGTTGAACAGATAGTTTTAAAAGATTAGTTCAAGGGGGAAACAATTACTAATGTGTTCATTTATTTTGGTGAACACTTGTCCTCAAGGCAATTTGAAAGAAGTTAACATAATAACCAGAATACTGGAAATACTTCCATTCAAAAGACTAACTTTCAGGATAATTTCACCTCATTTAGTTTAGGAATTGTAACATTCCACATCCAGACTCAGCTTATCTTAACCACTCAATGTTCAAAGACTTCAGAAGAGAAAATGCCCAACTAAAAAGAGGTAAAACGTCAAGGACAAATGACCAAGCCACAGCTTAGAAAACCCACTGGACACTCCCAAGGCACGCAAGACTGTTCCTAGGAGGCTTTTACCTGTGGTGTAGTGTGGCTCAAGTTACTACAAGGTCTGTTTCCAACATTTTCCATGAGCATTGGAGACAAGTTTGCAGAAATAAAGAACATCAAATTCAGCCAAGCAGTTCCAGTTTAACAGGAGGATTCATATCGACATGACAGTTCTGAAGTTCTTTTTCATTCTTTCTTTCTTCTTCTTTTTATTTTTTTTAATCTTCCAAAAGGCAAAAATGTGAAAGACATGACCTTGATAGACCTCCACATCTTTCTCATCAGACTGTGGAAAATTAGTCTCCTCTTGTTAAATAGAAAAGGTTAGGATTTAATAGTTAATGAAGCCAAGGGAATCTGAATAGATAAGAGCTGAGTCTGTACAGGCTGCACTTGAACAAGCCCAAATCCTCTTATCTCTTTTCCGAAAGTCAGCTGTTTGCAAGATATTGTTTTAAGCAGTGAGGTGACATGAACAACAGCATATACAAGGAGAGCCAGTATCTTTTTGGAAGGATGCAAAAGCAAAAAAGGAGGATACAAGAAGAGGTGCTGCTTTGCGACTTTATTGGATACTATAACAACACACTGGACTTTCCCCAGATTCAAAACACTAAACCCCTGGTAGCTGAACTGTAAAATATTTATAGCAGTATGAACATAGTGTGAGATTCCTACTTTCCCTTGTTGCTGGCACTGTTCTTTGATCTGTATTCTTTCACACTCAAGCTGCTCAGGGTGGGAAAGGTTCTGAGTTGAAGGAAATCTAGGAGGAATGAAGAGGGGGTCACAGAGGAGTTCAGACAGCACGCCTTTGAGCTGAGGGTTATTTAGGGCCAGGTTGTAAATAAGGTAAGTATCTTGCCCCAATTCAATCTGTTTATTTCTTATCCCTTTCATACATAGCTGTTTTCTTTGGACAAATCTACCCCGACCCCCCTAATTCTCCCAAAAGCACCATGAGCACAGGTCATAATTAATTCATTCCATGGAAGCTTTATCCACTGCTCCCCAGCAAGACTCCTCCCATTCCCAGGAGACTGAGGTGACAAATGCCTCCTGTCCCTCCTACTTTTGTTAAGGTAACTTTTCTTCCTCTGACTTCCCTGTCCTTTCATTTTCAAACATTTCTTTGCTTTTCTTCCTACTATCTAACCTTTCACCCCAGCTTTCTCTCTCTCTCTCTCTCTCTCTCTCTCTCTCTCTCTCTCTCTCTCTGTCCTTTCTTATCCTATGCCCATAATTCCTGCAATGCTCAGTTGCTTCCCAGAACGTCCCATTCACATCCTTGCCTTAGCTGAGGCTGGACTCATTTTGAGGTCATTGTTTCTCCCAAGTACAGGGAACCCCATCCCGACTTCAGTAACATGACCCAGCCTACTCCTCACTCTCAAAGCTATGTCCAGGTCATGAGTTCTCCCCTCTCATGTAAAAAAAAAAAAAAAAAAAAAACGCTTGCTCTTTTGAGATTTGTGATATCCCACTAAATCACCAGCTCTTCTTGTCACCAAATTCTTAGATCTCTCTCTCTCTCTCATGCTTTAAAAGCACCTGCCTTGCAGTCTTATTCTCCTCCCAAGCCCCACCTCCACCCAGGTTCACTTTCCTGTTTACCTGCACCCTTGTAGTACCCTGGCCTCTGGAAGGTTTGATCTTGCAGCTCCAATTGCCTTCACCTTTCCCCTTTCCTCACTTCAGCTCCTTGCCCCTGGGGTCTCTCACTCAACAAGACCCTTCGCCGATCATAGTTGTCAATGTACTCCCTATTCACATTGTACGCGAGGTACGGTATGCAGCTTGTCCTTCAGTTCTGTGTTCACTGGCCTCCTCAATGGCCTCAGTACCTCCACTAGACCTCAGTCTTTCTGTACATCAAGCGCTCTGAATCCTTTTTCATGCAATTTGGAACCCACAATATAGCACTTTGGTCATTGCCTTTTATGGTTCTAGCCTGCCTGACTTCTCATTTCACTTGCCCAGCCAAACCCTAACCTGGAATCAATCTAGCTGTAAGTCTTTTCCATCTTTGTTTCTTAGAACGGGTGATTCTTGTGAATATTATACAACCAGGTCAATTCGTGACATTCAAATTTCATTGTCTCTAACCCCACTCTTGTCTTTTTAATGATGGTCCTACAGCCAATTTGCTTTCCTCTGTTTCCATGACAGTTGCCCTTGCTTCTAACAGAGCCTTGTGTGGTTCTGATATGAGTTCCTCTCAAGTCATTGTCTAGTCTGCAGAATCTGGGAATCACTATAGGTCTTTAAGTAACTTTGATGCATCTTCCACAATCCATTATGGATTGATGTGTGGTTTTATATGTTAGTGTCTGTGATTCTATGTTTCTCATACTCAAGTTCACAGTAAGCACTTCTCTGTGATTCTCATTTATTGCCTGTTCCATCAGGTGCTGGGGATTGTGTTAGCCATTGAATATACACTGCACTGGAATATATTAGTGTTACTATCAGCAAATATTTCTAAAATTCCATACTGATCACTTTTACAGACTTTGACTTCCTGCACTGCTGTTTTCTCTGTTCTGGTTGGAGTTTCTCCAGGTCCCTGTTCTATCCTCATGGATCTTTCTTGTCCAATAGACCCCAACTGTATCCTAGTGAAACAGGTACTCAATTTTAATTCTTATATGAGATTCCATTCGTGTGATATGTGAATTTTAGCAACTTCCTTCTCTTTTTTAGTCTAAATCAAAGTTAGATTCTCTAACTTCTTCAATGTGGAATGAAATAGTCTTCCTTGGTAACCCAAAATATTGATTAAAGTCCTCTAACTCTAGAGTAAAATTTACCTTGAAAGTAATTTTTAAATTTATTTTTAGAACTAAATTATTCCTCTCATACATTTTATAAGGATATGTCCTGATATCTACTCTGTTCATAATTTTACATTCTTTTTCTTTGAAACATAAATATTAAAATAATGTATCTTGCCACTTAAGAACTCTGTGCTTCAATTCCATGTCGAGAGTTAACTCAAGTCTTTTTCTTTTCTGTTTACTGAACAAACTACACCTCATTCTCCTTTTAAACACCTGGAATAAAATATACACCATTGAATCATAATAGCTAATGATTATCTTTTCCATTATTCAGTAATTTAATGATCAAGATTGATAATTCTTCTCAAACTAATGGGCTTCAAATTGCTTGTAACAATTCTGAAATGTTAATAATAGTTCTCTGCTAATCATATCTTGCCGTAAGAAGTAGATATGATTAGCCTTATTTTGAAATGAGTAAAGTGAGAGAAAATGAGAAACCAAAGATCACAAAGCAGTTTGGTTAAGATAAAAGCAAGGCCATCAGCACCTACACACTAAGCATTCCCCACCTACAAGACATCAGATTAAAAAACTCCAATGGCCAGGTGCAGTGAAGCACACCTGTAATCCAGGAACTCGGGAGGCTGAGGCAAGAAGGTGGCAAATTCAAGGCCACACTTGGCAATTTAGCGAGACCTTAACCAACTCTGTGAGACAGAGCCCGTCTTGAAATAAAGAATAAAAAGGACTGGGGATGTGGCTCAGAGGTAAAGCCTCCCTGGTTTCAATCTCTATTACCCGGACAACAACCACCACCCAAAACACCCAAATGCAATTGCCAACATGCTGTCAAGGGAAGGACTAGTTATGTTCCCTTTCCTGTTCCTATGGAGTCCCACCCAGCCTTCAAGTCCCACTGAACCAAATGATCTCACCAGGTCATATAGATATCTCCCATCTGAAAAGAATAAAAATAAAAAGACTTTTTGGGGCATGAATATGTCCTTACTTAGCAAAGAACAGATAGGGTCATGGGTGTCCTGTCAGTGGTGTGAGGCACATATACTGTAAAGTGTGTGGAAATTCCCAGCTGGATCCATCTCATGAAGAGAACAACAAACGAACCAGACGGGATGATAAACAGGGAAGGCTGCGTCATTTTACCAGAAAAAAGGAAGTGAGGTTGACTCATAAGCACCAGACCATTGACTCAATAGCATATTTTTGCTTAACAAAAAAGTTTGGGAAGAGAAATGCTATCTTATCATAATTCTACAACATAGGAGACTACTTCAATAAGCACGTATTAATTTGATCTGATGTTTTTTGAGTGATGTAACAATGTCAGGTATGCATTAGAATGCAATAGATTGGCAGTTCTTCTCTTTTAAACTAAGCATGTAATCCCCATTTAAAACCTTTGGATCTTGTATTAGAACTCATGGTCACTCACAGAAAGGATGATAACAAACCATTATCTGCCGCTAAACTCATGTATGGCAAATCCCTCACCTTGGGGCAAAATTATTTTTCTGCAACACAGTTAAATTTGAGTAATTGCCTTCCTCAAAAGCCTACCATGGCTTCCCCCTCACCAGGAGCAAGTTTCTAGCACAGAGTTCCAACTTCTCCATATGTGGCACCTTTCTGACCTTTCTGGGTCATCACCCAGAGCTCCTTTGAAGGAGTCATTAATTTTCCTGCCTTTAGCTTTGCCCAGGCTCTGCCTATAGCCTGTTTCATTTTCTTCATCTCGCTGTGTGCCAAGATTCTTTAGTCCTTGTTCTGACATTCCCTCCATGAATCCTCTATTAATACCCCCACTCGAAGTTCTGTGGAACTCCCAAGCTCTGTCACACTCAGAGCTGCTGCCTACTGCCTGGCGGGGGAGTCACTTGAACTCTTGTCTGATCTCCATCCGCTGTTTCGTATGTTCTTAAATCTCCTACAGTCCTGGTGCTCCAACTTCAGCAAGCATCAGAGGGCTTGTTAGAGCACAGACTTGTGGACCTCCCCTCACAGCTTCTGATTCAGGAGTTTTGGGGTAGGGGCCAAGAATTTACATTTCTAGCAAATTCCCAGGTGTTGCTATGCTATGCTGCTGGTCAGGGAACCCCAGAACTACGGGGTCTGACATTATGCTTTAGACATATTAAGTTCAACAAATACTTACTGGATAATTGGGGAGCAGGCATGCTGCAAGTCATACTTTTCAATTGAAAATTTACAAGTTATTCTATTAAGACTTACAGCAGAATGTCTGAGAGTATAGATAAGATGGTTTTTATTTCAGAATATGAAGGGAAGCAGAGTTTAAACAGTATGAAAAAGTTGACAGATTCATGGTTAAGTATCAGTCAAGCTATTCTGCTCTGTATTGGGACTCTTGAAAGTTGGTCACAGATGAATAAAGGTCTGAAAGAAGGGATCCGGGAGGAATGAAATCTGCAAATTTTCCTCAAAAATTCATGTCAATTGGAGTAGCACCTGCTTTGCCAGCAAGGACATAGAAGCTCAGAGAGGTCACATAGCAAGCATACAACAGAAGCACAACGCCAGGTCTTCAGGTTGCCATGCTTGATGCACATTCTGCTCTGCTCGTGGCTCCTCTACAGAAGCAGTAGCAGCTTATGTGGAACTGAATATCAGGTAATAGGAAAATACTAGGGTTAAGCCCAGGAAAACAACCAAAAAAACAATTCCAATTGATTTTGAGTGAGTTGTAATGAGCAGATGGCAAATACATCATGCACACGCTGTGTGCTGCTCAGTAATCCCTAGGCACCATTCATGACGTGCTTCCTGGGCTGTGACAGGAAATGTTGGCTTCTGCCTTCAACTGGTCAAGAATCAAGGCTATCCCACTCCTCGGTTCATACCCAAAGGATTTAAAATCAACGTACTACAGTGATGCAGTCACACCAATGTTTATAGCTGCTTAATTCACAATAGCTAAACTATGGAAACAACCTAGATGCCCTTCAACAGATGAATGGATAAAGAAAATGTGATGCATATACACAATGGAGTATTTCTCAGTCTTAAAGAAGTTTGAAATTATGGCATTTGCAAATAAAGGGCTGGAACTAGAGAGTATCATGCTAAGTGAAATAAGCCAATCCCAAAAAACCAAAGGCTGAATGTTTTCTCTGATAAGTGGATGCTGATCCATAGTGGGGTAGGGAGTTAAGGAAGAATGAAGGAACTTTGGATAGTGCAGAAGGGAGTTGGGGGAGGGATGGGGCGGTGGGGATGGGAAGGAAGGTAGAAAGAGGCAGATATTTTTATTACCCTATATACACATATGATTACATGCCCAGTGTGACTGTACCATGTATAACCAGAAGAATGAGAAGTTTTGCTCCATTTGTGTACAATGTGTCAAAATGCATTCTACTGTCATGTATAAATAATTAGAACAAATTAAAAATTAAAAAAAAAAAGGTTCTGTGATATTAGCTCTTGCTCTGCTCTCTCTCTCTCTCTCTCTCTCTCTCTCTCTCTCTCTCTCTCTCTCTCTCTCTCTCTCAAATACCCACATGGCCCTTTCCTGCTCTTTGGGGAAAGGGGAGAGATTAGAGCTGCTGCCACCTAGAGGTATGTACATGTCCATGAAACTAATGAATTATCAAGGAAAGTCTATACCTGGAAGTAGAGAGAAAGGTTTTTATGAATCCTGTACATCATTTATCTGCTTTTGGAGATAAAAAGACAAAACAAATGTAACCCTCTTCTATTACAGTCAAACAGGAGATTCTTGGTGTAGCAGAGTGTGGGGATTTTGTCTTGTAAATACAAAGAATGAAATCCACAGACAAAAAGGTTTGTGGGAGTGAAGTAACAGGACTTATTCGAGTAATAGAAAAAGTAACAGGACTTATTCAAGTAATAGAAAGAAAGAAAGCAGAACTCCTGAAAGGGGAGGGGTCCCAAGAGAGGGTTTCCAGTGAGTGGTTATTGTCTAGGGGTTTACATGAATCTACAGGTTTAAGGAAGTTGGGCCCTGACCCAATCCTGGGTAAGGCACTCAGTGACCATGAATGCACCTTTGGTCCAGTCAGGTTACTGTGCCTTTTGGGGAAGAGGGTCTGGTCACTAGGCAATGGATGTCTCAGTATCAGTTAGTTTTTCTGCTTCATAGGAGTTGGCCTGACTTTCATGGAGTCCTAGCTTGCATCTGTGGTCTCTCACTCTTGTTACACAGAAACTTGAGCTTGGAGGGACCCCGGTTTCTTATTTGCCCATCCCAGGTCTTTCTCCTGCTGCATGGGGCCCAGACAGTCTTCTTATAACAGAGGCAGCTTAGGGAGGTGTTGCCTAGTAGCAGTAGTTACTTGACTGGAAACCTGGTGGAGATGCAAGGTCTCAGGCTCTACACCAATGTACTGAACAAGACACTTGGGGGTGGGCAGGGGTCCTAGTTATTTTTACTTTAACAAATGGCCCTCCAGGACATTCTGATGCAGGCTAAAATTTAAGAATCACTGCTAGTATTTTACTTATCAACAAGCAGGTAATCCTCCAAGCTTCAGTTCTCTTTTCAAGGTCTGTCACCAAAACATCAACAATGAATGGTTTGAAGCAAAAAATCTCTAACTATTCTAAAGTTTTCTGACATCACAATATCTTCATTTTGGAGGTGATTTTAGAAGAATGCAAAAGCTTCCCTCCTTCATGTTTTTGTTATTTTTACAACTTTGTATTATATTGAATATATATTTGAAAACTAATATTTAAATCACAATATGGAAAAAGGCTGCAGTGTAGACTGTTGAAAGATCATTTAGATTATCATCAGACCTAATACTTGTTTTAGAGTAGAAAAGACAGGCTCAGAAGAGTTATGCTTCTCCCTGAGATCCGAGCACACTGTTAATTCTGCTGCCTGCACTCGTTCACCAGGCACCTTGCTTTCACTGAATTTGTGCATAAGAAAAAAAAAAAAGGATAAATAATAATAAGTATAAAATAATAAATAGTGTCTAATTTACCTTGACCATCATTTAACATACCTCTGTAAATCCATACCTAGGTATAATATCTCTGCCTAGTAATTAAGCATATCTCTCTTTAGGTCACTTTAAGCACATACGTTTTTTCAATTTAAGTTGTTGAGGTTTTGAATCATCTTTTGAGACTGAAAATATTTAAGACTCTTATTCTGACTTGATATGAGTGCACACACATGCCTGCACACACGCCTTATGTGATTCTGCATCTAAATACAGAATTTTCCCTTTGAACTCCACCAGTGAACCCCCAGAGGTTCCACAGACTCCAGGTTAAGAAATTCTTCTGTAAGAAGTCTCATTTAACACCAAGGGCAAGGACACGTCCTCCCTGGATTATCTTTTTCAGCTAAAGATCTGTTTGGGGAATTCTTTTGCTCTTCCATGAATGTCAAGCCAGTAATTGTTGCCCTTGGTTTCCTCACTTTCGACACCTTATTTCAATCTGACTGTGTATTGACTGATGTCCAACAGCAGTGTCTCAGGGCAGATCTTTCAGTTTTCCCTCTGTGGACACCCCACCTCCTTCTCCTCTGGACTCCTGCCCTTCCATATTGCCCTAACATTGTGAATATTATTGATGGCATCCCCAATTTTAATATACTTCACTGTACTAGAGATAAGCACAATATACAATTTACTGCTGGGTGCTGGACATAACAGATGCAGCAGAAGTTACATGCACATTTGAACATCTTTTTTTTTTTTTTTTTTTTTTTTAGTATTTTATTCATGAATGAATTTCTGGAGCCTCTCTTTCTCGCTTATTTCCTCCTTTGTGACTCTGTCTCTCAAAGTGATAGAATTCCCAACTACCAGCCACAAAGAGCAGATTAGTCTAAAATTTGTTCTAGTAAAGAAGCTTGTCCAGAGATAATGCCAAGGGACATGTCACAGCAGATTTAGCTTGCACAATAAATAAAGAGCCGAAGAAGCCCAAAGGCAGGGTTTTGAGGTGGGTATGGAGTATGCCCTGGGTGGTGACAACTGTGAGGGCTACAGTGTATACAGACCAAGAAGACGGTAACAGTGTCTAAAATCAGTTATGTGCATTGATACTTTGATGTAGTCATTGTGGGTTAGGAGGTCCTGCTAAAGCTGTGAGATGCTTCCTAGGGGTAGTAGCTCTGGAAGCTATTAGCATAGGTTTATTTAGTGGATCACATAATAGAAAGCAAAATTAATAAGACCCATGGTATTTGGACTGGAGTGGGTTAACCAGGTAAGTGGACGGGCCAATCGACTGCTTGGCTCAGCTGGGAGCAGTATACCAGGGATCCACTGGCAAATGGCATAAATGAGCAGCAGGAACATGATGAGTGGGCAGATCTTCATAAATCAAGTTTATTTATTTTTTTCTCAATTTTCTGAAACTTATTTTAAGAAAAAAGGACCATAATTATCCAGACTGAAAAAAAAAAATCTAGCCTTGCTTGAGAGTCTTTTGTGACTCTGAATGCCTCTGGCAATTAATGAGGACTAGGTAAAATAAGCTAAATAAAAATTATTTAAAAATCCATTTAGAGCTAGAAGACCATTTTTCAAAAGGGCCTCCTTTAAAAGTGAATCATCTTCTAAGATCTGGGCTTCATAGTCAATAAGCTTTATTACATATGTTTTGAGTAACCATATATAGCTAATGTATTCATTATTTATGGCAATTGTACACTGCATCATTTTAATCTTCATTATCCTTTATAGACATTAGCTAATTTATCTGTAGTAGGCTCCCTGGAGATTGCAGTATTATTTCTGTTACTGGGCAAGCAAAGGAATTAATGCAATGTGAAGGGCCTTGATTCTCTAAGGCCTATTTCTAAGCACTGATCCAGTTGAAATATCGAGGACAAACTGTTGTCCGTGAGCAACAGAAAGATAAAATATTTGCCAGTTTGATTGGGAAGTGCTGCTGATGTTTACTTACCTTAGAAAGCTTAAATGAAGCAGGGATCTGCAGGCAATTAAGAGCCCTGCATGTATTCCCACCTTAATGCTGTGCTGACAAGGCCAGGCTTTGCTACCTGCGGAGAGTTAGTGGCAAGGAGTGCTGCAGGTCCTTCTCTCTAGGGGGACAGAGGCAGCTTTGCTTTCCTTAGAGCTCCCTGTTCTTTTTCTGCCACAGTCTTAATAGAACCTTATCAAAGTGGGCCTTTGCACAATAAGGCAGCCCACAACACTCGCTCTCCCTTTCCCTCACGGTATGGGAATTTCATTTGATCAATTATATTTATTGCAATGGAGAATATTTTGCCTGGGACCTCCTAACTCGGTGGATGTCAGTACTCAAATGTCTGTGTACGTATGGGTTACAGGTCCCGTCACTTCCTCTTGATACCTGTGGACTATGGCCCCCTCAGTTCTCAGAACCCAGGGCTACTCTGAGCTTACCTCAAAACTCTCCCTTCACACTTCTTCCTAGAGTTAACGAAACTCTTCTACCTTCCCTCGCTGATCTTTTGTTCAATCTTCTTATTTTCTGGTTCCTGTAGCAATGGTATAGATGAAATTGATCAGAAGTTGATTTGGGAGGATCTGCTAGAGCCTAGATAGGATACTAAAATAGTGTAACTCTAGATGTCCCCTGAAGCCAAAGCATTCCTTTGGAGTTTTCCTGTATTGGCTGATCCAGCTTTAACATGTAGGGTCTTGAGTAGGTTGTATAGATTGGCAGTTTCCCAATACACTAATTTTGTGAATCTGGGGACTCAGGCAAATTGTTCCATTTCTTTTAGTTTTAGCTTTCTTATCTATAAAATAGGAGTGATCAAAGTATCACCTCATTCATGTCAAACATTACAAAATTGTGAATTTTCTCATTGCAGAGCAATTATAATTTGATAATTAAATATCTTAAAATTAGATATGTTTATCAGGCCTTTTTCCTTTGATTTGTTTTTTTTTTTTTTGAGAAATATTTACAATTTTTTTAATTTCCTACTTTGGGATGATATTAAAGAAAATATAACCCTTCATAAGAACAAAAACCGGCTTGCTTATAGTTCCCTAAAATTTTGTTATCAACATCATATCAGAATCTCTCTAGCTTTATTCTACCTCTATCTATCATTACTTCGTTTTTGGAAATCACCATTCAAAAACCTTCCAACCCTTCCCGTCATCTTCCTCTCAATCTTTCAAATCCATCCTTCTGACTGAACTTATACTAGGTCACCACTCTCTTTCTGCCATTTCTTTAAAGTCCACATAGTTTCTGAAAGTTAGAGATAAAAATGGAGAGGGTCTGTCCACAAGAGATTTTGACAAAGAAGAGAAGGGGAGGGGCGCTGAGGGGAGAAATAGTTCATCTTGATCCTGGTGGGAGAGGGAAGACCTTTAAATACCAACACCTTGAATTTCTCTTATTTCCATTCCTTGCTGGAGTTGTTTCTCTTGAGATGCTGTCAGCAGAGAGGCACAGCAGTGGGGAAATGTGTATTAACTCTGGCACCAGCATGTTCACAGGGCCACAAACACTTTCAAAGCTAGTAAACAGTCAGGGGTAGGAAAAAATAGAGGTAAGACCCAACAGGAAGGCAGGAGTGTCAGTAGGCATCCAGGGGCTCAAAGGTGATGACAGAGTCATTTCAAAATGGCACCTTTCAAGGCTGTGCAGACAGAAGCAGGGAACTTTATCCTCTTCACAAGTCAGGTTTGCTCTCCTGTGATAAGCCGGAAGAGTAGCCTCTTCAGTTTCAGAGCAGTTAAAAGGTTGTGTGTGATACGAACTGGATACCATGTAGTCTGATGCCCTCGGCTAAACAGCACAGAGAGAAAAAGCTGGAGGGAGAAGCTGCTTTTGAAAAGTTGGTTATTTTGAGAGCAGCTCAAATTTGGGGGAACGTTTGGTAATGTCACTCGAGTAAAATACTTGATATTAATACCCATAAACATTTCTTAGGTGCAGTTACAAATGTTGAAATCTGCAGAGAGGTGGTCTATTCTGCTTTTTGCCCCCTGAAATATACTCTTTGTGAAAAAGGTGATAAAGGAAAAATCAACTAAAAAATAACCAACTCCACAAACTACTCTAGAAATGTTTACAAAATTAAAGCAACTATTGAAGAAAATTCTCCTAGCATCTTTAGTAGCTTTCTTTTTACTTATATTAAGTTAGGTTTTGGTCTGACTTGGAGATATTGCTCTCTCTCTTCTTATAAGAAACTAACTTGATTCTTTCAAAGGCAGAAAATAATTCATTTCATTTAATACTATTTCTCAAATACCTATATTTACTCTCAAGTCTATAAATAACCTGTTATCTTTTGCTCTCTTTATACATGTAAGAGGCCTTTTCCCCCCTTGGGAAGGAATAGCTCTATGAATATCCCCAAACCAGCCATTGTAAATCTGAAATCCAACAAAACCATGTGAGAAAGTTAATCTTTTTGTTCCTAAAATGACAAATGCAGAGAAGCTGGTATGAGTGAGGTTGGGAACATAAGGGCAGTATAATACAATAACTATGTTTAGTATTAATTATGAAATTTTGGTAAAGAGGCAAAGTCAATCTTTACTTTCCTTTTACAGATCTAAAAACCACCCACCCCAGCTCTTGTATGTATGGAAATCAAGGCAAGAGCAGGAGCCCTGCTTTGGGTTGGTGCAGAAAAGAGAATGTGATTCATCAGACTCAGAAAGTAGAGCCCAGAGTGTCTATGGGAACGTAATCTGGGAGGAAGTTATAGTGACCTTGAGGAAGGGAATGGATTTTCTCTGCGTTACGATGTAGGAACTGGGGTCAGTCTTACCATGATCCTAATGGGACAGCATAACCCCAAATGGGACATATAACCCCACATGGCAGCTGATCAGGAGTCTGTGGCCCTGACTAGGTTCCATGGCCACACGCTAGCTTGTTAATAAAGGTAGGTACAATATAGAACCCAAGATTTCTTATGAGTAAAATGGGAATAATATTTCTGTAACTCCCAATGTAATAATCTATCCAAGATGACTCATGATACTAAAATAGGTAAAATTTGTTGAAGAAAATGATAGTCTCACAGTAGCAACCCCATGTTACTTTTTAGCTTGTAAGAGAAAATGCATCTTTACAATTGAGAAAATAGTCAGGTAGTATCTTATCCAAATGATCCAACTCAGCATCACCAACAACAATGAGACAGAGATCTTATGGAAGAGCCACCTTGCTTTGGGGGAATGGACATTGAAGTATTTATCAGAGAAGTATTACGATACCTATAACTTACTTTAAATTATACTACAAAGGGAATAATAAATGGAGAAGCAATAATGGAGAAAATAAATGGAGCCAAACATTAATGATCAGTGAATACAGATGAAGAGTATATGGAAGCTTATTGTACCATGCTTTCAAAATTTTCAAAATAAAACACATAATGTGTGAATAATTATAAATAAAGAACTTGGCATCACATCAGGCTCTATGTCTATACTTATTTCATGTTAGTTACCTTTTCCTCTGTTAAATTTGCTCACTTCCGCTTAGTCATGATAAGCACCCACAATGGTTTTATTTAAATCTTGGGTCTGGTTACATTGCCCTAAAAAAAAAAAAAAAAAGGGAGTACTTTCTGAAAAATCATAAAGCAGAAGAAGGGCAGAGTACTGTAGAAAGGCCAGGCGTGGCCATAACTGGCAGCGTTGAAGGTGACTCTGCTTCCTAACAGGGCCATCTCACAGTGGTCAGTATTAAGAATTTTGCAAAATAAGAGGGAGAAATCAGTAGTTTAGAAAAAACAATACCCAGAATATTATCATTTCTCAAATACGAAAATAGAACAAACATTTCTCTCATGGTAATGCAAAACCATGATTTTCTTTTCTTGGAGCCTTCACACCAGGATAACAGGTTTTAATGCCTGTGGAAATGTAAAATGAGCCCTTTTAGAATTAATTAATTGCAATCCATCAATAATTTTTGTAGAGGGCAGAGAGTGGCATATTATTTGTCATTTCAGTCTGTAAAGTGAGAAAACAGAAGAACTCATGGGGAAATTATCTTCTAAAACCATAAAATGAAAACTCATTTTATCCATCAATAGCCAACTGTCAATCCATGTGTACAAAGCACTATGTGAAATATAGGAAGATATGGAGAAGAGAAGAGCTAAAGGCACAGTTTCTTTTAACTAAATAATTAAAGTGATATAAAGTAGTGTGTGTGAGAAATTGCTGTACATGTTGTAAACTTTTGCCCAAAGGTAAACTTTTATTATTGTTTTGTTCATTTGAATAAAATATTATTAATTTTTATCCATATTATCTTATTATATTATTATTTTTATTATTTTATTCAATTATTAATATGAATAATATTTTGTTCATGTGAATAAAATAATAATAATGTTAAAGTGATTATCAAGCTCATCATCCTCTACATTTATTAGATGTTCTCAGGAATTGAGAAGAAAAATGGAAGACGATTTACCATTTGGAAAAGCTAATTACTGTATAGGCAGACCTTGAACCGAAGCCATCATGTTGAAGATTTTAAAGACACGGCTGGACAAGGAGCAAGGCAAACGGGTTCAAATGGATAAGCAGTTCATGCGCTAAGGTCGGACAGAGGATAGACAAACTCTGCTTGGATTGAGTGGTAAATTAACATTTAAAAGATATTATGCAATATGATATTCAGAGGGGAATAAATATAAATAAAATGTGGGAACATGGGAAATCCAGTAGCTGAAAGGCATTAAAGCCTCGGTCTTAGATTTTGATCTTAGATTTTCTTGGGATTTAGGAAGCAATCAAGGGTAACTGTAGAATTCTATGAAAGGAAATACTGGTGACAAAATGATACTTGAAAAGATAAGTTTTTTCAAGTGTTTTAACTAGATTGTGGATGACTGAATCCAGAAGAGGGAGGTTTTTAAGAAAGAGCATATTCAGGAGGAAAAGATCTTGTTTGGAAAGCGATGTTAGGACGGAGACAGGGATGTTTGGAGAGCACAAAGGGGGTGTGTGCTCCAGAGGGCTGGCTTTGCTCCATTTGGAGCGTGTGGGAACCAAAGAAGGTTCTGAATGATCTGAGGATTGTTGAGATTCCCACAGAGCCCAGGAAGGGAGGGTGGTCCTCTGTGAGCCTGGAGTGTGTTCTCTGAGACTGGAAACCAGGCTAGTATTACACCCATTGCTTTTAATCTCTGTCACCCTCAGTCATTGCAAAACAGCCGGTCCCTGTCTTTAACTCTAGTTCTCTTTCTTCCCAGACCTGCTGTGAAAAGGTTCTTCCCTGAATCTCTGAGCTGTCCTGGTTCCAGGTGCCTGTTAGCAGCCTCACAGGACCTGCTGGGGAAGAGTGATTGACTGGGTGATTAGTAGCTGGCTGAGATGTGCTGCTTTTGTTTCTTTGTGGTTGTTTGGTTTCAGAGAATTTCAAATGGCAATTGATTTTTTAAATGTCCATGACTGTCTCTTGCCCTTTCCTCACAAAGAAAAAATGGAGTCCCCGGCAATCTTCTCTCTCAACCCGGATGTGTGGCACAAGCACATGCATGTGTACACAGAATAGAGGACGGGCTGCTGCACTTTCCTGGAACTGCTGACCCTCCGTGGGGTCACTCTCTCCAACAATGCTGTGTGGAGTCTTCTTTCTCTGCTGCTCAGTATCTTGGGTAGAAAAAATGTTAGTTCTTTTTGATATTGTTACTCAAACTAGCAGGGTACTCAAACACTTCTGTATGACATCGTATCATCTAGTCATCATGAAAATGGTGGTTTTTCACATTAGTCCTTGAGGAGCGGGACTGGGAGAGAAATCTCTGTGAAACATCCTACACATTGTTCTTATATGGAATCTTTGGAAGTAAAATATTTCCAGGGCTTTGCCTCAAAACTCTTAGTTTACCCATTCCATATGGGAACATTTAGGATCATTGGTCTCTTGTGGATACAAAGAAGACTCAAGACATAAAGAGCGTGGATGCGCGATCATGTCTTGTAGGGTCTTTCCCTCATGTTGTCCCTGCATTACTTTGCCATTGCATTTCAAAGGTAACTGGTATAAATAATTTAGCTAGGTTCTCTTACCTCTTTTGGGCAGAGGTCGTCATGCTAGGACACCATAGTCCTAACAGGTTGGATTATTTTTGGATCATTCTCCCCACTGGCTCCCAACCAGTGGGTGGGGAACAGCTGAGTTGGGTTTTCTCTCCTTAGCAGGAGGCTGTGGGATGGATATTTTCCGCAAGAGCAGGTCTCTGAATATGGCGTGCCCTATGACTGTGGACCCCAGACACCTGCCTCCCAGCAGTGTGGGTGCTGCTACTTTCCAGACCCATTTTGTACTGTGCTACTCCTTTTCTTCATTGGTCTTGTGTTTTCTGTCATTGGTAGTGTTTCCCCCTTCACTTTAATTGACAAAATCCTACCTACCCTTAAAATACAATTAAAACTGTCCAAGAAGTCTTCCATGCTTGTTTCAGGGGAAGTGAGTGCTATCCAATTCCATTTTCCTGTGACATTTTATGTGCCCTTTATGGAGAATCATCATGTACTACTTTTTGTCACCTATTTCTGATCTCCCCATCAGCATGGTAGGTTATTTGAGGCTACAAAATAGTTGCTTAATAAAGGACAGAGTCCTTCTGTCAACTTGGGGAATTCTCTGATGTACTGTTTGTCTCTTGTAAATCAATATCCTACAGAGCTGCCCCACCTCCCTGTGGTGCAAGCAGAACAGAAGTGTACTAAGGAGCCACTCACTAGAGGCCTATTTAGTCAGTGAGAGGAAGGAGGATAGCATATCCCCTTAAAAGAGAAATATCAGAAGAGCAGCAGACAAAGAGATACAATGACCTTGATGACCTAGTTTTAGGGTAGCAAGTATTTCAAACTCTCAGAATCTCTTACCCATTCCAAGTAAAGACCCAAAGGCCCTGGAGCCAGTTAGTGGATTATTAGAACTCTTTCCCACTAAGGTATGCCACTGCACAAACAGTATAAGAGAGGAGATTCACAAACTGGAATGTTAATTTTGAATCTAGTGGGGAAGCAAAGGTTGTGATAGTTTGACCTTTAGCACACAGCCTATTTCAGACCAAATTTTATTATGGAAGCACATTCGACAATATGCTTGTAGTGAGAAAGAGAATCTAATCAGAGCTGATAGCAGTTTCTCAGTGGAACCACAGTTTGAGTGAGAACCTAGCTTGGTAGGAAGCTGAAAGGAAAATGGAGTGGAATTGTATGTAAGTGTGCCAGGGTAACTGGGGTATGGGAAGGACACACAGCAGTTCCATGGGTTAGATCAGTAGCCATCACAAGATTACATAACTTATGCATTTACAACTAAATAAATGCTGTTTTTGGAATCTGTCAACAAAAACTCAAATGAAAAGAAAAGTTGCTAAAATCAACTAACTTAGAGAAAATACAAGAGAAAGAAATGGTTTAAGAAATGAAAATCTTAAAATAAGAGAAATTACCTTAAAATATTATACTTTTTCTCTAAAGAGCCCATCTACAGAAACAATTTTTAGAATGACGAAGCATGTCTAAAAAAATCCCATGGTTCAGCATTACATTTGATTTAAAAAGGGGATATAAGTCTTTTAACCATTGTACAAAGAGTAAGAAAAGAATAAAAAAGATGAAATGACTTTCTCATCATTAGACAATGAGTCAGCATGGGCTCAAATTTTGAAATATAGATTGCTTGGCACCAACTCTGGGAAAATGCTTTTGAACTCTAAAATCCTATAAAAATGGAGAGAATAATTGCCCATAAAATCTTAGTATCTTTCATATAGTAAGCGTTTAACTCATTGTGTTGAATTCACCATATACAGAGGACTGCTTTTGTTCTTTCTTTCTTTTTCTAGTTTTTTCTTTCCTTTTTTCTCTCTTGAATTATTTTATTAAGTATCCTTTTTTTCAGTCTATATATTACCTGAGCATGATATAAATTATTTTCCATTTTTATTCTTATGCTTTATCCTTCCTAAATGTTATGTATTTCATCATACCTGATTTAAGTGAAGGATATATATTTAGTAATTCTGGTGCACATTTAGGTTATTTCCACTTTTTTTTTTTTTGTATTACCAGCAGTGCTTCAATTAATACTTTTTTTCAAATACAATTTTTGTGTATATTGATAGAATCTCTTTCTAAAGATGGAACTTGCTGGACCAATTGGTGGGAGGTATCTGTACTTTTGTAGATATGCCCACATTATGTTCTACAAACTTGTACTCCCATCAATAATGCATGAGCATGCCTGTTTTCCCAAGGCCTGGTTAATGAGCATGTTAACTATTTTATGATTGCCAATTTTATTCATGCAAAATGTAATGTTATCTCAATGTCTTATTTTTTTTCTTAGCATGGGAATGAGCATATTGTTAAATATTTTAAAGTAATTTATTCATTTTCTTGAATGGGCAGAATCAGTTTTAAAATTTATTATCTTTTAATTTAATTACTAAATAAATGAATTAAAAAATTTAAAAGTTGACAACACTTTTAGAAAAGTATCTGTGATTTATATTGTAATGACAGTTGTCACCCTCACACTTGACCCCATAGTTTTTTGTGAGCCTCTTCATTTTTCTCATGCAAAAGCAGAGGTGTGTGTTTAGGTGTGTGTGTTTGTGTGTGTGTGTGTATATGTGTGTGTGTGTGTGTGTGTGTGTGTGACAGAGAGAGAGAGAGAGAGAGAGAGAGAGAGAGAGAGGTGCCTTGTCACCAAGGTGACTTTTATTCAGGATTTCTTCACCAAGCTTATATATCTGTGCCTTCATTATCTGTCTTTTGATGTTAAAATATTCATGAGTACAGTCTATCTAGATAATGAACCAATGATGACATTGGCATCAATGAGGGAAAATGTCAGAATAAGGTGAGGTTTATTCACTTTTTCCTTTGAAAAAAAGGGTTAAAAAGGAATTATTAGAATTTCTCCCTTGTGATGACCATCTTTCTGTGACTTCAGTTCACCATTAGACCTGATGTCCCTAATTCATCTTAGAGATACTCCTGTATTCTCAAGGATGGAAGAGAGATCTGAATCTTTTAGGGGGTTTTAGGAGGTTCAGTAAGGGAAGCCTCATGGCAAAGGAAACAGATGACTTTTGCCAGAAAATAAAGGGCTGGTTTGTTTTTTATCACACAATGTCTACACTATCAATGCAGACGCCCTTTGCAAGACCTTCTGGTGAATGATAGATGCCATCTCCACATCTGCTGAACACGTCCCTGCGTGTGCACAGGCCGCATTGCTCTAATCTTATTTCCAGTGGAGAGTGACTGCCTCTGTGGCCTCACTTGACTGTGTCACATGACTCAACAGGGCAGATCAGAGTCTGACAAAGGAACCACACTGGTCTCTGTTGTCAATTTTATTGACAGAAAAATGAGTCATTAAAAAAGGGCATCTGAAATTATAGACCTAATTTAGTTCCTGTGCATTAACTAGCAATTCGATAAAGCCTGAGAACAGTCTTCATGCCCTTGAAGAAGCTGAGCTACTGGTTTAAAAATCTGTTTAGTCCCTACAGAAGACAGATACCTGCTGATCTCTCTCCCCTTCTCCAAAACCTGTTTTCTGCAGACTTAGAGAATATTTAGTCTTGTGCAAGATGGAGGTATCATTTTAAAATGTTCTCACCCCTTGCCTCTTTTTATTTTAGATGTAATTTTGGGAGGACAAATAACTTAGAGTCATTTGTTTCCTGATTTGAAGATTTGGTTTTATATTTTGAAATGTTTCATTAATTTTAACTTTGGTACTACTGTGTGAAAAGTTTTCTTATAACACTCACCCATTTGACTCTACTTTTATCTCCCTATTGGTATCACAAATACCATTGTTAAAAATTGCTATTGAACGTAAAAATAATTAGGGGAAATTTGACAAGCAGAGAGATTTATTATAAACCTAAGTGCCTATAAACTCTAAGGTAACTATACTGAATAGTTCAGCCTTCATACCTTTTGTTTTTTAAGATACATCTTAGTGATAGTTTTAGGTCTACTGGCAAATTAAATCGAGAAAATGGGTAGAATATCCTGTGATTCTGATTTTCAACGGTATGCCCTTTATAAAGATGCATTTATTTATTTATTTATTTATTGTAAACAAATGGTATACATGTTGTTTCTCTGTACATGGAGTAAAGGCATACCATTTGTGTAATCATAAATTTACATAGGATAATGTTGTTTGATTCATTCTGTTATTTTTTCCCTTCCCCCTCCACCCCTCCCACCCCTCTTTTCCCTCTATACAGTCCTTCCTTCCTCCATTCTTGCCCCCCTCTCTAACCCTAACTCTAACCCTAACACTAACCCCTCCCACCCCCCATTATGTGTCATCATCCACTTTAAAGATGCATTTTTAAAAATAAATGTCTACTCAATTAATAAGGAGTTATCATTTGAGCTTATACTGCATATTCTCAAGACAGTAAGAAGATATAGTTTTTCCCTCTAAATTTATTTCACAGATAGACCTTGGCAAAGAGGATGAACCAAATTTTATGGTTTGGTGACTGGTTGAAAATAAAATATTTATAGTTTTTCTTTATAATAACCAATTTTACTAACCATCTAGAAATACAATAGGTAAAGGATACCATTAAAAATAACAGCAAATAGAGAAAATGTCTAGGCATTAAATTAAAAGAAGCATCTCCTTATGTGGACAAAACTAATAACCTTTACTGAGAGGCATATGGATGATATGAATAAATGTCTTCCAAATTGGAAAATAAAATATCGTGTAAATATCAACACTCTCCAAAATGATGTTCACATTTAATGCAATCCCTTTCAAACATTTGAATTCTTGAAAAAATTTATAGTTTATCTGAAAGTATAAATAGGTCAGAATTGCCATTTTGGAAAAAAAAAATTATAAGATGCAACTTGCTAAAGACTTGAATGTATTAAAAAGCTACAAATCATGAAACAGCATGGTATGTGTCATGATAGACATTCAGATCAACAGAGTAGATATAAGAGAAAAAAGACCCACATAAAAGTTTTTGATATATGATTTAGTACATGATTAAAATGACTCATTTCCAATGACTTTCCAATGAGTTAGGGAAAGAATGAAATTGTTCAATAACTCAAAGGTCATGTTTTTATTTGCCTTATATCAGAAGTACCACAACATAGTGGTGTACTGGGCCTGGATCAAGATGAGCTATGATGAGATTCTCTCAGTTGCCAGAGTGGCTGGAAAACTGCTATAAGCACCCCAGAATGCCATGAAAATGAACAATTTCTGATGCAAAAAATGCTAGAAAGCAGTGGGCTTAAAAGTTAAGTGCAAATGAAATTCTAAAAGAATTACCAGAAAATATGATCAAATGCCTTGGGTCCAGGAAGCCCTTTGGAAAATTAAAATGAAAGACAAAAGTTGTAAAAGAAAATGAGATTCTATCAGATAAAATGAATATTTCTGAACCTCAATAGTAACAGAGTTAAAGGGCAAGTGATAAAAAGGGGAAAATAACCAGCAAAGTTTTAAAGAATTGAAACATTCTACAAATCTATAAGGGAAATATAGAAGGATACATATTTTTTGAAAATGAAAAGTATGAAAAAATTTATACCAATGATTTAATGAAATGCTGGCATTTGCTGGTAAATGGATGGAGCTAGAGAATATCATGCCAAGTGAAATCAGTCAAGCCCCCAAAACCCAAAGTGGAATATTTTCTCTGATAATGTGGATGCTAATTCACAAAAATGGAAGGGGGCACAGGGAAGAATAGAGTTACTTTATATTAGGTAGAGGGGAGCAAAGGGAGGGGAAGGGATAAGAGGATAGGAATGATAGTAGAGTGAAACAGATGTTATTACCTCATGTAAATATATGACTGCATGACTGATGTGATCCTGCAATATGTATAAGCAGAAAAATGAGAGTATACTCCATTTATGTATGATCTATCAAAATGTATAAATGCATTCTACTGCCATGTACAACAAATTAGAACAAATTAAAAAATCCATCAGTCTTAGAAAAATGTTAAAGATCATTGACATCAAATAAAAGCAAATTAAAAGAACAGTTTTTTTTTCAATTATCAAATGGGTAGTGATAAAAAGATTCATAATTCTCAGGGTTGACTAGCACCTGGGACATTGAGCAGTTTCATACATCATTGAGAAGTAGGTGAATTGAAATAAACTTTCAAAGGAATATTTTAAAAATCAATTTCCTAGACCTTTAACATTTCCACACACTATAACATATCTGTCTTAGGATCTATCCTAAGTAAATAATTGAAGATGTGACCAAAGTTTAATGTGAAAGGATGTTCACCTCAGCATAATCTATAAAAGGAACACCTTAAAGAAATATTAAAGTTCTTTAAAAGGGAGATCAGAAAAGTTTGTTATGTTTTTACTATGGCATTCTATTTAGTCACTGAAAATGTTTCAGAAAATGTTTTTCTACTGATAAGGGAAAATATTCACAGTATAGGGCCAAGCAGTAAAATGCAAGTTTTAAGAGTATAATACCATTTCTTTAAAACAATCAATACACAAGGGAACAAAAATATAGTTGGGCAGACAACAAAATGTAAATGATTGTCTAATATGTCTAGATCATAGGTGACTTTCATTTCTTCTAGAATTTTTTAAATTATCAGCACTACATATATTCCTTTTCTACCTATTTGTTTAGTCAGCTTTTTTTTTTTTGTTGCTGTGACCCAAAGACCTGACAAGAACAATTAGAGGAGAAAAGTTTATTTGGGGGCTCATGGTTTCAGAGATCTTAGTCCATAGAAGGCCAACTCCATTCTTTGGGACCTGAGATGAGGCAGAACATCATGGCAGAAGGATGTGGTGGAAGAAAGAAGCTGAAAACCTGGCACCAGGAAGCAGAGAGACTAAGACCAGCTCACAAAATATATACCTTAAAGGCATGCCCCTCCCATGACAGCCACACCCTCTCCCACCACATCTTACCTGCCTACAGTGACCACTCAGTTAATCCCTACCAATGGATATAGCGCACTGATTGGGTTAAGGCTCTCCTTACCCAATCATTTCCCCTCTAAACTTTGTTCACTGTCTCACACGTGAACTTCTGGGGGACACCTCATATCTGAACCACAACACTATTTTTAAAAGGTAGATTTTATGAAAATACAAAAATGAAAACTGTGGTTCATTTCATCTTGCCTATGCTCATACAAGCATGATTTAAGTGACTAATGAAAACTGTAGTCCCATGAGTAACATCAGAGAATTGGTATTCTATTTTTGATTTGCTGCAGTTATAGAAGATAGGTATGATTTAGAAGATGGCCTGACAAAACAGGATCAAAATATTCAGTAGAATTTGTGCAGTAGCCACAATTCCACAATTCTGGCTTTGCGTTCCATTGAGATAGTATTGCCTGAATAAGAAGTACTTTTTCAGCATCTAATATATATTTGATAATTTTTATAAATTTTGAAAATTCCTACTCTTACTTAAACTGTAGAGCTGTACATAATTTATTCTGATGAAAATTATAAACATTTACTATTATTTATGTTTGTTTTCAATAATTTATGTTTATTTAGTACTATATTTCAATCTCATGCATGAGTTAAGAAATAGATTTACTTTCAGAACTCTAAATAAAAAGGGACTGCTTAATCTAACCTGTCTTGGCAGCATGCACTGAGATATGAACTCTGTATTCATGGGTTTGTGAACTTAAAAGATTAATAACATAATGTGATTTATTTGGTTTTATCACATACAGAATATTGAAATGTAACATTTTCATGAAAATAATTATGTTGAAATTGTGTATCGTTTTAAGATTTTTAATTTAAGAATTAAAAATAAATTTTATTATACATAAAGTTTACAAAGTGATGTGAGGTACATAAAATCATTTTCAGGGTGAATATCTTTCACCCCCTTGTTTAAATTTGTTTCTAGAAAAAAATTTAATGCAGTTATAAATGTAATTGTTTTCTCAGTTTCCTTTTCAGCTATGTTTTTATTTGTATAAATGCTATTCATTTTACATGTTTACCTAATATCTTGCAAATTTTCTGAATTTCTTTATTAGTTCTATCAGCTGTTTTGTGGCTATTTGGGATTTTCTACATACTTGGTCATGTCACTTCCAAATAGACAGTTTAATTTTTTCGTGTTTTGTTTGAGTGCCTTTTATTTCTTTTCCTTACCTGATTGGTCCTACTATCACTTCCACAACTTTACTGACTAGAAATGAGGAAAGTGGGCATCCCTGCCTTGTTCTCAATCTTAGTGGAAAACTTTCATTTGTTTCCCACCATCAGTGATGTTAACTGTGGGTTTTTCATAAATGACCTTTATTTATTATGTTGAGGAACTTTCCTTCTAAAACTGTAAATTATTTTTTATCAAGAAAGAAAACTGAAATGTCAAATGCTTTTTCTTCATCAATTGCTTTTTAATAATTTTTTAATTTTTATTTTTTTAGTTGTTGATGGACCTTTATTTTATTCATTTATTTATATGTGGTGCTGAGAATGGAACCCAGTGCCTCACACATGCTAGGCAAGTGCTCTACCACTGAGCCACAACTTCAGCCCGTGTCAATTGGTTTTTATCTTTCAATCTGTTAATGTATGTTTCTCATCCACTGATTTGTATATATGAAACCAGCTCTTTAGGCCAGGCTGCTTGGTTATGATGTATAATTGTGTGTGTGTGTGTGTGTGTGTGTGTGTGTGTGAGTGTGTTGGGAGTAAAACCCAGGGCTTCATGCATGCTAAGCAAGTGCTCTACCACTGATCCACGTTTCCACCCACATTATGTATAATTTTTTGATGTGTTGAATTTGAAGTGCTAATGTTTTATTGGGGATTTTTACATCAGTTTTCATTAGATATATTGGACTTGCATGTTTTTTGTTTGTTCATTTTTGTTTTTGTTTTTTGTTTGTTTCTTTCTTGTGATGTTTTTGTCTGGCTTAGGTTCAAGGTGATTCTGGTGTTGAAATTTGGGGAAGAAATTCATGCTTTTAGACAATTGAATCTGTGACCAGGTGCAGGTTCACTCTCTTAGGCACAGTTGGATGCAACTCTTCTACCAAACCAAGAACTGTGACTCTGAGGCCCTTACAAGTAACTCACACCCAGGGGACGGTATCTCTACAGTAGCATCTTGGGCAGTGGGAGGAAGAATAATGTATAGTGGTGACTTTGGACTGGGAGTGGTGAGACACAGTGGTGGTCCAGGTTTTGGGTGGCCAGGTACAGTGACATCAGTGTCTCAGGAATGGTGTGGTACAGTCATGGCTTTGGTTCTGGAGGTTGGGGAGCAGGGTTGGCTTCACTCCCAGAGCAGTGGGTCAACTCTGCAGCTCAGACTCTGGACGACTGGTCAGGATCCATGGAGGAAGGGCATTGCACTCTTTAGTCCAGAGTGTGGGGACTTATAAACCTGCCAAATTTATATTTCCACAGGGACCCAGGGACTATGTGGCTAAAACACCAGAGTCAGGACTATTCCCTTGGGTCAAAGCTCTAAATCCCTAAGACTGAGGTACTGGGTTAGTTCAGGTACCAAAGAAATGTAGCTGCTTTACCAGCTCAGGTGTGGCTTCTCCTTTGGGCTGGATCATCTGGTCCCCAAGGGGCAGGATGCCACTGGAAGCATGTTCCCCTGGGCTGAAGCTCTAATTTCTGGAGGCAGAGCACTGGATTGGTTCAGGCACATAGAGGTCATGGATGCTCTGCCAGCTTGGTGCAGCTTCCTTTTGTGCCAGCACACCTGGTTCCAGAGGAGCAGGGCACTATATGGGCTTGGATGCTGCAGTCACAGCTGCTTTGTTTGGCCCTTGCACCAAGTAACCATGAATGTGGTATGTCTCCTGGAATGGGGAAGATGGAGTGCTGCCTCAGTATCTTGATCCCAGGGGATAAGGAGCGTTAGCAGCTTAGCTGGGGAAGGGTGCACTGCCATGCACGTGGGCACGGTGCAGTGAGCTTAGACCTTAGGGACGGAGAGATGCAGTGGTTAATGGTCTCCGGAGCAGTAGACACTCAATGGTTCCTACTGCTCAGTAGCTGCTTGGGTCAGTGGGGGTCAGGGCACAGTGTAGGCTCCATCTCTGGAGTACTAAGCTGTGTGCATTCCAGGTAGCTCCCTAAACTGAGTTCAAGGTCTGCGAAGACAGCAGAATTCTCTAGTAACAAAGACCACAGGTGTCTGCCATGGTAATGGGGGCTTCTGGGAGCCTCTTGGTCTCCTTTTCCTCAAGGGAGATGTCCTTCCTGGTTGTGAGCTGCTCTTGACTCCAGAGGTAGGGTGCCCTTGACTCTAGTGTTGGGGTGTTTTGTTCCCTTCTCTGTGTGGCCATCCTGAGTGTCTGTGCTGCACAGATCTCTACTGGTCCCTTGTTGCACTCCATCACTCTGCTTTAGCCACTGTAGTTGAAATGTAGTTGTTTGTTCATTGTGTTGGTTCATTTTTATGAACATAAGGCCCCTCTAATTGGTCATCTTAATGATATGTGACAATGCATATCCTTATATGAAGTTTTAAAAATTGAAGGCAAATGATTGGGTTTAAACAAGAGAGGAAAAGAGAGTGCATGCACATGAGATGTACACTCAACAAAGTATCTTAAACATTTTGGAACCTTTAAAATTGCTTTATAACTCAAGGGATAAATTTGAATAGAATTGGTCAAGGAAGATTGTGTACTTTGTGATATCACATCGGTAACTCTGGGAAAATTCTGGTTACTTAGGCTACTTTTACTTCCCATAACTCTCCTAGTGAACTTGCGGCTGAACTTGTAGCTAGAATGCACACATAAAAGGCCCTCCTGACAAAAGTCCAAGACACATCTTAATGGATCGTGGGTAGTGCTCCACAGCGTGAGTCACTGGTGTTTTGAAGCAGCAATTTGGCCATAATATGTTTCCATGGTTTCCACACTTATCACTGTCTGCCTTGGTAATGAGCACCAATAAAATATGACCCGACTGGATTATAGCAAGAGAAGAATCTCAAGAATACTCTCTTTATAGTTTCTTTTCTTATAAAACACTTGACTGACTCCCTTGCTAAGGCTCTCCTAAAATTTACTGTTCAGTGCAGTATGAGGTAATTGGCTTTCAGTATTTCAGGAGGATTCTATACTGCAATCAGATCAATATTGTGTGCCTCCTCTGTGTTATTAAAAGAAAAGGAAATCTTCCTAGGAATTGGAGTGAGAAAAAAAAAAAAACAAAAACGTTGCAGAGTGGCATACATAGGAAAAGACTCCGTGCTACCTTTGTCCCTAAAATGCATGAAATGTGCAAACATCTGCAGGTTACTGCATGCAGCAGTAACAGACGGAACTGTCAGGTAGTGGTAAATTAAAAATCAGTTGTAATAAAAGTGATCTTCCTTGGAACTGCTTGGAGACACAGTATTCAACTTTCAGCTGGCCAGGGTAGGTGATGGCACAAGACAGAGGGAGTTTTTCATGCTGTGTGGTGTAAGGGTCACAGTTACATTGATATTTTTTGGTGGAGGATTCAACAACTCATTATGTTTTCTGTGCTGCATGCTCTTTTTGTTTCATAAAAATTGCACCATATTGGGACAAGGGATCTGCCTCCTGCAACACTCAACCCCACATCCCCCTCTCCTCCACTGTGGTGCCTTCTCCCTCTCCTCTTGGCTTTCCTGTACCTGGCTTGATGAACCCCTTAGCTTCCCTTGTTGGGTGTGAGGGTGAGGGCTTCACCAGTGGGCTCTTTGGCCTGTCTTAGAGGGAGAAGTGACATGATTTTTGTTGTCATGAAGGACCTTTCATCTCAAGCTTTGGGCAGATTAGTACAGCAAGCGGGGCCCCCACTCTCCCTGGGGCAGTGCAACCTGACAGCTGACGTCCTGGCTGCTTGGGCTTTTACTGTTGATGAAGCCTGAGTCATGCAGAGAAAATCCTCAGCAACAAGCTATAGGGACCTATTTTTTCCTGAGCACTGGGAAAGCCCTGTGGATTGGGAAAACTCTGGTCACAACCAGATTATTCTATCATTTGCTGGTTGGTAAAGTTTAACCAACCTACTTGTCATCTCTCAAGACCCTTATCCATAAAATGGCAATAACTGTGATTTCTACAACACAGTAATGGTGAAGCTTAAGTGAGATAATGCATCTGGTGATGGGGTATATGATAAAAACTCAATAAGTGTCATATAATGGTATTAAGATCTCTGAGAAACAGAACATTTTTCTAATCACTGCACATCTCCTTACCATTTTGGACATAGACCGCTTTTATTCAGAAAAGGCTATTAAAAAGTGGGTCATATTAATAAATACTAATAATGTATATGCCACATGTCTGTTAAAATGTCTTATTATAAATACTTTTGCTTTTAGCCCCACAGATATGCTCAGAAATGATATAGACTCTGGAGTAGATGATGCTATGAATTTAATGACGTCAGGAACGTAATGACTCCCACTTTAGGCAAGCCTGAAAATATACTCTTCCTTGTCTAAATCAAAGGGCAAGTCAAAATCAGTAAAACTGTACAACAAGAAATGATTTCTGCACTCAGGTCTGTTTTCATTAAGTCTTTATCAATTATGTATTGAGTATTTATTGAGTTCTATGTGTCAAATGTTATATGCTGGATGCTTTGAGACTATATAAAACATGTAAGACAGTCTGATGATCCCCAGATGATCCTATAGTAAGAAAAATATTACATGCAAAAATAATCACAGTAAAAGTAGTTTTGAAAATTACTGTAAGAGTCATACAAATACAGGAGTTCAGAACATTTCCTTTACACACACACACACACACACACACACACACACACACATACATGTCTAAGAGGCACTTAATGCCTGGGATAAGAGTAGACCAAGCCAGGGCAGGGGAACAAGCCTGTAATCCCAGCAGCTTGGGAGGCCAGCCTCAGCAAAAGTGAGGTGCTAAGCAACTCAGTGAGACCCTATCTCTAATTAAAACACAAACTAGGACTGTGGATGTGGCTCAATGGTTGGGGGTCCCTGAGGTCAACTCCTGGTACCCCTCACCCCCCAAATAAAAGAGTAGACCAGGACCTTCAGTCGCTTGGAGGCTGCCTTTCTGGGCCCTCTTTAGAGATATTACTTCTATTTACATAAGAATAAAGTTATGCTGGGTATTTTTCTTAGAAAAGAATTGTAGGAACTCAAAACTTAATTGAGGGAGGATGCATAAAATAGAGATGTGATCTCTTTTAAACCGCAGGCTGAACAAAATGACTTGTCCTGGCTACACATAAATATTATTAACTTAATTAATTTGTAGATATTTCCTGCTCTGATATTTTCTAATTCAATATTTTAAGTTGTTCATGGACTTTTTATATGTGCTAGTGGATATTGTGTTGAAATAGGCAGGCATAAGAAGAATACCACGGGGGAAGTGATAGGAGAAACTTTGTGAAACTCCAGGGAGCCCCTTCTAGAGAGGAACTTCTCTAATTCCTTTTCTATATATTGGAATTGGCATTTATTTTATAAACAAAAATGATAACAGAAAGCACTCCTTTGTGACTTGAGTTGTTTAGGGGACCCAGGAGATCAGAGGTATCTATTATGATAGTCCCTGGACTTTACCAGACAACCTTTTGAGTGTTCACAGAAATCTCTGTGTAATGTATTTCCACAAGTATTACCTTGGCCAGCAGGAAGATAAATGTTTATAAGGTAATTATAAAGTCACCAAGGAAATGTAATGGAAGTGCTATTATTTTGGAAAACATTATATTTAAGCATGCATGTGCTTTTTATGCAACATGAGTTCAGTCCCATGAAAATGATTTAGGTACAGCTGGTCTCTTTTTGTGGCCTGTTTATGGGCCCAGAGAATGCACATCTTCTCTGACCTCACCTGCTAACTTGCTATTTGACTTTTCCAATAACAGAAGTTTATAGCTGCGTATAGAGTAGCATTGTGACTTAGAGATAGATAAACAAGTTGGTTTTCTCCATTGCTATGTGGAGCCTCGTTTCAGTACTTCTTACTGAAGGTAATTGAAGAGGTTACTGATAGGTTTGCTCTATTCTTCCTTACAGAATCACTTTTTTTGGTGATTATATATTCTTATAACTTAGATTCATTCAATGGGTCCAATGAATGCATAGAAATAAATACCATTCCATTTTTAGAAATAAACTTGCAAATGTGGAATTTTTAACGTATGTGTCTAGACAAAAATACTCCGTAAAGCAACTAAAGTTTTGAGCTTCTTGTTGAATAGATCCATTTTGCTTCAACTGCCCTTTCATTCTGAAGGTTGTTAGCAGCATTTCTAGCTCATGCCAGCAATACACCTTAACACAAACATCCTAATGATCCTTCCCCGTGGTATGTTGCAAACTATTTCATCTTTCCGATGTTCAGCCAAGAATACTTATGACTCTCTACCTACAGTTCTTCTGTGCTCTCTATGACCTGTACTGTGTCATTTATTTAACATATAAATTCATATTCAGAAGATTTAAAAACATGCTCTGACTTTTAGAGCACCTAATGACTGCTACAACCTAAATAGTTTTCAAATCCTGTTATGTTGCAGAGTGCAGGATGTGGAGTCATAGCAAGCCTCAGGTTACCCTTCTCCCATATAGTGGCTGTTTCATGTGAAATGAGAAACTCTGAAGGTCCCTGGTCTGACAGGACTATATTGCTGGAAGCTGAAACCAGGAAATCCACGACTAGTTCTAATAGGTACAACTGTGTGCTTCTATTGCATCCTTGGATGGGAACAGACCCATTGCCTCTTCTTAGGAACTTGACTTCTGTAGTTGTCAGAGTGGATTCCAGGCATATTTATAGGGAAGAGCTCAGGGACACAGTACTTCATCCTCTAGAGCATAACTATGCTCTGAGGACCTTGTCACAGCTGCATACATGCTAAAGGAAGATGCCAAGGGCTCTGGAGAGGTAGAGAGCCAAGCACAAGAGTCACTGCACTAGTCCTGGACTGGTGCCAACCACTCCACCCCCCAGTACACGTGGGATAATGTGCTCTGCTCTTTGCAGGCAAAGCAGGTCATGGAAATTATTTTATGAAAAGTACCTGGGATTTTGCCAAGTTCTTTTTTGGTTCGTTATACCATCTATTATTAACACACGATTGCATAATGATCACAGGGTCTGATTTCTTTCCTTCCATGCACACTGTAGTGACTTCTCCCTGTTTTTGTATGTGCTGGCAGTGGAAGTAACTCATGGTACCCACTGAATTTTTAAATTTGACCATGTGAACACTGGCAGAAATTCTTTTTGATAAATGCAGGTCTTCTGAGCAATCATTGACTTGTCTTTAGGCTTACCTTTTAGAAAATGGAAGAAACACAAATTACTTATGTGTATGTACATCTGAACAATGGAAAGAATTGCAAGGTGAAGTGAAACAACGAAGAGCCTTGGGAGAAAGTAACCATCTCCTCTTGGAGTTCTTATTTAATGGAGTTGAAAATACAGAGAATAACACAATATTCCGATTTTTAAATTAGAAGCAAAAATGGTACAATTCATGGCTGGAGATTTTTAAAAGTAAAAGCAGCTCAATGAGATTCTAAAAACAATCTCATGTGTAATCCTGGATGACTTAAATAAAAAAGGCAATTTAAGAAACTAGCACATCAGGAGAAGTCTTGCTGTGTTGTGTGTCTTTAGAAGGATTTTGGCCCCCACAAGAAGGGTTACGAGATGCAGAGGGAACAGTTTTGCATACCCATGAGGGGTAGTATTTTCCAAAAAGATTGAAGTTATTCACCTTGGGAACTCCAGCATCTGCTATAACACGAGGGTCACCAAGTTCCTGTCATTGGTTCTATAGTTTGTAGGACTTTTATCACTGTTCAAATACGTTGTTGCTTAAGTTGCTGGTATATGTGACGAAAGGTAGAAAAAGACAGAGGGATCCAAATACGTAAAAATATTGTGACAGAGACACCTAGTTGCCTTATCCCTTAGTGACTCTCTTTTTCTTCATTAGTTACAGAACTCTGACTTTATTTGGCAAGAATAGGCAATGTAATCCAAAGGAAAGTATACATTTTCCAGCTTCCCTTACACCTTGATGTGACATTGTCACTATATTCTGGGCAATAAAATACAACAACGGGTGTTAATGTGATTTTTGGGTTGACTGAAATTACTTAGCTAAAAAAAAGGGATCCTTGTGTTCCTTTGCTCTTCTGAGTATTGTCATCTCGTAAAGCAGTCATGGTGGTTGGTTTCAAGCAGCCATCTTGGGCCATGCCATAGACTAAAGGAGGGAAGCTTGAGCTGAGGAGAGTGAAGGACAGAGATAGAAACCTACATCCTGATGGCTCCCTGGTTCAAGCCTGTACCATCTACCTCTGGGCTTCTTCTACTTAGGAGAAAAACATACTTCAATTTTGATTAAGGTTATGTTATTTTGAGGAATCTGTTATATGCAGCTGAACCTAATCCTAATTGATTTGCCATAGATTATAGATAGATTTTAGGATCAGGATGTATATGTGAGTGTAAATCCCAGGAAAAACCCCTTTAAAAGAATTCTATCACCTTAAATGTACTTAGGGATAGAAATGATCATTTAAAGGAGACAAGAAACATTCAATAGGAATCATATTGCCAAGTCACCTTTATTTTAGGGGACCTTGTCATTAGATTACCAACTTTCATTTAATAACTAACATTTTTTTTATTCAATGCTATTTCTTTTTATTCTTTTTTTAATTCATTTTTATTGTTATAACTAACATTTTTAAAGGATTTCCTACTTTCCAGGTGCTGTTTTAAGTATTTTGTATGTATTATGTTCTATAGGCATTACAGCAGGCTCTATTAGAGTCTCTATATTGGAAATGATGAAATGGAGGCATATATATTTGAATAATAGACTTGATCCAATGCCCTATAATTATTTAGCAGTGGAGAAAGAATAGAAACTCAGGTGAGTTCAGAGCTCACTATCTTTACTAGTATACTTCACTGTCATTCAATGTAGTTGTAGAGATAACGTTGTCGGATACAATTTTATACCAATAGGGTGGAGGAATGTGAGATGTGCATTTAGATAAATTCAAGATGCTTAACTAACACCAATTTGGAGGGAAGTTTTCTGGTACTTGCCCAAGTTTCTTACTTGATTGGTTTCTGCCTAAAATTTTTCTTAATGACTGTGAATATAGAAGATATTTTTATTGAGTGTGAAAGAAAGGATTAGAATAAGTTTAGCCTGGAAAAGAAAAGACTCATGAAAATGTGGTAGTCTCATCAAACACTTATTCTATAATTTTAAAGCTTTAGATCCTTCAGCATCATCTGTTCATGCCCCACATGGATGGTGAGAATGCTAAGTGACATAAGACTCATGGAGACCATACTTGCAGTATCACAATATTTGACAGTTATTTTGAAAACGTACTTATGCACTTACTGTTTGATTCAGAAATTTCACTTGTAAGATATTATGAAGATGCACTAATGAGAAATTTTTAAAAGCAGTAAAATAAAACAAGTAAATGTAAATTCATAAAACTTTACATTGCACAATAATTTGCAAAAGTAAAAGACTAAGAGCAACCCCCAAATTAATCAACTAGGCACTTTTTGAATAAACTATGGTATACTCACTCCACTGCATTGTAAAATCAAATGAGGAATTTTTTATATACTCTGTTGAATGATCTCCAAGATATAGTAAAAGGTGAATGAAGCAGTGTGCAGACAATTTTGCAAAGCATGCTACCTTCTACTTAGGAAAGCTTTATTGGAGGGGGATGGGGAGAGAGATGAATATGTTTGTGTATTAAAACTTAGAAAGACAAACCAGAAATCATTTTAAATGCTGCGTATAGAGGGAGGGAGGTTACAAGGATAGACGTTAGAATTTTCTGAATTTACTTTGATTACACATTTACTTTTCTAACCATATAAATATTTTACATAACTATGAAATAAAGTGATATTTTAAAGTGTAATCTCTTATTACTGAAAGGAAAATGTAACAAATGATATTAACTATTAATTGAGCTGATGGTGTTACCATATGGAGAGGAACTAATTCAGGTGACTTTAGAACATATTCATTTTTCTGTTCATCCTTAAGGAACAACAACAAAACTTTATATTGTTTTTAGTATTTATATTGTAGAAGCTAGTGTAGGTATAGTTCATGTGAAACTGTTGGGTCTTATAAAATTAAATAGGTTAGTGCTAATAATAGATTGTTCCATTTCAGAGAAGAAAGCACACACACGAAACACATATGCACATGCATACGTGTATTAATATCTGTGTGCCTATGAGTCTAGATAAAAGCCTTGTAGCCTGGACCTAAGGAGAATCAATGTGAACTGATGATGCATTTTTACCTTTAAAGACCTACATGACTAACTCAAGAGCAGTAAGCACCTTCAGCATACAGACTATAGTCTCTAAACACCATTTTTCTACAAAAATAAAACTGACCTCCTTAGAAAGGAGTGTTTGGTTCCAGATATGGGATTAGGAGATGTATAAAAGCATTGTGGAATTTTGGCATACCAGAAAGGAAGGAAACTATCAAGGATTGCTAGGATTATGTTAAAAGAACTGAAGAGGAAACTCAAATAGAAATAGACCAGTGAAAGGTGGGACAAGCTGAGCATTGCTGAGGATAATAATTACAATGGGGTAAAACACAGTAAATTTACCTATATTCATCAGTTCATGATAATATTTTTAAACCCCTTATTGATCATATTTCTTGATGAGGATATTAGGGAACTAACTGGTAATTTCAACTTCTGGTAAATAAAAGTAAAGAAGCATATATCTGCCTTTCTTATATAAATTGCATTTCAGAATAAGCAAATAATTGACAAGGAGATGCGACCTTTTTGGAGAGGTTTTTACAGCTAAAAATAAAAAAGAATAGTACAATTCAAGCATGCCATTATTAGATTAATAAATTTAAGTGAAAGGCATCAATGGCTTGAGCATTAAAGAGAGGCATCTAGATAGGATTTGCCTCCCAATGGAAGCAAACAACACCTCCTGAGACCAATCCTGAATCAATCCTGAGCCAGAACCTCTTCAAACCTCTAGATACACCAATTTTTCCTCTGCCAGGTGACAAAGGAAATATTAAACAATATGATGGTAACATAAAAAACTCCAGACACTGAAAAAAATCCTCTGGGATAAATAATCTAGTTTCTTTAACAAATAAAATTGCAGTGAATAACTAAAAATGAGATAGACAGAGACACTTGCAGGTTAAAAGAGACTTAAGTCATATATTAAGAAAGTGAAGCAGTAGGACCATCATTGAATCCTGATTCAAAGAATTAAAGGGAGGAGAAATGTGAACTCTAGATAGTTTAAGATAGATAGGAATTAGTTTTATTGGCAATGACAATGGTATTGTAGTTTTAAAATGTCAGAGTCCTTATGTTTTAGAGAAATAGTGAAATCATTATGGATGGCAATCCAGGGAGGGGAAACTGGGTGAGGATAAAATGAAGAAGATCATCAATGAGTTGATATATTTACAGCTGGATGATAGGTACAGGGAGGACATTCATTATTGTATTATATCTACTTTTGTAGATGTTTGAAAACTTCTGTAATAAAATGTAGAAATTAAAATATCTCTTGATTTAAAATATTTCTGTTTGCCAAAACCATCTACTAGAAATGCACAGATGCAGATGTTTAAAAAAGAAATTTACAAGGACAGAAAAAAAACGAAGCCTGTAGGAAAAGGATAAAGGGTTTAAGCACAGGTCACACATCCTATTTGCAGTGGAGTGAAGAAGGAACAAGTTGGGTGTCCAGAAAGTAACTCCAATGCTCTCTCTATTCCATGGCTGACTCTTAGTCAAAGGGCATGGATGTCAAAGGGAGCCCAGTGTTTTCTGGGTTGATAAAGGGAACCAATCAACCAAAGTTATACAAAGGCATAGGTGATCTGAAAATAAAAACTGCCTAAAATTGAGGCTCTCAAGCAGCACCTGGGCTTTTCTCTAGATTTCAGACAGCTCAGGTCTGGAGGAACACAGGTACATGCATGATAGCCACCTTTGAGGGATTTTGTAGGAAGAAAACCTTTATCAGTTTGCAGGCTGGACCAAAGGATCTTGAAGTTCCTCTCTTACTCGTTGCTATCACGATTCTATACACAGCTCATAACTCCTGCTGGAGGCTGGCATGTGCCACAGGCAGCACAAACACCTGACCCGGAAAAACATAACTTGATTTTCAAATACAAACTATGTAGTCTCTCACTAACTAAAACTGAAAGTCCCATAGTGTTGGATACTGATTAAGTGCAGTTTTACCAAGTCGGACTTTAGTATATTTGCTGAATTCCTAGAAAGTATAAAGTGCCCAGACGGTAAGGAGGCAAGGCCCTTGTCTACAAGCCAAGTTCCCAGATGGGTTTGGTGCCTCAACCTCTTGCTCTCCCTTTGCTGTGGGTAGCCCAGGGCACATGCCCTGGGGCTCGTTTTTCTGCAGGATCCCAGACAAGCTTCTATTGCCCACCTTATAGAGCCATCTTTAAACTTTCAGCAATATGTCACCCTTCCCACATATTTTTCTTTAAGCTTTATTGCTAACTAAAATGCAAAGATTCATTCTTCCTCAAAAATAAATTCCTAGTGTCAATAAACAAAAGGGATGCATGCTGATGTGGGCATTTTGAAATGACCCCGCATAACCAACTGAGCTATTCCGATGACTCTAAAGAGAAACTAACCACATAGTCAATGTCAAAGTGGGCCAGGGCCCTTATTGCCTCAGGCCAAAAGTGACCAGCATTCTGAACCTGAGTTTGTCCTGTACTTAATGAATTAGGAAGGATATGGTGTGGGCCATCTAAAAATCTATGAGGAAGTTCATTCCGTCCCTGGGATGTTCTTTCTCTACTTTCTTTCTCTTAGTTGTCGGTGACATGAATCTTTGCCATTCTACATGGAATATTTCTGATCTAATTCTAATAGCCCCTACATTTTAAGAGAAGGATATAAACACCAGATGGATATTACAAGAAAATTGGATTGCTCTGCAGTGAGTGATATATGGAAAGGCCTTTTCCCAACCAAGAAAAATTGTAACAGTAAGATGTGTTTAAAATAAAATGGTTCATAGATCAGAGGTGATGCTGCCTTTGGTAAAGTGTGAAATTGTTCCTTCTGTTGGGCAGAATGTGAATCAGACACACACACAAAAACTAACATGAGCAGTTTAATATTTATTCATTAATCATGTTATTGTCTACCTCAACCTCTCTTTCTGTAATACAGAAGCAAGATTCTTTAAAAGGCTACGTATTAATATGTTTTCATGCTCAGTCCAGAGCAAATCTGGATTTTTCCTGCAGATAAGTCAACCCAGCTCTAGAGTTCTAAAAAGTTAATTTTAAACAGGTATTAACTGTTCAGATTTTGCTGGATTTCCAACATGATAGATAAACATCTTCCGCATCCATTACTCAAACTGTATTTCCTCCTTTACATTTCAGGCCCTGCATTAGTGCACCCTTGCTGCTGAATTCTGGTCATTCTTCCGTCTTCCTTAATCATTTCAGCACCCAGTTCACACATTTGCTTCCCATGCTACTTCTGCCAACATCCTAGGTGTCCTGGTCAAGTTATGACTGCTCTGGAACCTTTGCATTTAACACTGAGCAATCTGTGTTGAGGCTTCTGTAAATGCATTTTTCTTTTCCCTAAACATTGTAAGTATATTGAACCGGGCATTTCCCATGTAGAAGCCATAATGATGCACTGTAAATAATGTGAGATTTATGGATATTTGCTCTGACTTAAAGTGTGGAAGGATGATTTTCATCTTGGGTTCACTTTCCTTACCACCTCCTCCACCTTTAATCCTCCCAAGTCTCAGCTGTGAAGGCCGAGAATGAGACATACTGTTTTGTTTTTCTTTTTAAGAAAATTCCGGAGGAACCAACAGGAAGCTAATCCCAGTGTAATATTTCTGCTCATCTCTTTGTCCACCCTTCAGATCTCTGTGAGAGTCCCACTCATCTTGCCAGCCTCTGAGCTTTCAAATACCTCTTTCCTGTGACGAATCAAATGCCTGGCTATTCACCCCAGAACCTAGCGGAGGGAGCAGTGATTAGTATTTATTTATGTTTGATCAGTAGCAGTGATATGAGGGGTACAAAGGGGTTATGTTTATAAGTTTGAGTTTAGCTCTTGCCTCTACCTTGGTCTTTCCTTGCCCTGCCTGTCAACTTGACCCTGCCTCTGTAACAAAACAGCCTGGGAAAATTCTGGTGGCAGGGGCAAAGGAAAGGACAAGGCAAAGGTGAAACTAACATTTCCTAAACATCCTTAAAATTGTGTAAATTGGGAATTTGGCAGATTTGTTTTTCCAGTAAATTGGTCGTTCTGTAAATTGACTTAGGTGTTTGGCAAATTGTTTTCTAGTATGTTGGTGTTTCTGCGAATCGACTGGCCTCTCTGAAGCACAGCTATATCCCACTTGTCTCCTTCTTAGCACAGGGTCCTGCCCCTTTCATACCCAGTTGAAATAAGGAGGCAGAACATGTGCGAGGATATTCCTGCACCTTTGCACATCATGAGGTGACATGTACATACCTGTGCATGGAACCCACTTCCTGGATTTGAGTCATAAGGTGACGAAAGACTTCTCAGCTTCATCCCCTTTCCCCACACTACAGTCCTACCTCATCGAAGGCCACCTTGAAAGCAAATATGCCCAGAGTTCATGCATGTAGACCCTGAGCATGGCAGCTCAGTTGAGAGATCATAATTAAGATGAATTCTAACTTAAATTGCCATGACAGTTCCATTTGGACTGCTATAACAAAGTGCCATAGACAGGGTGGCTTCTACACAACAGAAATTTATTTCTCGCAGATCTGGAGGCTGGGAAGTCCAAAATCAAGGCACAGATTTAGCTTCTGGTACAGACCCACTTCCTGGAGCATGGAAGGCTGCCTTCTCACTATGTCCTCACAAGGTCGAAGGCAGGGGAGCTTTCTGGGACCTCATCCAGGCCCTCATCCCATTCATAGGTATTACCTCCTGCTCTCATTACCTCCCCAAAGGTTTCTCCTCTTATTCCATCATATTAAGGATTAAATTTTAACGTATGGATGGGGGTGGGGGACAAAAACATTCCATCCAGTGTAGGCTGAGAGTAGCTATAAAGCATCAGTTTATGCAAGTGTCTGTCTTAAAGTGTCTGACTGTCTCATTAAATCTCAGATATTTTAAATGCCACATTTCTCTCATTGCTTGCAATGGAATCTAAGCCCTTTGGAAAGATCCTTAAGAATCTGAGAAATTCGAGAGGAAATAACACAGGAATGCAAATTAGAACAACAATGAAATATATTTGTAACCTATAAAACTGACAAAACATAAGAAAAGAACCTCTACTGGTAATGGCTCATACTGTTAGTGAAAATGCTTTTGGAAGAGCATTTGCAAGCACACACTGAGTATCTCTGAGTATCCACTGACCTTTAATTTTTTTATAGGAATTTTTCCTAAGGAAATATAAGTATAAACAAAAATTATTGACCCAGTGATGTTTGCAAAAGTTAGTAAATTGAAGATGTTAAGTTACATTTACATGACCTATGAAAAAGAATACTATGTAAATATTAAGAATTATTAAGATATTTTAAGTAAGGGAAACAATAGATTTTTAATCAGTATGTGTAATATTATAACACTTCCAAGCATAGCATATAGAACGTCAGTAAAAATATCATCAGCAAATATAATATTAAGTAACAATTTAAGTTAAGGATTGTAAGAGCATTTTGTGCTTTTTTTCCTAGATCTATATTTTCCAAATTTTTTAGAGTTATGTCTTCAATGATGTAAGCCTAGTTTTGACCTTTCAAATTCGTTTTAAAAAATTTTAATGATTGTCTTTATAACATAATAAAGAGAGAAAAGGGATTAAACAGCATCCCTAACAGGAAGAATTCCATGCCTCTAATCTCCCTCTTTACCTTAATTCTTCTCTAGAACAGTTTCCAAAAAGATCACTGATCCATTTGAAGGGAATTAACAAAACAAAATCTCAGACAATGAAATAGCAGGAAGATGAAGCTCATTTAAGAAAATCAGGCAATATGCATACTCCTGCTCATTCTCTAAACACGAGCTCGCTCTGCTGTTTCTGTCTCTCTCTCTCTTAGGTCGAATACGTTTGGGAAGGGAGCTCCCTGCTTCTTTCTCTCCTCTCTCTTCCCTGTCTCCCTTCTAAAAACAAGCTGTACTTAGCGCAGCAGGGAGCCTGATGCAAGGCACTGGTAGGACCCAGTGCAGGTGGGAGGGAAAAAAATGGCAGGAAAAAGATGCATGATGCTGGTCCAGCCCTAGCGTCCTGGAGGCATTCAAGGGCAGTTCAGGAATAATAACTGTGATTATTTAGTCATTAAAACAAAAACAATCAGTGCAGTCCCTTTTAGAAAACAAATCGGAGCACTGAGCTGGTGTCACCCGGTTCAGAAGCAGCCGAGAGCTCTATGCAGCAGCAAATCAACCAGAAAAACAACTAAGCGGCTCCAGGGTTTCACGGGAAGGAGGAAGATTCCTGAGAGTCCTTTCTCTCCTCGGGGGAAAAGGGCCCCTCGGGTCCCAGATGCGCCTGTCTTTTCCCGGCGCCGGCCTGCGTCAGCATCCCCAGGCCCCGGAGCCTGCGCCCTCATCATTGCATAACCTCCCGGCGCGCCTCTCCGCCCGCACGCTTGACATCGGCGCCCCCTGCTGGAGAAACAGGAAATAGGCATTTGGGCTGACGTCCCAAGCTTTCTCCACTTTCCGGACACTATTTTCTCATTGCGCCAACGCAGGAAGGGATTCTCTGCAGAGAAGAGAAGAAAGGAACCCTAACGTGCAGCGCGAAGCACACCCTGGAGCATCATCCCCCTCGTGGTTTTTGAGGAAGGGCAGGCTGCTTCTCAGCAGTTTCCCCACACAGGCTCAGGTCCTTTCCATACACCTGCAGGATGAGGACAGACCTCAGATGGACAGAGCAGACAAGGGGCCAGATAGGATTTCTTAGTGCCCAACAGACTGTGAAGGGACTGGTTTTTAGACTTCTCATGCTCTTAACTCTGCATCATATCAGAATCAGACTCTCAGCCTGCAGAAATGTCCTAAACCTCTTTCCCTTCCGTCCTTAATTCCTTAAAAATTTCAAAAAACTGCCTGTCTCTTCCATAGAACGACAGTGTTACCTCTCATCTTGCCATAAAAGTGTCAGAGATATTCAAAATCTAAATCTCTTTCAAAACCTTATGACTACATAATTGGATATGGTTTGTCCCCAAGGGTTCATGAGTTGAAGGCTTGTTCTCCACTGGATTGATATGAGACATTTAAAAGGTGGAGCTAGTGGAGGGTAATTAGGATATGGGGTGCTGCCCTCAGAAAGAAGTAACTTTTAGGGACCCTACTTAGTGCTTTAGAGAGGGTGGTTATAAAAGACCAAGACTGGCCCCTTGAGACTCTCTGGCTTCCTGTCTCTCCATGTGATCTCTTGTGGTCACTTCCTTTTTATAAAAGGTCTGCTTAATCTTGGACTTTCAGACTCTAAAACTGTGAGCTAAATAAATCTCTCTTTATACATTTCCTAGCATCAGAGACTTTGTTCTAGCAGTGAAAAATGGGCACAGAGAACCCGTGAGCTTGGGTGGCGCGCGGCCACGCATTTCCCACATCGCTGTGTTCTTACACCACAGAAAGGTTATTCTGCTGAGAAAAAGTAGCAGTGACACCTTTTCTTTGCTTGGTTTGAATCAGATGTGACACATGTCTCACCTGAGCTGTAGCTAAACTGTGGTCAGGGTGAGGTGGTGATACTGAGCAGAGATGGAGGGGCAGGCAGTGCCAGGCAGGCCAGGGACAGGGGCCTCTTTCAGGTACACTTTCAGAAGCCTTTAGGCCTTGCTTTTAATTTTAGTTTGTGATTTATGCTCTTGTCTTCTCCTGGTTTTTGATTCCAGCTGCACTTTAAAATCACCCAGGGAGTTTTTTTTTTCATTTAGTATTTTTTTTAAATGTTTTAAATTTATTTTTGTTGTGAACAAATGGGATACATGTTGTTTCTGTTTGTACATGAAGTAAAGGCAAACCATTTGTGTAATCATACATCTACATAGGGTATTGGTGTTTGATTCATTCTGTTATTTTTTCCTTACCCCCCACCCCTCTTTTTCCTCTATAAAGTCCCTCCTTCCTCCATTCTTGCCCCCCTCCCACCCCCCATTATGTGTCATCATCCGCTTATCAGCGAGATCATTCTTCCTTTGGTTTTTTGAGATTGGCTTATCTCACTTAGCATGATATTCTCCAATTTCATCCATTTGCCTGAAAATGCCATAATTTTATTATTCTTTATAGCTGAGTAATATTCCATTGTATATATATATACCACAGTTTCTTTATCCAAAAAGTGATTTTTAAAAAAATCACTGGTGTTAAGATTCTGCACCAGATAGAGTCAATTCAGAATCTCTCAGGGTGGGGCAGGTTCATCTGACTTTTTTTATAAGGGTCCCAGATGAAGAATAGTTATCAGGCAAGATAAAAACCATTTCCCTAGTCTTTATCTCCCCAGCTTGTTGGACATGAACTCAGCAATGCTTAGGAATGATGAGTGAATGGATGAATGGATGAATGAAGCCTGGGAGAAGCATAAACAGACAGATACCCTTTTTATGACAAATATGCTAAGCTATTGTGATTGATGAATGAATCAGTTAATAAAAGTAGACAAAAATGAAGGCAGTTCTCAGACTTGAGTAGAGACCTCAGGGGAGGGGTCAGCTATCTAACACTGATGGAAAAATGCCCCACAATAACCTGTGTTTGTTGCTGCTACTGGTCTAATAAAATTCTTTCTTTGAAAGGTAGCAGGGCAGACAGAGAGGGGATAGGGGGAGAATTTGAAATCATATGACTGGATACAAAGTGTTATAGTTTAGATATGAGGTGTCCCCCAAAAGCTCACGTGTGAGATAATGCCACAAAGTTTAGAGTGACATGATTGGGTTATGAGACCTTTACCCAATCAGTGCATTAAATCCTCTGATATGGGTGGTAACGGTAGGCAGGTAAGGTTTGGTTGGAAGGGGTAGGCAACTGGGGGCATGGCTTTTGGGTTTATATTTTTTCCCTGGTGAGTGGAGCTGTCTCTCTGCTTCTTGGTTCCATTCCTGAGCTGCTTTCCTTTGCTGTGCCCTTCCTCCGTGTTGTTCTGCCTCATCGTGGGCCCAGAATGATAGAATTGGCTATCTATGGACTGGGAGCTCTGAAACCGTGAGCCAAAATAAACTTTTCCCTTTCTGTATTGTTCTTGTCAGGTCATTTGGTCACAATAACAAATAAAGCCGACTAAAACAGGACAGTGATGCCTGAGTTTCAAGGAGTTAGTCCTACAGAAGGTTTTGCTGAAAATGCAGAATATGTGGAACTCAGCATGCCCCGGGGTGAGTGGAGAGAGGACGGAGTTTCTGCCTGCTTAAAGGAGGCAGAGCACAATCCATCCAGGACACTGGGAGATAACACCACACATCTGAGGAATCCTGGCAAACCTACCCTCCTACCATAACCAGAAGGTGAGTCAAGGAATAATATCTTTCTCAGACATTTCCTAGAACATTTTTATTTCCCCAAGCATGTAAGAGTGGACTGACTTCCAAGGTGGGGGACCTACTGAGTAATTGAGGATAAAATTAAAGTTCAGTGGGTGGAAAATGGGTGTACCATTCATGCAGTGAAGGATGGCACCAGGTGGAGGCCTTCAGGGTAGGTGCATCTCTAGAAGGGAGCCAAGTGGTTAAGTCAAACCCAGAAGGAAAATCACTTCCAGTGTTGGACAGTTGGCCCCCAAAATTGCATCTCCGGGCTTGCAGCTGACAAGTTAGCACACACACAAAAAATTTCTTTCTTATTTTCAGATTTCCTGTATTCAGAATGTGGAACTAATAATTTTTTCTCAATGGTTAGGGCAAAGCAATGTATTTTATTAGTCACCCCAGAATGATTTGCTTTATTATTCTAAAATATCAACTCTCTCCACAGCTACCATTCCAAATACAATGAGTTTATTTAATGCACTGAGTTGTTAAATAAAACACCCTGGGAGAGGTGGAGTTTTTAGTGACAGATATTCATCAGTTTTGCATTCAAAAGCCCAGTCTTGCAATTCATGCCTATGGTTACAATGCAGACTATGGATGCTCATGAAATTGGAAGCTTTTTCCTTCCTCCAGCTTGGACCTGACCCAGTCCTGGGAGACCAGAGAGAGCTTGGAAGCATAGTTGGCCTTCTCCCCGCTTCCTGGATGTCTCTGTCCTCATTTGTCAGCTGCTGGTGTTTTCAATTTCTCTGGAATTGGGTCCATGGGAGAGATGACTATAGGTGAATGGTAAAGGGTTAGTGGATGATACAGTTGTCTTCAAGTTCTGGTCCCCTCTGGCCTCACTGGATACTTTCTTGTGGGATATTTGCAGTGAGTCTTCTGAGGTTCTTGACCTTCAGGTCCCTTGAAGTGGGAAAGCACTGTTGCCTGTCACCTGGTAGTCAGGTGTGACTCGCAGCTCAGCCCCTGGACTCATGGTTTTCCTCTCCTCTCTTCAAGTCTGTACGAACTGAATGTTTGTGTACCCCAGAATTTCTATGTTAAAATTTAATTCCGTGTGTGTTGGCATTAAGCGACAGGGCCCTTTGGGATGCAATTAAGTCACAAAAGTGAAGCCCTTATGAATAGGATTAGTGTCCTTCTAAGAGAAATAGAGAAACGGAAATATGGTTTATATACACAGTGGAATACTATTTGTCCTTAAAAAGAGAAGGAAAGCCTGCTATTTGTGATCACATGGATGAACTGGAAGGACACTATGCTGAGTGAAATAAACTCGACACAGAAGGATAAACACCACACAAGCTCACTTATATGTGGAATCTAAAAATGTCAAACTCATAGAAACAGAATAAAAGAGTGGTTAGGGAGTGGAGCCGTGGAGAAATGGTCGAAGGGTACAAATGTTCAGATAAAGTGAATGAATTCTGGTGACCTAAGGTGCAGAATGGCAATTATAGTTAATAATGTATTGTATACTTGGAGTCGGCTTAGAGAGCACAGCTTAAGTATTCTCACCACAAATTTTAAACAAGGTAACTATGAGAGGTGATGGATATGTTAATGAGCATGGTCCTAACTTGACAGTGTAGATATATATGACAGCATCATATTGTATATCTTAAATATATGCAGTTTACCAATTATACCTCAATAAAGCTGGGAAAAAATGAAATAAAACATGAATGAAAAATACATAAATAAAACAAATAGTCAATGTTGGGGGAAGAGGTGAGAGACAAGAAAGCTGACTCTAGCACTGTAAGAAATAAATGTTTTCTGTTTAAGTTACCCAGTCTGTGGTAATTTGCTGTAGCAGCCCAAACTGACCAAGATAGGGTCAGATTGTGGTTCCAAATGTTTCCATGGGTTAGTATTTTCTAGATTATGTCAACTCAACTTCCTCAGTGTATTCATATTTCTGTAGAACTCAGTCTATTGCCCGGCTTAAGTGAGTGGATGTTGGATTCATGTGAAGTTTGCCACCTCTCACTCAGGCTTATATACGTGAGCACCCGGAATTTAGTCCTTATGCCCCACACATTCCAGGACAAATAGGTTAAACTCTCCCAAGAGTCTCCTTAACACCCCTCTGGTTTGGGCTCAGTGCAGCAGGTGGTGGTGGTGGGGAGAATGTGATAGAGACAAAAGCTAACTTCAGATGTTTTATGGACTTTTCCACTTTAATCTCTCATAAAAGTTGCAAGTAAGGTCCACCTCCTCACTTTAGATTATAGGACTGCCTGCTGTGATTTTTAAAAATATGTCTACAAGTTACTTTAAATACCTTCTTTTAAGAAGAGAAGTCCAATTTCTTTAAATTAGAATGTGGGCTGGGCTTAGTAACTCGTTTCTAGAAAATAGAATAAAAAGGAAGTGACGTATGAGATGTCCAAAATAAGCTCATAAAGTCTTTTCACTTTTGATCACCTCTTTTTCTACCATAGATGACTTATTCTGGGGGAACCCAGCTGCCATATTGGGAAGACCCTCACACAACACTCCGGAGAGGTTCCTGTGGTAAGGAATCAAGGGCTTCCTTGGTCAATAGATGTCTCTCAAGGTGAGTGAGCTCCCTTGAAAATGGATCCTTTAGCCCCAGCCAAGCTTTCAGATGACTTTGAACCCTACCAACCTCTTGACTACAAAGCTTATGAGACCCTGAGCTAGAATTAATCAGCAAAGTTGCTATCAAATTCCTATCCTACCGAAGTTGTGAGATATGGGAGAAGTCATAGTCAAGTCATAGTTAATCATACACCATCTTGGCCTATAAAATAAGAACTTCCCCTTCTGAGAAGTACCTGGAAGCATAGCTCTTGCTGGATAGCAGCTGCCAGTGCCCCTCCGATAACCCCACAGCACTTACCACTCCTCTAGCTATCACTGCTTCCTGGTACAAGCAAATAGGAGTCTCCACAGAGTGGCTTCCTCTGGCCACAGGAATCTGCTCTCTTGAATGGGGGGCACCAGAAGTGCTGGAGAGTTGTGTCCTCCAGGAGCAGCTGTCATGGAGTGATGGTAAGGGTTAGTAGATAAGTACGTCAGACACCTTTCCCAGTGTGTGGACGTCTGAAGGCAATTCTACACAGCAACTCAGGAGCCACATCACTTACCATTGTATGTACGTGTAGATCATCAACCTGTTCATTCCAAGTCCTATTATGTTGTATAAGTCAGGACATATTAAATTTAGGTTAGTAACATAAAGTCATAGAGCACCTTCAAGGTCTTAGTGTATGAGCACAGAGTGCTTATTTCTTATTCATACAAAATGCAATAGTAATTACTTCCAAATGAATAGGTAGGGGAACTTAAACCAACAACATTAATAAACATCATAAATATTCATGCAAAATCCAGCATAGAAGAGGTGACTCTCCATGGCTATTGTCTTCCACATGTTACTTGGAGACCCAGATTGCTGGCTCTTGTGACTCCAACATTTCAACACATGACCTCTACAAAGGGAAGCAAAGAATACAAAATTATGAAAGGACAGTTTTCTGCTCCAGCATGGAAATGGCACATGCATCGCATCTCTGCATATCCACTGGCCTCAGCTTGCCCAAACATCCTTTTTCACTTACTAGAGACTGGCGAACATCATCTTTGGAAGCCTAGGCAGGAGAGAAGACTCATGTATTGGTGGGCACTATTGATGTCTAGGATATGTAGCTGAATAAAAATAATTTTCAGATAGATCCAAATATAAATGATACTATTGCCACCAGGTAGAAAAACATTGGCTACCATTTGCAATAAAATAATGGTGGACGAAATATATTTAAGTAAGAAAATAAGTAATCTGCCATAAAGAAAAAAAGTGGCAAATGTAATTACAAAATATGTTGCAAACTGTAAATATCTCTAGTGTAAAAATAAATTCCAATAAATGGATAATGAAACACCAATAAACCCATACAAAGATGGGGAAAAGATATTTGCAGAATACCTAGAGAAGATGTAATCAAATTGACAATGATGTTATAATCTCCAGCAATCCATGAAAAGTTTCACCTCTCAGAACTACAGAAGTTATTTCAGACGGACGATTCTAGCTCCAGAGAAGCTGTGGGAAAACAGGTAACAATTTAACATTATTGTAGAGAATGTAAGTTGCAATAACCTTGTGCAAAGTAATCTGATATTGTGTACTAAAATTTTATGTATGTATGTCCCAAAACTCAGCAACTCCACGTTTGAGGTTCTATATAAAGAAATCTTTGCACTTAAGCAGAAGGATGTAAGTTTAAAAATGTTCAACTCTGTGTGTAATGGTGTCAACATTTATTAACTTTGTAACATTAAAATAAATTTATACCCAAAGGACTTAAAATCAGCCTACTACAGAGATACAGCCACATCAATGTTCATAGCTGCTCAATTCACAATAGCCAGATTGTGGAACCAACCTAGATGCCCTTCAATTGATGAATGGATAAAGAAACTGTGGCATATATATACAATGGAATATTACTCTGCCATAAAGAATGATAAAATTATGGCATTTGCAGGCAAATGGATGACATTGGAGAATATCATGCTAAGTGAGATAAGCCAATCTCAAAAACCAAAGGACGAATGATCTCACTGATAAGTGGATGATGACACATAATGGGGGGTGAGAGGGGTTAGTGTTAGGTTTAGGGTTAGGGTGAAGGAGGGTGGCAAGAATGGAGGAAGGAAGGACTGTAAAGAGGGAAAAGAGGGGTGGGAGGGGTGAGGGGAAGGAAAAAAACAACACAATGAATCAAACAACGTTGCCCTATGTAAATTTCTGATTACACAAATGGTATGCCTTGACTCCATGTACAAACAGAGAAACAACATGTATCATGTATCCCATTTGTTTATAATAAAAAAATAAAAATAAATAAATCTATGAAGTGTGCTGAGCTTTTGGAATAGATTTTCCTATGCCACCTATGACTGCCTTCTCTTGAGGAATTTGGGAAGTGTATTTATTTGACTAAGCTTGAATAAGTGTTTTTGTGCCATGACTCTAGATCTCTGGGTCTAGCACTGGGTCTGTTTGTGCACTCCAACTGCTACCTGACAAATGTGCCTTCCTAGTTTTGGACTCCAAGGTAAAGTAGACCCTTTTGTCATGAGCACCATCATTTTAAATGACAAATAGAATTTTTATATAATATATAGATTCCTACCATTAAGTTTGGTTTTTTTCTCGTGCTGCTTCCCCCCCCCCCCGTTTTTTTTTAAATTGTAAACAAATGGGATACATGTTGTTTCTCTATTTGTACATGGAGTCAAGGCATACCATTTGTGTAATCATACATTTACATAGGGCAATGTTGTTTGATTCATTCTGCTATTTTTTCCCTTCCCCCCACCCCACCCACCCCTCTTTTCCCTCTATACAGTCCTTCCTTCCTCCATTCTTACCACCCTCCTTATCCCTAACCTTAAACCTAACCCTAACCCTAACGCTAAACCCTCCCACCCCGCATTATATGTCCTCATCCACTTATCAGCGAGATCATTCGTCCTTTGGTTTTTTGAGATTGGCTTATCTCACTTAGCATGATATTCTCCAATGTCATCCATTTGCCTGCAAATGCCATAATTTTATCATTCTTTATGGCAGAGTAATATTCCATTGTATATATATGCCACAGTTTCTTTATCCATTCATCAACTGAAGGGCATCTAGGTTGGTTCCACAATCTGGTTATGGTGAATTGAGCAGCAATGAACATTGATGTGGCTGTATCTCTGTAGTATGCTGATTTTAAGTCCTTTGGGTATAGGCCAAGGAGTGGGATAGCTGGGTCAAATGGTGGTTCCATTCCAAGCTTTCTGAGGAATCTCCATACTGCTTTCCAGAGTGGATGCACTAATTTGCAGCCCTACCAGCAATGTATGAGTGTACCTTTTTCCCCCCATCCTTGCCAACACCTATTGTTGCTTGTGTTCTTGATAATTGCCATTCTAATTGGGGTGAGATGAAATCTTAGGGTAGTTTTGATTTGTATTTCTCTTATTACTAGAGATGTTGAACATTTTTTTCATATATCTGTTGATTGCTTGTATATCTTCTATGAAGTGTCTGTTCATTTCCTTAGCCCATTTGTTGATTGGATTATTTGTATTCTTGGTGTAGAGTTTTCTGAGTTCTTTATAGATTCTGGAAATTAGCACTCTATCTGACGTATGAGTGGCAAAGATATTCTCCCACTCTGTAGGCTCTCTCTTCACATTACTGATAGTTTCCTTTCCTGAGAGAAAGCTTTTTAGTTTGAATCTATCCCAGTTGTTGATTCTTGCTTTTATTTCTTGTGCTATGGGAGTCCTGTTAAGGAAGTCTGATCCTAAGCCAACAAGTGGAAGGTTTGGACCTACTTTTTCTTCTATAAGATGCAGGGTCTCTGGTCTGATTCCGATGTCCTTGATCCATTTTGAGTTGAGTTTTGTGCAGAGTGAGAGATAGGGTTTAATTTCATTTTGTTGCATATGGTTTTCCAGTTTTCCCAGCACCATTTGTTGAAGAGGCTATGTTTTCTCCATTGCATATTTTTGGCCCCTTTGTCTAGCATGAGAAAATTGTATTTATTTGGGTTTGTGTCCATGTCCTCTATTCTGTACCATTGATCTACCTGTCTATTTTGTTACCAATACGATGCTGTTTCTGTTACTATTGCTTTGTAGTAGAGTTGAAGATCTGGTATTGCGATACCCCCTGCTTCGCTCTTTCTACTGAGGATTGCTTTAGCTATTCTGGTTTTTTATTCTTCCAGATGAATTTCATAATTGCTTGCTCTATTTCTGTAAGGTACATCATTGGGATTTTAATTGAAATTGCACTGAATCTGTATAGCACTTTAGGTAGTATGGCCATTTTGACAATATTAATTCTGCCTATCCAAGAACATGGGAGATCCTTCCAACTTCTAAGGTTTTCTTTAATTTCTTTCTTTAGTGTTCTGTAGTTCTCATTGTAGAGGTCTTTCACCTCTTTTGTGAGATTGATTCCCAAGTATTTTATTTTTTTCGATGCTATTGTGAATGGGGTAGTTTTCCTAATTTCTCTTTCTGAAGATTCATCACTTATGCATAAAAATGCATTGGATTTATGAGCATTGATCTTGTAACGTTCTACTTTACTGAATTCACTTATGAGTTCTAAAAGTTTTCTGGTGGAATTTCCTGGTTCCTCTAAATATGGAATCATGTCATCAGCGAACAGGGATAGTTTGAGTTCTTCTTTTACAATTTGTATCCCTTTAATTTCTTTGGTTTGTCTAATTGCTCTGGCTAGAGTCTCAAGGACAATGTTGAATAGAAGTGGTGAAAGAGGGCATCCCTGCCTTGTTCCAGTTTTTAGGGGGAATGCTTTCAGTTTTTCACCATTTAGAATGATATTGGCCATGGGCTTAGCGTGGATGGCCTTTACAATGTTAAGGAATGTTCCCACTACCCCAATTTTTTCTAGTGTTTTGAGCACGAAGGATGCTGTATTTTATCGATGCTTTTTCTGCATCTATTGAAATAATCATGTGATTCTTAACTTTAAGTCTGTTGATATGGTGAATGACATTTATTGATTTCTGGATGTTGAACCAAACTTGCATCCCTGGGATAAAACCCACTTGATCATGGTGCACTATCTTTTTAATATATTTTTGTATGCGATTTGGTAAAATTTTGTTGAGAATTTTGCATCGATGTTCATTAAGGATATTGGTCTGAAATTTTCTTTCCTTGATGTGTCTCTGTCTGGTTTAGGTATCAGGGTGATATTGGCTTCATAGAAGAAGTTTGGGAGGGTCCCTCCTCTTCTATTTCATGGAATACTTTGAGGAGTATTGGAATGAGCTCTTCTTTAAAGGTTTTGTAGAACTCAGCTGAGAACCCATCTGGTCCGGTACTTTTCTTTGTTGGTAGGCTTTTGATGACCTCTTCTATTTCATTGCTTGAAGTTGATTTATCTAAGTTGTGTATGTCCTCCTCGTTCAGTTTAGGTATTCATATGTCTCTAGAAACTTGTTGATGTCTTTGAGGTTTTCTGTTTTGTTGGAGTATAGATTTTCAAAATAGCTTCTAATTATGTTTTGTATTTCACTCGTGTCTATTGTGATATTTCCTTGTTCATTCTTAATTTTAGTAATTTGAGTTTTCTCCCTCTTTCTCTTTGTTAGTGTGGCTAAGGGTTTATCAATTTTGTTTATTTTTTCAAAGAACCAACTGTTTATTTTGTTAATTTTTCTGATTGTTTCTTTTGTTTCAATTTCATTAATTTCAGCTCTGATTTTAACTATTTCCTGTCTTTTACTACTTTTGGTGTTGGTCTGCTCTTCTTTTTCTAGGACTTTGAGCTGTAGTGTTAAGTCGTTTATTTGTTGATTTCTACTTCTTTTGTTGAATGCGCCCCATGAAATAAATCTTCCTCTAAGTACTGCTTTCATAGTGTCCCAGAGATTTTGATATGATGTGTCTTTGTTCTCGTTTACTTCTAAGAATTTTTTTATTTCCCTCCTGATGTCTTCTGTTATCCATTCATCATATAATAGTATATTATTTAATCTCCAGGTATTGGAGAAGTTTCTGTTTTTTATTCTGTCATTTATTTCTAATTTCAATCCATTATGATCTGATAGAATACAAGGTAGTATCTCTATCTTCTTGTATTTTCTAACAGAAGCTTTGTGGCATAAAATATGGTCTATTTTAGAGAAGGATCGATGTGCTGCTGAGAAGAAAGTGTATTTGTTCTTTGTTGGATGGTATATTCTATATATGTCGGTTAAGTCTAAATTGTTGATTGTGTTATTGAGATCTATGGTTTCTTTTTTCAATTTTTGTTTGGAAGATCTATCCAGTGGTGAGAGAGGTGTGTTAAAATCGCCTAGTATTATTGTGTTGTGGTCTATTTGATATCTGGAATTGAGAAGGATTTGTTTGACGTACATGGATGAGCCAATGTTCGGGGCATAGATATTTATGATTGTTATGTCTTGCTGATTTATGCTTCCCTTAAGCAGCATGTAATGTCCTTCTTTATCCCTTCTGACTAGTTTTGGCTTGAAGTTCACATTATCTGAAATGAGGATGGATACTCCAGCTTTTTTTGCTGTGTCCGTGTGCATGGTATGTTTTTTCCCATCCTTTCACCTTTAGTCTATGGGTATCTCTTTCTATGAGATGAGTCTCTTGCAGGCAGCATATTGTTGGATTTTTCTTTTTAATCCAATCTGCCAGTCTATGTCTTTTGATTGATGAGTTCAGGCCATTAACATTCAGGGTTATTATTGTGATATGATTTGTATTCCCAGTCATTTGACTCATTTTTGTTTTTTGACATGATTTGGTTTCTCCTTTATTTGGCTATTCCTTTAGGCTATTTCCTCCTGTTGCTGATTTGCATCGTTGTTTTTCATCTCTTCCTCATGGAATATTTTGCTGAGAATGTTCTGTAATGATGGCTTTCTTTTTGTAAATTCCTTTAGCTATTGTTTTTCATGGAAGGATCTTATTTCGTCATCAAATCTGAAAGTAAATTTTGCTGGGTATAAGATTCTTGGTTGGCAACTGTTTTCTTTCAGGACTTGGTAAATGTTGTTCCAGGCCCTTCTAGCTTTTAGGGTCTGGATTGAAAAATCTGCTGATATTCTTATTGGTTTCCCCCTGAATGTAATTTGATTCTTTTCTCTTGTGGCCTTTAAAATTCTGTCTTTATTTTGTATGTTCGGTATTTTCATAATAATGTGCCTTGGTGTGGGTCTGTTGTAATTTTGTATGTTTGGAGTCCTATAAGCCTCTTGTACTTGGTTTTCCATTTCATTCTTCAGATTTGGGAAATTTTCTGATATTATTTCATTGAATAGATTGTTCATTCCTTTGGTTTGTTTCTCTAAGCCTTCTTCAATCCCAATAATTCTTAAATTTGGCCTTTTCATGATATCCCATAATTCTTGTAGATTCTGTTCATGATTTCTTACCATCTTCTCTGTTTGTTCAACTTTGTTTTCAAGATTAAATATTTTGTCCTCAATATCTGAGGTTCTGTCTTCCAGGTGTTCTAACCTATTGGTTATGCTTTCTATGGAGTTTTTAACTTGGTTTATTGTTTCCTTCATTTCAAGGATTTCAGTTTGTTTTTTTTTTTCATTATCTCTAACTCTTTATTGAAATGATCTCTTGATTCCCGTATTTGGTCTTTTAACTGTTGATTGGGTGATCATTTAATGCCTGCATTTGCTCTTTCATCTCCTCATTTGCTTCCCTGATTGTTTTAATTATGTACATTCTGAACTCCCTTTCTGACATTTCTTCTGCTGTGCTGTCATTGGGTTTTATTGATGTAGTAGCTAGGTTTGTTTGGGACATTTTCTTCCCTTGTTTTCTCATATTGGTCAGATGTCAGTGGGACCCTGAGATATTGCAGATTTCCTCTATTGGCTTATAGGTCCCGGTAGATTTCCAGTGTATCACCTCCCAGCCTTCAGTAGCCTGAAGTCTTGGAGGAACTTGATAATGCAGTGCTTCCGAAGAAAGCTGCCCCTAGACCCGCTACTGGTTCCAGGGCTTGGAGCTGGCTCTTTGCGGAAAGGCTCTCACTGGGTGGCCTGCTCCGAGAAGCTGGCTGTGTGGGAGGAGCCCACCGCTGGAGTGTGCAAGGCTACTGGGGAAGACTCTAGCTGCCCTGCCCTGCTCTGATAAGCCGGCCCTATCCATGCCTGCTGCCCAGGCCGAGCTTCACCTGGTGGGGGAGACTCACCCCGTGGCTCTATTTTAGTCTGAGTCTCTCAATGCCTCCCCTCTTGAATCCTGGGTTCTGGAGCGACTGGAGATGCAGTCACCCTCTAGTCCACCATCTTGGATCGCCCTGTGGAAAGAGCCTGCGGCTGGAGGGGGCAGGGCCACCTGGAGAAGTCTCTGGCTGCCCTGCCCTGGTCCCAGAGGCTGCCTGTGGGTTGGAGCTCTCCGTTGGCTTGGGGACTTGTGGCTGGCTCTATGTAGAAAGGCTCTCACTGGGCGGTCTGTTCTGAGAAGCTAGCCTTGAAAGACGCCTCCTGCCGGAGGTGGCCAGGCTGCTTGGGGAAGTCCCTGGCTGCCCTGTCCTGGTCCCTGAAGTTGCTTGCGGGCCAGAGCTCACCGTGCTCTGGAGCTGGGGACTTGGAGCTGGTTCTGTTCAGAAAGGCTCTCACTGGGGGGCCTGCTCCGAGAAGATGGAGAAGCTGGCCATGTGGGAGGAGCCCACCGCCGGAGTGCGCAGGGCTACCTGGGGAAGACTCTAGCTGCCCTACCCTGCTCTGATAAGCCACCTCTATCCGGGCCTGCCACCAAGGCGGAGCTTCACCTGGTGGGGGAGATTTACCCGTGGCTCTATTTTAGTCCGAGTCTCTCAATGCCTCCCCTTCTTGAAACCTAGGTTCTGGAGTGACTGGAGATGCAGTCACCCTCTAGTCCGCCATCTTGGATCCTCGTGCTGCTTTTTGTTTTCATTTTTTAGGAGAGAAGAGACGTGGTCATGAGAATGCTTTATGTGAAAAGCCTGAGTTCCTAATTTCCACTCATTTGCTGGCTGGAAAAACTGATAAGAAGGGCCAGGAAATTGAAACCTCTGTGCTCTGCCACATCAGGCAGGCCCTCACAGGTAAATTAGTGAGGCAGCACACCAGAGTTACACCAAACTGACCTGGTTAACAACCCAGGGATGGAATTCTTTGGTTGAGTGTGGTACTTAGAAATACTCAAAGAAGGGACAGCGAATAGACCTTCTTTTCCTTGAAACATAATCAAGGGCATGCTTTATGAAAAGGAAGGATGGATTGCTAGAAGGAGAAAATTCAGGAGGAAGAAAATATATGCAGTAAGCTTTAATTTTCTTCAAACTGGAGTAAACAGACCTGCAACACCATACTCCTGCCTCCCCCTCAGGCTTCTTTAGTTTTAGGTTTTCACAGGATAGGATTATTCCAGGTGCTCTTGTTACTCAGTCCCACATCTGAGGAGGGGAATCATTTATACCTCAATAGAGCTTTAAATGTGGCATCAAGTTACTTCCTAACTGAGTCTGTGTTTTATCACAGGAAATTTCAGCCAAATTAAAATATAACAGATGGGAAAAGTCACTTGGAAAGGAACACTAATGAAGCAATTTTACTTTCTCTTTGAAAGTCAGAACTTAATATGCTGAGTTCAAATAGCTGAGGATACATTTCCAATCCTTGGTAATACAGGAGTGTGTGTGGGGAACCCAAGCAGCAGTCCATTCTTTGGAGTTCCAGATGTCGTGGTCATGGATATCTTCCCCATTATCCGGTACTGAGCTCCTGCTGTGCATGGTTCAGTCTCGCTGCTGTACCCACTTTGTCCCCAAGAGTAAAGCAAGCAGAACACAAGCGGTCAGACCGCTCTCGCCTTTCCCTGAGCCCTCCAGGACAGCAGTCCACCTTCTTCTTTGTATATTGTCACAACCAGGATCCCAGCATTGATAGTTCACCAGGCTTATTCAGATCAGATATACATAGTTTTCCTTGTTCTCGTGTGTATGTGTGTGTGTGTGTGTGTGTGTGTGTGTGTGTGTGTGTGTTTGGTTTTGTACAGTTGTATCACCCACACAGATCTGTCTATCCACCACCCCAGTCAAGATTCGAAGTGCTTCTGTCAACAGGATACTTTTTGTAACTAAACCAAACCCTACAGCAACTAATCCATCCTCTATTCCCAAAATTTTGTGATTTCAGCAGTGTTAGAAATGGGACCATCCTGTGTGTAACCTTTTGTCATTGACTTTTGCTCACTTGATGATTTTCTCTCTGCTTCTATTGGTTGCTAAGGAGGGTACAGGAATCCCTTACTCTGTTTGTGTCTATTTTTCTTTCTATTGGTTTTGGGGTTGTGTTTGTTGAAATTCTGTTATTTGGGGCATACACAATAGGATTGTTTTGTCTTCCTGGTGGATTAATCCTTTGATCATCATGTAACATCCTCCTTTGTTTCTAGTAATTTTCCTTGTTATATTGATCTAGCCACTTATGCTTTTTAAAAAATAACATTTGTATGATTTTTTTTACACATTTTAATATTTTACCCTTGTTGAATTTCAAGTGAGTTTCTTGAAGCAGTATGGTTAGAGTGTGCTTTTCCATTAATACTTCCAATATTTATGTCTTTCGATTGGTCTATGTAGACAATTTACATCACAGTAACTACTGATAAGCTAGCATATAAGTCTAGTTTTTTTATTGTTAGCTTACGAGTATTTTTCCATGGTTCTTGTTCCTTTCTTTCTCCTGGCTTTCCTGTGGGTGAAAAAATGATTTTTAACATTTCTTCCTGGTGTATTTTTGAGTGCATCCTTTTGAATAGCATTTGTTGTGGTTGCTCTGAGAGTTATAATCTGGGCATGTAACATAAATAGGGCGCCCGTTTCAGCATTTACCACAGAAGTGCAAATGCCTGGTTCTATGCAGTCCCCTCACCTTCCCCACCTCCAAATGTCATCTTGGATGCAAGATGGTGCTGTAATTTTTGACTCAATCAATTTCTAGAACTCATGAGGAAAATGCTCTTTGGGTTACTCCTTTTTCCTTCCTGATGCCGCAGTATTCCCTTTCCTTTCTTTGAAAAATTTCCATCAACCACTCTTTAAGGAAGGTCTCCCTGCAATGAATTCTCTTAGTTTTCTTCCACGTGAGATTGTTTTTATTCCCTCTTCTTCTGTTAAGGGTAGTTTTTACCAGAAGTAGAATTCTGTACTGGCAATGTCTGTTCTTATAGTATTTAAGTATTGTGCCTCTCAGCCTCCCTGGTTTCAAATGAGAAATGTTTCATTTCAATTTATCTTCCAATGCAGGTATATATCATTTCTCTTCTCTTGCTTTCAAAACTTTTCCTTTATCTTTGCTATTTAAGAGTTTAATTATCCAGCTTGGCATTTATTTCTTTGGATTTATCTCATTTGGGGTTCAGTCAATTTCTTGGGTCTGGAGGTTCATGTCTTTTGTTAGATTTGGAAAGTTTTCTGTCATTATTTCTTTAAACACTCTTTCAGTCCTATTTCTTTTTCTTTTTTCTCCTTTTCTTCTGAGACTCTGATGATACAAATGTATTTTGCCATTGTCTTACAGAACCTGGGTTCTCTGTTGTCTTTTTAAAGAAATTATCTATTTCCTGTTATTTACATTGTGTAAATTATCTTTATTATATTTACACCTTTACCAATTCTATCCTTCACATCTCCCCTTTACTACTTAGTTCCTCCAACAACTTTTTTCTTTCCATTATCGTATATACAGTTCTATAATTTCCAAGAGCTATTTCCATTTGGTTCTTTTTTATAAATTCCAGGTTTTTTTTTTTTGCTGAGATATTCTAATTTCTGTTATTTGAAGAGAATTTATAATTGGTTAATGAAAAATTATTATAATTCCTTTAAACTCCTTTTTCAGATGATTTTGAACAAACCAACTTTGGTTTTATTTCAGTGTCAGCAACAATTCATTTTCTCATTTAGTCATGATTTTCTTGATTCTCGATATGAACCAATGGTATTCTGAATATTTTCTATTGTGCTGGAGAAATCTGGACCCTATTTTAAACTTTTATTTTAGAAGGCTATTTTACTGCTTAGTTTCACCATACAACTCTTTTCTATTTTTTCAGATTATTTTAATTTGCAGAGCTTTTATGGGGATGCTTTCATTGCCTGGCTTGCCCGTGGGCTTCTGGGTTTCTGTTGGTCTTGGCTGGTACTGCCTCAGGGATGGAACTGGATTTCCTCAGGGAAGTGGCTGAGGGTTCTTAGTGGCAGTGGGGCATAATGGAATTCCTCTGTCTGTGCCTCCTGATTTCTGTTATCTCTGGCCAGCGGAGAAAATCCTCAGGCTACAGACACAAAATGACCTTCTATGTGGGGCCCCTTGTTCTGACCTGGTTCTTTGCCTCCCTGTCTAGTATTTCTGAGTGGGAAAAGAATCTTGGGTACCTGGAGACCAAGAGGCTTCCTTGACCAGGCACCAACTACAGCTGAGTCCTTCCTCATACTCCATTGATCTATTTGGTATCTCAGTAGAAAAAGGGTGTCTCAGACCAGGTGAAGAAGAAGAATATTTCCTCTGGCTGCTTACTATATGATTGAGTTACTAACTAATCACACTTACTGACTGTGGTTTGCCTGATATTGACAGAGGGATTCCTAGTCTAGGAGAATGAAATGCTGCCTTTTTCTATCCTGGTGGTCAGAAATCATTGAGTCTGGGTGGGTGGGGAGGGGCAAAGAGCTGCCCTTCTGCTGTGCTATTCTCCAATGCGGGGGTTTTAAGCCAGTTTATCTTCTTATCCACTTAGCTACATGGGTTATCTAAAGCATCATTTCCATGGATTATAATTGGGCTTAGTGAGGAGGATCAAAAAAATCAGACCAGAAGTCAGGGTCTATCAAATAGATCTTTTTAAAAACAAGTACATGAATAACTGGTTATCTAAAAATAAAAGGTATACTAATATACAAGAGCAGAACTTAAACCTTTATGAAGGAGTGTACAGAAATTTTAAAGCCTGGAAAATGTGTACCATATTCCAAGTTAATCAATGTTCTTGTACTTTATAAAATATATATTTCTTTTTTTTTTCTCCTTTTCCTTTATCAAAAATAGAGCTTGGGCTAAATTCCAATTGGAATAAGTATACCAATCTTCCAACTTCCTTTGGGACTATAAATCACATGTGGTTTTCTTCATGTTCTATCTTTAACTAGTGGAACATGACATTTTTGTACATTGAGATAGATGCTGAGTTCTACCAAGGTCTGTCTGGAAATGAAACACCTGTCAATTATCCCACTTGAAACATGCAAGCAGAAGAAGCTGTGTTTTTGAAGTGACACTCTGTCCCTGCTTGGAAACTCCCTTGTTTTCCTGGGCATCTTTTTATCTGCTTAATAATTTTATGAAAATAAAAGAATAAAGAAATGTTTCCTGAAAAAATGCAAAAAGAGCTCCTGTTGACATTTACAAGTGCCACATTTGGATGAGGCTCCTGGCTGCTACAGAGAATCTGTGCTCACCTCAGCCCTCCATCCTCCCACGTAGCGATTCTGTTGCAGAGGGAAAGTGTCTCCACCTTGATTTCTTCACTGAAAACCTTCCAGTTAAGTCTCTCTGCTCTTATTTCCTTTTGAACACCTGCTGACCCAGAGTTCTGATAGCATATATTATGTTGTATGTAGACACGATCCTACTTTTCTTCAGAACACAGGATCCTCAAACATGGGATTGCAAAGGATTAAAATCCACAAATTACCTCAGTCTTTTCAAGAGAGCCAGTTTAAACCAAGGATTTATATTACATTTAAGGACTTCCAGAGAAATAAATTTCATAATATCTTTTGCTTATGCATTCTCATATTGAATAGCCTCAAATTTATTTCTATGTAAATGCCTCTAAATTGACTAAGTATTTGGATAACCTTTAAAAAATCTTCTTCAGAAGATCACATTTTACTATTGTACTTCCTTATGATATTTGAAAACCAAAAATAAATTTCTAGAGCAGTGGTTCTTAGTATTTTATGGGTTATAGCCACTTTAAGAATCTGATGTAAGGTATGAATTTCTCTTTAGCCATATCATGAAATCCCTCAGGGAAAATGTGGTGGAGTTCCCAACAAGAGGTTGAGAAAGAAGCTTGGTCAGGTCTGATTTGATAAGACTTCTCTGATCACTCGATCTCCATCCCTCCTGGTTCCATCCTCTTAGAACTTGTGTGTGTGTGTGTGTGTGTGTGTGTGTGTGTGTGTGTGTGTCTGTTGTACTCTTTCAGAAGATGCAGGAGATACAGAGATTGCTTAAAGCCCATGTGAAGATCCCAGATTAAAAGCGTTTGCCTGGAGGATAGGTAATTTCTCTCAGAACTCTCAAGCTGTATCTTCTAAACTTCAGAATCCCTCAAATAGGGATTTCAGGGAATAGAATCCAAAATTAGGTTTGAGTGTATCAATATGATTCTTTGATTTTATGTAACAGAAATGACTCTGGTTCACTTGAGGGGTTAAAATAGCCACTGATGATACAGTTGAGTGTTTCAGGTTTGAAGAAAACCTGTCTAAAAAGGATAACATGTAGTGCTAATGTAATGGACCATCTCTTAGAGATGGTGCTCAGAATTCATCTTCAGCTCTTTTTGCTGCTATAAACACACACACACACACACACACACACACACACACACACACACAGTAGAAGGAATGTCTGGCAGGAAGAGATGAGAAACATCCATGAGAGTAGCCACAGGTTTATGAGAAGTTAAGAATGTAAATTACTGTTACTATATTAGATATTTTTACAATGGCCATAATTATTCTCCCAACTTTTATTATTCCTGCATAAACCAGACCTGTATGAATTTGGAGGAATCTGGTGGAAACATTAGTCTGACTACGTCAAGAAGGACATATTTTTACGCACTTCAGATGTAACCAAACATTACAACACAGGAGAAGAAATTCTGAGAAGATGGAAACAGGGGCTGTGGAAATCAAGTGGACAGAGAGGTCTTAGAGGACAGAATTAGAGGACCTGACTGAAGATCTTTCTCTGCCTCTTGGTGGGGCTGTTGCAGTGTTTACCCTGAGGTATTTCAGAATTGCTTTGAATCAATAATGGAGATGTCACCCATTTTCCCCTTTCTTAATGAGAGCATTAAAATTGTTTACTCTCAGATCCAAAATTTTGTTAACATCACTATCATGTTTTAACATCACTATCACATTTTAAAGACTTTGCAAATGCAACTTACATGTTATTTAAAAAGCAGGTAAAAAATAAAGGGATGCCTTGCTGAACAAAGCTATAGGTAAAATATGTATAAGGTTATGTATTTGAAATCTTCTCACTGTAATTGCCTGAATATGAGCTTTCATACCAATGTCTCCCTGGATGCCTTAGTGGTGTATAAATTAAGATCCACTTTTAAAATGAAGCCATCTTGATTAGATCATGATACAGATCTTCTGTGGATTTTACAAGATACCACTGTTGACAAACTATCTTCTGGTATTATTGCAATCTAAGGGCACAACTTTTTTCTTTAAAAAAAAAAGCCCTGTGAACTGTGGTTCTCGCTATTTTCACGAAGACCAATCTGATATTTTTGAAAAGTGAACATGAGAGAACCATTTTAATAGCCTAATAGTACAAATAATGCAAATTACATAGTATATTCAATTATAATCTATTAAAAACAATTCTGTGCATTTTTGTGCCACATTCTGTGGGTATTTAAAATATATAATACATGAAAACTATGATAGTTGTCTTTTGTTTATACTCAAGGGTACTATAGCCCATTATTCAACAGAAAAATGAAATCTTATACCACGTAATATAAAATAGTCTTAATGGAGAACTAGTTAAATAATAACAGTATAATTGAAGAAATAGAAGTTATCAGCTATATTGCAAGCATCCAGATTTCTAAAAGGTAAGTGTTATTGAAATCTGTCAGGGATATATAAGCATCTCATCAGGAATTTCAACTTCCTTCAAGGAACTTTTTGTCTTATCTGCAAATTGCAAATTAAACTACTTCTTCTTCTTTGTGTTTATGGAACCAGAAATGAATACTTAGGTGTATAAATGTTGCTAGGAATGAAAATGAATGATAAATATAAGACAGCTATATGAATCATGAATTGAAAATAAATCTTTGAATTCTATTTGAATATTCTAAAATCTATCTTCATGGGTTCTACTTTTAATAGTTTAATGGCTTTAGATGATTTTCTAGGGAGATGAAGATTCTTAAAAAAAAAAAAAAACCTTAATATTATTTTCCAAAGTTCATTTTCTACATAACAGATGGTAAAATATGCAGACTTTGAACACATGCTACTCTAGAAGAAATTGAATTAAAAATTAACTAAATCCATGGAGATGTTATATAAACAGTTCCGAGTTCCTTGAGAAGAAATACTTGGCAACGATATTACATTTTATTATTAATTAATGGAATAATCATTCATCGGGTTGTGCCTAATATGATTTTGGCCATTTACAGAAATATAAAAATAGCATGGGACTTGCTTTTTCAAAATGCAATAGTGGTGTTACCAAAATTTGCCCATTTTCACCAATGAACTAAAACCATGACATATTATTTAGTCATTTAAATATTAATCAGTCTTAGTTATCTGAGTGTTTTTTCTAAAGTCATGTACAGTTTTTGATGATATGTCTTTGTATTCATCTGAATATATCAACCACCTATAGTGAAGTGAAGAGACTTCCATAAACTATCTGAATTACTGATTCTGAGTAGTATGACTAATAGTGAAAATGGGGAGTGTCATTATATATCAGATGGGAAAGGCATTTATAAATTAGATTAGTGAATATTTATAATTAATAAAATTAATGAAAATGTTTCATCTATTTGAATAAAATTATAATTGTTTAAAGTTATAGGAATATACATATGCATGGTAGGGTTATTTGTTAAATAGTTTCACCTAAAAAATAAATCATGTGTGATGATGCAGCCATCTGGGCTCAACCAAAAAAGCAAAAAACAAGGATGTTTAGCTTAAAGTTCTAAGCGTATTCAAGATGTAATGGAGCGATTCTATAAAAACACACCTGTGGTTAGAAGCTATTTTATCTAAATTAAAATGAATAAAATCTGTTACATAATTGATTAGACAAAAAACTTTATAACAACAGCTTGGAATAAAGTTTCTTTACAAAGTTAATTTCAGAAATGTCTGTGAAGACCATTATAAACCTCCTTTAATCTAAAATTAAAAAAAAAAAATCCATTTGTAATAGGACCCAAGTCAAGGCATGAAGGTGGCAGTATACAGGATTTCTTCTCTGAGAAGGTTTTCCTTACTACATGGCTCTTCTGGCCATCTCTCCTTTTATTTTCCTATTTTCCAAGAAGCAATGGGTGTGGCGGTTTGTTCTGAATGAGAGAGGGACACAAGGTAAATACTATCCTAACAGATTATTATGCTACCTTTGTTTGTGTGTAATTAATCTACATATGTAGGACTCTGAGACTAGAATTAAACTTTTATTTTGTTTTGAAAATTCAATATGTAGAAACCAGTTGAGTTAATTAAAGCTATCAGCAGTTTCCAGATTCATTTAAATGAAGATTATTACATTTCAAATAACACCTTAGTGGACACCGTTGTTATATAAAGGGGAAACTGCAGTCCTGTTCGTTGGTGGAGGCAATGAATAGTTCAATTGCTCTGTGTAATGATACTTTATTATCACTGTAGCTACACCATTGGGATGATTGCTATTGCCTCAGAAGCAGGCCTGTGACCACAGAAGAGGAACACTGTTTTTTTCTGCCCTTATAAGAAGAAGAGACTGACCTTGAAATAATAGGGAGGCTATAAAGAGGTAGTGTAGATGTACTGTAGATACTGTAGATAGGAGGGGGCTAAATAGTGGTGAACGTAATGATAGACCAATGCTTCGTCAATGCCCTAAGATTTATAGGCACTGTGACATGCTTCACAGATATACCCTGATTCACTTAATGAATCCAAGGGACAGTCATTATATGGAAATGAGTTCCAACAGTCATTTACAGTGTATCTATTAGAGAATGTTATTTTAGAACATAGGTTGAGAAAATTTAGTTATCCCAACAATGAAGAAGAACCACTGCTAATGTAGTGGTTGAAGGGCAAGGATATTAAACATTTTGAAATTTTCAAGACAGTCACATGCCCCAAAGAATTATCTTACCTTCTGTATGTCTTGAATGGTCCACCACTTATTTTTAAAAAATAGTTAATAACCCCAGAACCTAACACTTTCTCTCTATCTCTTCAACAATTGTTATTGTCTTTTGATTATATCCATTCTCACTGGGGCGAAATATCTCTTTGCAATTTTAATTCACATTTTTCTAATAACTAGTGATGTTGAACATTTTTCTCACATACTTGTTGGCTATTTATGTTTGTTTTCTTTTGAGAACTGTCTATTTGAATCATTTGTCTCTTTAAAAATTGGATTATTTGGGGTTTTTTATGCCATTGAATTTGTTGGGTTTCTTGTCTATTCTGGATGTTCATGTCTTGTCAGATGAATGGTTTTCCCATATTTTCTCCCATTCTGCAGGATATCTCTTCACTCTGTTGTTTCCTTCTCTGTGCAGAAGCTATTTGATTGAATCCCATTTATCTATTTTTGTTTTTGTTCCATGTGTTTTTTTGCTCCTCTCTCTTCTATGACAATAGTCATATTTCATTAGTTTGTATTTGGATATCCAGTTTTCCAAGATCATTTAATGAAGAGACTTTCCTACCATCATTGTTTCTTCTTGGATGGTCAAAATTTAGTGGACCATCTGAATATGTATTATAGTAAGCATTTTGAGTAACAGATTCATGTAAGAAAGGTGGAAAAAATTAAATCGTTTATCAAAGTAAAACAACTTTGGTTAAAAAATACTGTGATGTATTTAGAGGTAAATCAATTCAGATTTCAACTTTTTTCTCAACTCAGACCCTAAAACCTAGGAGGGGGAGTTGGAATAATATATACCAACTTCTAAAAGACAATGGATGCCAACCAAGAATACTATATCCAGCAAAATTAAGCTTCAGAATTGAAGATGAAATAAAAACCTCCCATAATAAACAAAAGCTAACAGAATTCAAACTGGAAAGCCTGTACTACAAAACATACTCAATAAAATATTTTAGGAATAAGAAATGAAAATAACAATGGAAACCAGCACAGGGAGGAATTGCACAAAATGAATAGTCAAAGGAGAATCAAGTCCAACTGAAACATTAGTAATAAATCAGAATGACAGGGAATAAAAATCATTTTAAAAAAATAACATTGAATATAGATAGTCTAAATTCTTCAATCAAAAGACATAGGTTTGCAGACTGGATTGAAAAACAAGACACAGCAATATGCTGTCTGAAAGAGACTCATCTCATAGGTAAAGACATCTGCAGATTGAAGGTGAAAGAATGGGAAAAAACATACCATTCACATGGGACTGATAAAAAAAAAGCAGGGGTTGCTATAAGGATATCAGATAAAGTGAACTGCAAGCCACAATTCATCAGAGGAGGAAAAGAAATTCACTTCATACTGCTTAAAAGGACTCATATATCAACAAAATATATGATCATAAATACTATGCCCCAAACAAACCCTTCTCAATATTAAGAATCAAATAACCATAATACAATATAATGCACTATAATACAATATAATAGAATAAAATACAATAATACTGGATGACTTTAACATGCCTTTCTTACTGCTGAATAGATTATCCAAACAAAAACTAAGTAATGATTCTACAGAACTAAAAAATACAATAATATGAACCTAACAGACATGTATAGAATATTTCATCCATCAATGACTTAATTCACTTTCTTCTCAGCAGTGCATGGAATATTTTCTAAAGTAGACCATATATTAGGTCATAAAGCAAATATTAGCAAACACAAAAATATAGAGATTATACTTTGCATTCTATCAGATCATAATAGGATGAAATTAGAAATCAATGTAAGATTTTTAAAAAGCCACTCTAACACCAGAGATTAAATAATACACTTTTCAGAAGAAATCAGGGGAGGATAGGACATATCAAAATCTCTGGGACTGTTTGAAGGCAATTCTAAGAGGAAAGTTCATAGCATTAAGCTCATACATTAAAAGAATAGAAAGATACCAAATAAATAATCTAATATTATATCTCAAGACCCTAGAAAAAGAACAAACCAACAGTAAAAGCAGTAGAAGAACAGGGAATAATTGAAAACAGAGCGGAAATCAATTAAATTGAGATTAAAAAATATAAAAGATCAATAAAACAAAGAATTGGTTTTTTGAGAGAATAAGCAAAATTGATAAACCCTTAGCCAAACTAGCCAAAAGAAAGAGGGGAAAATTTAAATTTCAAAATCTGAGATGAGAAATATCACCAGAGACACTACTGAAATCCAGAGGATTATCAGAAACTATTTTGAAAATTTATACTTCAATAAGCTAAAAAATCTTGAAGATGTTGACAAATTCCTAAAGATATATTATCTAACCAGATTGAATCAGGATGATAGAGAAAATTCTTTAAAAATCTATTTCAAGTAATGAAATCGAGGCAGCTATCAAATGCCTTCCAAAAAAGAAAAGCCCAGGTAGGATTGAATGGATTCTCAGCCTAGTTCTTCCATACCTTTAAAGAAGAACTAATACCTATCCTCCTCGATATCAGAATATTTCATATTCCATGAAATAGAAAATGAGGGAACACTGCTAAAGTAATTCTACAAATCCAGTATCACCCTGGCGACATGAAGAAAAAGAAAAATATACATGAAGGTAAGAACATTTCAGAACAATATTCTAGATGAATGCAGATGCCAAAGTTCTTAATAAAATATTGACAAACTGCATAAAAACACACATTAAAATGATAGTGCATTGAGACCAAATGGGATTCATCCCAGAGACACGAAAATGGTTCATTTTATGATACAGACATCAATAGATATAATTCACCTTATGGATACACTTAAAGACAAGAATCACATGATTTTTTCAATAGATGCAGAGAAAACATTTGACAAGGTACAGCACTGATTCATGTTTAAGGCACTAAAAAAACCAGGGATAGAAAGAACTTACTTCAACATTGTAAAGGCTATATATGGCAAACCCAAGGCCAACAATATTCTGAATGGAGAAAAAAAAATGAAAGCTTTTCTTTTAAAAACAGGAAAAAGATGAGGATGCCTGCTTTCACCACTCCTATTCAATATAGTCCTTGAAATTCTATCCACAGTAATTAGGCAAGACAAAGAAAGTAAAGGTTTACAAATAGGAAAAGAAGAGCTTAAATTATCTGCTTGCTGACAACATGATCCTGTATTTTAGAAGATCCAAAAAATAAACTTCAACAGTAGATGTCTAGAGCTTAAAATGAACTCAGCAAAGTATCATGATACAAATCAACACCCATAAATCAATGGCATTTCTATACTCCAGGGATGAATCTGCTGAAAAAGAAATTAGGAAAACCATCCCATTCACAACAGTATCAAAATAAAGTAAAATAAAATAAAATAAAATACTTTAGAATCAATCTAAAAAAAGGGGTGAAGGACATTAACAGAGAAAACTATAGGACACAAAGAAAATAACTAAAGACCTTAGAAGGTGGAAAGATCTCCCATGTTCTTGGATAGGCAGAATTAATATTGCTTAAATGGTCCTAAAACCAAAAACTATGTAGATTCAATGCAATTCCAATCAACACTTTAATGACATTCTTTATAGAAATAGAAAAAGTAGTTATGAAATTCATTTGGAAAAATGAGACCCAGGATAGACAAAGCAAGAGGCATCACAATGTCAGGCTTCAAATTATACTACAGAGCTATAGTAACAAAAGCAGCATGGTATTGGCACCCAAACTGGCATAAAGACCAAAGGAATATAACAGAAGACACAGAGATAAAACCCATATAAATATAGGTATATTTACTAGACAAAACTGCCAGAAACACATTGGAGAAAAGATAGCCTTTAAACAAATTGTGCTTGGGAAACTAGACATCCATATGTAGTAGAATGAAATTGAGCCCTTATCTCTCGCCCTACATAAAACTCACTTGAAGTGAATCAAAAACCTAGGAAAAAACCCGGATCAAAAACCTAGAAACCCTGCAACTGCTCAGAGAAAATGTAGGCCCTACACTCAAACAGGTTGGTTCAGGAAGTGACGTCCTTAACAAGACTCCTGAAATGCAAGAAGTAAAATCAAGAATCAATAAGTGGGATGACATCAAATTAAAAAAATTTCTTCACAGCAAAGGAAACAAGAGCATGAAGAGAGAGCCAATAGAATGGGAGAAAATCTTTATGATCTGCACCTCAGGTAGCGCATTAATTTCCAGGATACACAAAGAACTCAAAACTAACACCAAAATATTTTAAAAAATCAATAAAGGCAAAGGAACTAAACAGATACTTCTAAAAAAAATAGGTGGTCAACAAATATATGAAAAAAATTGTTCAACATCTCTAACAATTAGAGAAATGCAAAGTAAAACTACACTGAGATTCCACCCCACTCCAGTCAGAATGGCAATTATCAAGAATATAAGTAACAATAAAGGTAGGCGAGGATGTGGGGGAAAGGGTTTATCCTACATTGTTGGTGGGATTGAAAATTGGTGCAACTACTCTGGAAAGCAGTATGGAAATTCCTCAAAATGTGACCCAGTTATCTGACTCCTTGGTATATATTCAAAGGAGTTAAAATCAGCATACCTGAGTAACACAGCCATATTAATGTTTATAACAACATAGCTCACAATAACCAAGCTATGGAGCTAAACTAGACGCTCCTTAATAGATGAATGGATAAAGAAAATGTATATATACACAATGGTGTATCACTCAACTTTGAAGAAGAATGACTTATGGATGGAACTGGAGACTATCATGCTAAGTGATATAAGCCAGTTCCAAAAAACCAAAGGTCAAATATCTTCTCTGATATGTGAAAGCTAATTCAAAATAAGTGGGTGGCGGGATAAAAACAACAACAACAAAAAAGAATAGAAGAAAGATCAGTGGTTAAACAAAAGGGTATGAAGGAAAGGAAGGAGGAATGGGATAGGGAAAGAGAGTGGAATGAATCTGACCTAACTTTCCTATGTACGTATAAGAATATATCACAGTGAATCTCACCATCATGTACATCCACAAGACACTAATTAACTTATATATAATATATATTAAAATACATATATATTATATATAAGTACATATATATACATAAATAGTAGAAAGATCAGTAGAGTAAGGGAAAGAAATGGGGAGGGAGGAGGAGAGGGAAAGGGCTAGTACTGGGGACTGAATTGGAACAAATTACATTCCATGCTTTTATAACTATGTCAAAATGAATCCTATTGTCATGTATAACTAAAAAGAACCAATTAAAAATACTATTGTAGGGCTGGGGAGATAGCTCAGCTGGTAGAGTGCTTGCCTTGCAAGCACAAGGCCCTGAGTTTGATCCCCAGTACCGAAAAAAAAAAAAAAAAAAAAAAAGGAAAAAATACTATTGTAGTTTTCATCTGAGACTGTCATGAGTTAGAAATCAGCTGCCTGAGAAAGTCAATTCCTTACCATGTGCCTCGGTTAAATCACTAATTGTGTTTTTCTTAATCTGGGAGATGAGGACTTGTTCTCTGCCTTACACAAGTGTGATCCTGGTAGGTGAAAGATGGTTTGCAACCACATTCTTTGTGCCAGCGTCACCATACTTCTTGTTAGGCTTCTAGTCCTAATCAACACTTGGGGTTGGCTGAACCATTATAGTTTTTGCCCAGTGAAGGAGATTTATTGATGTTTGACTGAAAAAACCCAACAAAAAAATGAATAACAACAACAAAAAGAAAAGAGGCACAGTTCTGAGCCACATTAATATTTTAAAACCCATACCAGAGAGGAGAGAAGCCGGAAGTGAAATGATGAAGGGTCAGAGATTCAGGAGGAATAGAATTTGGAGGGAATGCAACCATTTGACAAGTACTAATTGAGCACTGTTCTAGGCACAGAGGATAAAGTCACAGACAAGCGAAAGCCCTCGTGGAATTTGCACACTAATGGAGTGGGAGAGGGGAGAGAAACAAGTGACAAAAATTGCAGGTAGTGGTAAGGGGTGTGAGAAAAATAAAGCAGGGAATGGAGTGATATTATAAGCTGGCCAAATATTGACTCTCAGAGGAGACCTTTGTGCCTGACATCCATGATATGAAGGAATGAAACTAGGAAATTCAGGGATAGAGAGGAGGAACAGCTTTTCCAGGCTGAAAGAAAATCAGCCATAAACCCAGAGATGAGGATGCTCCTGCCATGTTGAGGAACAGCAAAAGGCCAGTATAGCTGAGCATTGTCAGCCCGCCAGAGAGCAGAAATAGTTAGGCTCAAAAAGGTGGGCAAGTGGCCAGATCCTGTGTAGCCCATGGGTCATCATAAGAACAACAGAAAGCCCTGAGAAGAGGAGACAGGGTCTCACCGAGTTGCTTAGAGCATCACCAAGTTGCTGAGGAATATTACTGAGCTCGCTGTCCTCCTGCCTCAGCCTCCTGAGTCGCTGAGATTACAGTGCTGGAAATTGAACTTAAGACCTTGAGCATGCCAGGGACTTACAGCTAAGAGTTTACCTTGGATCTCAGAGAATACTTTGGACTTGGATTTTTGAGCAATGATGGAAATGTTAACACTCCTGTGACTCTTGGAAGTGGACTAAATGCATTTTGCATTGTGAGGACACAAGCCTTTGGAGGTCATTGGAGGAATGTAATAGTTTTTATCTATCATGTTTCCCAAATTCTCATGTTGAAAGGCTTGGTTGCCAGTCCATGGTACTATTAGGAGATGATAGAAATTTTAGGAGGTGAAACCTAGTGGAAGAAAGTGAGATCTCTGGGTGCACGTCCTTGAAGGGGATATGGGACCCTGTTCCCTACCTTTCTCTTTGTTTCTTGGCCACTATGATGTGAGAAGCTTTGCTCTACCATCACATTCTGCTTTGCCATAGAAGACAAGTGTCCACGAACTAAAACCTCTGAAATGTGAGTCAAAATAAATCTTTCCTTTTTACAAGTTAAAAAAAAAAAAAAAACCCATACCATTTGAGACAAAATTTCTTCTAAGGACAATATATATATATTTTCACTGTTGAATTTTTCAAAAATAGTCCACTTGATTCATTTATGATCGATCTTGTTTTATCACTAATTTGAAATGCAGGCGATTCAGAATGAGACATAGATTTTGATTATAATCTGTACATTAGCAACTTTACTGAAATTAGAACATTTTAAGCTATAACAATTTCAAATGCTAACTTTCTAAGAATTTTTTTATTATGATCTGCATTTTTTAGCAGTTTTGCTGAATTAGAGCATTTTAAGCTCTAATAATTTCCAATACTAACTTTAATACCAACATATTAATATTAGGAACCATTTCTAAGAGAAATTTCTATTTTCAATTACCCTGATATTTTATCGACAGGCAAAGTCCTAGATCATTAAGCATATTTCTTCTCTACAGAAAAAGGGAGGTTCTGGGCATCTCCTGGTTACTTCTTCTTTCCTTTCTTCTTTGTCTTTGCATCAGGAGCCGGGGCCTTCTTCTCTGGCTCCGCCCACATTGCTGCCTCCTGAGCAGCCAACGCTTCCAATCTCAGGCGCTCAGCTTCCAGCAACTTATTTCTGTACTCTTCCCGGATAGTGAAGATCTTCTGTCGGGCTTCATCTAAGGAGTCCTGTTCCAAAACAAGACCTCAAACAAATCAGTCCCACTGATAAAGGTTTATTGCCAAAGTGGGGGAGGGTAATACCTTTATTCTTTCTTATGCCAACAGAATGATGAGGCAAATTATTGAAGATGAAAATTGTCGTTTCAAATGTTTTTCAATAAATAAAACACGAGACAGCAATATGAGATTTTAACACAAAATGATAAATAAAAGCATTGGTAGGAGAACTATAAAGAGAAAGATAAAGAAGTATATAGAGATTTTAGTAAAAGAACTATTTGCTTTACATGAGTTCTGGTAACATCTATATAAAAGTAGCCTGTCATCTCTTATACAGTAACTGTGCCCAGTAAATAGCTAATTCCCCACAGTTCTTAGATAAAATATGTCTGAGCTGTACTAAAAGAACTTCCAAATAATACCACGGTTGGTTTCCTTTGCTATCGTTAGCTTGACTTTTACTCACATCACTCTACAAAGCTGTATTTCTCAAGTACACTAATTGCCAATAGGCAGCTAAATCCAAGAGTGCTTTTTGTTCCTGTTCTTACTTAACCACCCTCTCTTCTCCCAGGTGAACTGATTTCCCTTGACTTTCAGGACATCACACTTCACCTTTCCTGTGTCTCACGAGCTGCTTTTCAATCACCTTTGCTGATTTCTCCTTTATCTCTTAGTGGGGAAATGGTCATGCTGTGAGTTACTATTTCAAAACTGATGTAATAAAAGAATAAGGACTAACAAACTGATAGTAGCCTCGAGAACCTTCTAGAAATGCCTGCTCTTTTCTTTATCCTGAATTATTCAAGAAATTTTCCACATTTCTGCTACTTATATAATTTTGTTGAGATATTGGGACAAGTTGGATGTCAGAACAGATTTCCCAAAGCATTTGATGAAAGTACTGCCTCTACCATCATAAAATTAGATTCCTTAAGCCACATGCCCCAGCCTCAACATATGATATATAGAGAGAGCCAGAACAAGAGCGAATTGGGAGCCAGGAGAGAGAAAGACATATTAAGGGTTTTATGTAAAGTAGGTTTAATATATACACATCAGTATTCTTTTGAGAATTGGCATGTTTTCTCCTGTTTGATAAGGAGATATTAC